>NC_090448.1:777918084-778221794 GCF_031143425.1 Pleurodeles waltl | reverse complement strand
TGCTTCATTTGTTCTCCTAATTCTGATATAGTCTGAAGTTCATTTAAATGTTGTCATTTGATACAAAAACTTCTTTCCTAACCCCAGTATCCAGCAAAAAGTTTGCATAAATCCTCTCACTTTGAAGTCGGAGAAAGAAAAGTAAACACTAAGTTCCCATGGAAGACAGAGCCTGACATTTGATCTTGTCCTTTGAATGCACAGCAAATGTGATGAGATAAGAAAAAAATGTACAGGTCTGTTTACAGAAAGGAAGGATACTGTAAATAAGGTTTGGGTAAGGGAAGGGACAAACTCAAGCTACATAACCTAAAACAAATAAAGCCAGCAAATTGAGAGTAACGAAATGTTAGTTACAAACCACAAAGCCAATGGCAAGCAACGGGCAGAATGCATTCCCAATGGAGCTCTATGAATGTACTTAAAGTGACATCCATGGGATACTTTTTTAGTCCAGTCTGTATCTTGCAGAGGTTTGGCCACATCAATCACCCAGGTAGTGTGACGAGAAGACCTCGAGTGGCCTCAATGTTGCAGGAAAGGTCTGTACACCCAATCTATCAGTTTGCCACCTGTCCCTATGGTGTAGAACTTCCGGCACACCTCATGTAGGGTTAGTGCTAGGTGGCAGGCATGAAATAGAGCATTTAATGATTGTTGAGGTGGATGTAAGTAAGTAGTTGACCAGGGTGAAGATGGTAGTCTGCCACAAGGGTTTGGAAATTTAGTAGCTTGCCATCCATAAACAAATTCCCCAATTTTAAGACACCGACTGCATGCCACTGATAGAATTGCTCTGTGCACAGTTGTCCTGTGCAAGTGGGAATGCTTAGCAAAGGTAGTGCAGGAGCACAGGCTTTCTTTGTGTCAGTGAGTTTACAGGTTCTAGCAAGGCAAGAGAAAGCTGTGCATGACAACCCCAGACGGTCGTCCGTAGAATGGTCAGTAGAAAACAATGAGCAGTGCAGTAAACCCTCCTTAAAACTCTTTACAGCTAAACCCCATCTTGTGCAGGGGGATTGGTAGAAAGCCAGAGAGCCACTCACTGGACCTGTGCAGCTGCATAATGTTCTAATTCTAGAATGCCTAATCCACCCGCAGTCACGGGTAGCTTTAGAGTGGAAAGAGATACCTGATGGCGTCTGAGAGATCAAATCATATATGGGGCATGTCTGAAGAAGGAAAGATGGATGAGCCGGGGAAGGTTTGCAAAATAATACAATCATCAGGGTAGCACACACTATTCACTAGTGCCACGTGGCCCACTACAGAAAGCAGAAGAGAAGACCGAAAAGCAAACTGGGCTCTGAGGGACCGTGACGCTCTGCCAAGATTTCCATCCTGCAAATCAGTGGGAGAATGGTAGATATTAATCACTAGGTATAGAAATGTAACTGGTTCTCAGTTCAATCTGAGGCCTAATTGTATATAAAGGGGAATACAGTGTCTTATGTTAAAGAAACACAAAATACATTTTAAAATGTTTACATTTTGTATGTGCAATTTACATCCCAAATAATTTGAAGATTCTATGTGTACTTGTCACTTAGGGATAACCCACATCACTAGTTTGGCTTTTGCTCAATTTCAAAACCATTTAAGACATGGACAAAGCGGGCTGTTGCCTTGCACAACCTTGCAAGGGGTCTGGCCCGTGCTCACTCTTCACAAGCACGAACAGTGGACCATTGCACCAGAACAGTTTGCCAAGGTGGTGGGTGCTGCTTGTTCAACCACTTGACAATGCCCCTTCTGTTTCTCTCCTGTCTGCAGAGACAGTTCCAGGTACCCAATACTTCCTGATAGTCTTGGTGGACCCATCGTGTCTCATTTTAGGAATTGTTCCACCTTGTTCTTCTCTTGTTTGTTGATCTTGTTCTTAGCAACAACCTCCTGTTTCATCCTCCTCTTTTATTATCTTTGACTGGTAGTCCAGGCATCTAGTTCTGAGATAACTGTAGAGTCCCAGACATACACTTGAGTGCTGTGAGACTAAAGACAAGTTGTGGGTACCTCACAACCTGACATGAGGTGTGAGACTATTGCCACACCATCTGCCATATTGAATTATTTTTAGGTTGAAAGTCCATGGGCGGTTGGGGTGATTCAGATGTTTTTGTTCAATTTGCTTAAACTAGCACAAGATTGATTGGCTTATTGTTTCCCAAACTGTTTGCCTGAGGTTTTAAAATGTACAGAAACATAATCAAAATGTTGTTGTTACTTTTACTTTAACCCCTTCGCTGCCAGGCCTTTTCCCCCTCCTGTGCCAGGCCTTTTGTTACCTATTTGGAATAGTTCTCGCTTAAGCCCTCATAACTTTTTGTCAACATAAGCTACCCCACGCGAAATTTGCGTCCTTTTTTTCCAACATCCTAGAGATTCTAGAGGTACCCAGACTTTGTGGGCTTCCCTGAAGGATGCCAAGAAATTAGCCAAAATACAGTCAAAATTTCGTTTTTTTTTCAAAAAAATTGGAAAAAGGGGCTGCAGAAGAAGGCTTGTGTTTTTTTCCCTGAAAATGGAATCAACAAAGGGCTTGCGGTGCTAAAATCACCAGCTTCCCAGCTTTCAGGAACAGGCAGACTTGAATCATAAAACCCAATTTTTCAACACAATTTTGGCATTTTACTGGGACATACCCCATTTTTACGATTTGTTGTGCTTTCAGCCTCCTTCCAGTCAGTGACAGAAATGGGTGTGAAACCAATGCTGGATGCCAGAAATCTAAACATTTATGAAAAGTAGACAAAATTCTGAATTTAGAAAGGGGTAATTTGTGTAGATCCTACAAGCGTTTCTGTAAAGAAATGGCTCCCTGTTGCAGTTACCCCCCACTTTTTGCCTGATACTGATGCTGACTTGACTGAGAAGTGTGCTGGGACCCTGCTAACCAGGCCCCAGCACCAGTGTTCTTTCACCTAAAATGTACCATTGTTTCCACAATTGGCACACCCTGGCATCCAGATAAGTCCCTTGTAACTGGTACCTCTGGTACCAAGGGCCCTGATGCCAGGGAAGGTCTCTAAGGGCTGTAGCATGTATTATGCCACCCTAGAGACCCCTCACTCAGCACAGACACACTGCTTACAAGCCTGTGTGTGCTGGTGAGAACAAAATGAGTAAGTCGACATGGCACTCCCCTCAGGGTGCCATGCCAGCCTCTCACTGCCTATGCAGTATAGGTAAGACACCCCTCTAGCAGGCCTTACAGCCCTAAGGCAGGGTGCACTATACCATAGGTGAGGGTACCAGTGCATGAGCACTGTGCCCCTACAGTGTCTAAGCAAAACCTTAGACATTGTAAGTGCAGGGTAGCCATAAGAGTATATGGTCTGGGAGTCTGTTTTACACGAACTCCACAGCACCATAATGGCTACACTGAAAACTGGGAAGTTTGGTATCAAACTTCTCAGCACAATAAATGCACACTGATGCCAGTGTACATTTTATTGTAAAATACACCCCAGAGGGCACCTTAGAGGTGCCCCCTGAAACTTAACCGACTGTCTGTGTAGGCTGACTAGTTTTAGCAGCCTGCCACAAACCGAGACATGTTGCTGGCCCCATGGGGAGAGTGCCTTTGTCACTCTGAGGCCAGTAACAAAGCCTGCACTGGGTGGAGATGCTAACACCTCCCCCAGGCAGGAATTGTCACACCTGGCGGTGAGCCTCAAAGGCTCACCTCCTTTGTGCCAACCCAGCAGGACACTCCAGCTAGTGGAGTTGCCCGCCCCCTCCGGCCAGGCCCCACTTTTGGCGGCAAGGCCGGAGAAAATAATGAGAAAAACAAGGAGGAGTCACTGGCCAGTCAGGACAGCCCCTAAGGTGTCCTGAGCTGAGGTGACTCTGACTTTTAGAAATCCTCCATCTTGCAGATGGAGGATTCCCCCAATAGGGTTAGGATTGTGACCCCCTCCCCTTGGGAGGAGGCACAAAGAGGGTGTACCCACCCTCAGGGCTAGTAGCCATTGGCTACTAACCCCCCAGACCTAAACACGCCCTTAAATTTAGTATTTAAGGGCTACCCTGAACCCTAGAAAATTAGATTCCTGCAACTACAAGAAGAAGGACTGCCCAGCTGAAAACCCCTGCAGCGGAAGACCAGAAGACGACAACTGCCTTGGCTCCAGAAACTCACCGGCCTGTCTCCTGCCTTCCAAAGATCCTGCTCCAGCGACGCCTTCCGAAGGGACCAGCGACCTCGACATCCTCTGAGGACTGCCCCTGCTTCGAAAAGACAAGAAACTCCCGAGGACGGCGGACCTGCTCCAAGAAAGGCTGCAACTTTGTTTCCAGCAGCTTTAAAGAACCCTGCAAGCTCCCCGCAAGAAGCGTGAGACTTGCAACACTGCACCCGGCGACCCTGACTCGGCTGGTGGAGACCCGACACCTCAGGAGGGACCCCAGGACTACTCTGATACTGTGAGTACCAAAACCTGTCCCCCCTGAGCCCCCACAGCGCCGCCTGCAGAGGGAATCCCGAGGCTTCCCCTGACCGCGACTCTTTGAATCCAAAGTCCCGACGCCTGGGAGAGACCCTGCACCCGCAGCCCCCAGGACCTGAAGGACCGGACTTTCACTGGAGAAGTGACCCCCAGGAGTCCCTCTCCCTTGCCCAAGTGGAGGTTTCCCCGAGGAACCCCCCCCTTGCCTGCCTGCAGCGCTGAAGAGATCCCGAGATCTCTCATAGACTAACATTGCGAACCCGACGCTTGTTTCGACACTGCACCCGGCCGCCCCCGCGCTGCTGAGGGTGAAATTTCTGTGTGGACTTGTGTCCCCCCCGGTGCCCTACAAAACCCCCCTGGTCTGCCCTCCGAAGACGCGGGTACTTACCTGCAAGCAGACCGGAACCGGGGCACCCCCTTCTCTCCATTCTAGCCTATGTGTTTTGGGCACCACTTTGAACTCTGCACCTGACCGGCCCTGAGCTGCTGGTGTGGTGACTTTGGGGTTGCTCTGAACCCCCAACGGTGGGCTACCTTGGACCAAGAACTGAACCCTGTAAGTGTCTTACTTACCTGGTAAAACTAACAAAAACTTACCTCCCCCAGGAACTGTGAAAATTGCACTAAGGGTCCACTTTTAAAACAGCTATTTGTGAATAACTTGAAAAGCATACATGCAATTTTGATGATTTGAAGTTCCTAAAGTACTTACCTGCAATACCTTTCGAATGAGATATTACATGTAGAATTTGAACCTGTGGTTCTTAAAATAAACTAAGAAAATATATTTTTCTATATAAAAACCTATTGGCTGGATTTGTCTCTGAGTGTGTGTACCTCATTTATTGTCTATGTGTATGTACAACAAATGCTTAACACTACTCCTTGGATAAGTCTACTGCTCGACCACACTACCACAAAATAGAGCATTAGTATTATCTATTTTTACCACTATTTTACCTCTAAGGGGAACCCTTGGACTCTGTGCATGCTATTCCTTACTTTGAAATAGCACATACAGAGCCAACTTCCTACATTGGTGGATCAGCGGTGGGGTACAAGACTTTGCATTTGCTGGACTACTCAGCCAATACCTGATCACACGACAAATTCCAAAATTGTCATTAGAAATTCATTTTTGCAATTTGAAATTTTTCTAAATTCTTAAAAGTCCTGCTAGGGCCTTGTGTGTTAAGTCCCTGTTTAGCATTGTCTTTTTAGAGTTTAAAAAGTTTGTTAAAAGTTTGAATTAGATTCTAGAAACAGTTTTAGATTCTTAAAAAAAGTATTCCAACTCTTAGCAGAATAATGTCTGATACAGAGATGCAGGTGGTGGAACTCAACACCACACCTTACCTCCATCTTAAGATGAGGGAGCTAAGGTCTCTCTGTAATATAAAGAAAATAACCATTGGCTCCAGACCTACCAAAATTCAGCTCCAGGAGCTGTTGGCAGAGTTTGAAAAAGCCAACCCCTCTGAGGATGACTTCACAGAGGAAGAAATTAGTGACTTGGAGGGCAATTCCCCCCTTCCAGTCCTAAATAGGGAGACCAGGGCCTCTCAAGCCCTGTCTCCAAAAATGATAGTCAGAAATGTTGCTTCCCTCACAGGAGGGTCCAGCATTTCTGAAATCACTGAGGATGCTCTCAGTGAAGATGACCCCCTGTTAGCCAGGATGGTCAAAAGATTGGCTTTGGAAAAGCAGCTCCTAGCCATAGAAAGGGAAAGAAAAGAGATGGGCCTAGGTCCCATCAATGGTGGCAGCAACTTAAATAGGGTCAGAGATTCTCCTGACATCCTAAAAATCCCCAAAGGGATTGTAACAAAATATGAAGATGGTGATGACATCACCAAATGGTTCACAGCTTTTGAGAGGGCTTGTGTAACCAGAAAAGTGAACAGATCTCACTGGGGTGCTCTCCTTTGGGAAATGTTCACTGGAAAGTGTAGGGATAGACTCCTCACACTCTCTGGAAAAGATGCAGAATCTTATGACCTCATGAAGGGTACCCTGATTGAGGGCTTTGGATTCTCCACTGAGGAGTATAGAATTAGATTCAGGGGGGCTCAAAAATCCTCGAGCCAGACCTGGGTTGATTTTGTAGACTACTCAGTAAAAACACTAGATGGTTGGTTAACTGGAAATGAAGTGTGTGACTATGTTGGGCTTTATAATTTGTTTATGAAAGAACACATTTTAAGTAACTGCTTCAATGAAAAGTTGCATCAGTATCTGGTAGACCTAGGTCCAATTTCTCCCCAAGAATTGGGAAAGAAGGCAGACCACTGGGTCAAGACTAGGGTAACCAAAACTTCCACTGGGGGTGACCAAAAGAAAGGGGTTACAAAAACTCCCCAGGAGAAAGTGGGTAACACTAGAAACAAAGAAAAAGAGTCCTCTGTAGGCCCCCAAAAACCAGAACAGGTGGGTGGGCCCCAAGACACAACCCAAACCAAAGGTGGGTACCAGGGTAAGAACTGGGATGCCACTAAGGCCTGGTGCCACAACTGTAAACAGTCTGGGCACCACACCAAGGACACTTCTTGTCCCAAAAACAAACCCCAGAACAAAATTCCTGGGGTAACCAGTGTAGCCATGGGAGATGACTCCTCAGATGAGGAGGTCTTCCTAGCCTTCAACTGGAAACAGGGCCCAACAGGTGAGTTGGAGATTCCAGAGGGAAGTAGACACTTCCACCACCTACTGGTGAATGGAATCCCAACCACTGCCCTGAGAGACACTTGTGCCAGTCACACTATTGTGCATGACAGGCTGGTGCTCTCAAACCAGTACATCCCAGGTGAGACTGCCAGGGTAAGAGTTAGCCTAGACAGGGTCACTAAGAGGCCTGTGGCTTTAGTGCCCATAGAAGTGGGTGGCACTCTTAGCTGGAGAAGGGTAGTAGTCAGTACAGACCTCCCCCTTGATTGTCTCCTTGGAAATGACTACCCAGAGGTTAGTCAGAGCTCAAGAGAGGAACTGGTCCAGTGCCAGTCCTCTCCTAAGGATTCTGGAAGTCCTGCCTCTGCAGTAAATGCAAGCAGGCCCCAGAAGAAGAAGAAAAGAAAACAGAGTAGGAAGGGTGGACAACCTTTAGCCAAGGTTACAGCAAGCCAAGGAGATTCTGCTCCAGTAGGGGAGAACTCCAAAAATGGCCCTGATAAAGTCCAACCTGACCCACAAGAAGTCCTGGCTAGTCAGGCAACTGTTAAACCTGAGTGGGTGGCTCCTCAGCTAACAGAAGAAAGAGTGGAAGAAGGGTGTTTACTACAAGATGTGGTAACCCCCCACTCCAATACAGCAGACAGGCAACCTGAACCCAAAGAAGCCTGTAACTTAGCCCCTTCCCTTTTAGGTGAAGAGCTAAAGGTGTGGTTCTGGGCACTGACAGCTGTCAGTGGCCTCTGCTGGGTGTTAGCCTTTATGGCTGCACTATCCTTAGCATGGTGGTCTGACCCCATGCCAAATAGCAAGTTAGGCCCCCTGACCCTATTGGTCATGGTGGGGTTACTCCAGCTCTGGGTAACCTCTCTGGGTAAGCTAGGGGTAACCCTGGCCAAGATAAGGTTAGCAGAGGTGGATACCTCTAAGACCAAGATAGAAAGAATGGGTGGAGACATTGAAGAGGCAGACAAGAGGCAATTCAGACTAGGTCCTATCACTGTGGAAGTAGGTCAGTTCCCCAAAGGGAATGACCTGAACAGAAGAATGTAAGGCAGAGTAGGCCCTGCAACTAACCAGCCTATTTCTCCTACTCTTCCTCGCCTGACAGACTAGGAAGACTCTCCCAGCTTGGGCTGAGTCTCCTGGCCTGTGGGCTGGGGGGGGCTTGTGTAAAGAAATGGCTCCCTGTTGCAGTTACCCCCCACTTTTTGCCTGATACTGATGCTGACTTGACTGAGAAGTGTGCTGGGACCCTGCTAACCAGGCCCCAGCACCAGTGTTCTTTCACCTAAAATGTACCATTGTTTCCACAATTGGCACACCCTGGCATCCAGATAAGTCCCTTGTAACTGGTACCTCTGGTACCAAGGGCCCTGATGCCAGGGAAGGTCTCTAAGGGCTGTAGCATGTATTATGCCACCCTAGAGACCCCTCACTCAGCACAGACACACTGCTTACAAGCCTGTGTGTGCTGGTGAGAACAAAATGAGTAAGTCGACATGGCACTCCCCTCAGGGTGCCATGCCAGCCTCTCACTGCCTATGCAGTATAGGTAAGACACCCCTCTAGCAGGCCTTACAGCCCTAAGGCAGGGTGCACTATACCATAGGTGAGGGTACCAGTGCATGAGCACTGTGCCCCTACAGTGTCTAAGCAAAACCTTAGACATTGTAAGTGCAGGGTAGCCATAAGAGTATATGGTCTGGGAGTCTGTTTTACACGAACTCCACAGCACCATAATGGCTACACTGAAAACTGGGAAGTTTGGTATCAAACTTCTCAGCACAATAAATGCACACTGATGCCAGTGTACATTTTATTGTAAAATACACCCCAGAGGGCACCTTAGAGGTGCCCCCTGAAACTTAACCGACTGTCTGTGTAGGCTGACTAGTTTTAGCAGCCTGCCACAAACCGAGACATGTTGCTGGCCCCATGGGGAGAGTGCCTTTGTCACTCTGAGGCCAGTAACAAAGCCTGCACTGGGTGGAGATGCTAACACCTCCCCCAGGCAGGAATTGTCACACCTGGCGGTGAGCCTCAAAGGCTCACCTCCTTTGTGCCAACCCAGCAGGACACTCCAGCTAGTGGAGTTGCCCGCCCCCTCCGGCCAGGCCCCACTTTTGGCGGCAAGGCCGGAGAAAATAATGAGAAAAACAAGGAGGAGTCACTGGCCAGTCAGGACAGCCCCTAAGGTGTCCTGAGCTGAGGTGACTCTGACTTTTAGAAATCCTCCATCTTGCAGATGGAGGATTCCCCCAATAGGGTTAGGATTGTGACCCCCTCCCCTTGGGAGGAGGCACAAAGAGGGTGTACCCACCCTCAGGGCTAGTAGCCATTGGCTACTAACCCCCCAGACCTAAACACGCCCTTAAATTTAGTATTTAAGGGCTACCCTGAACCCTAGAAAATTAGATTCCTGCAACTACAAGAAGAAGGACTGCCCAGCTGAAAACCCCTGCAGCGGAAGACCAGAAGACGACAACTGCCTTGGCTCCAGAAACTCACCGGCCTGTCTCCTGCCTTCCAAAGATCCTGCTCCAGCGACGCCTTCCGAAGGGACCAGCGACCTCGACATCCTCTGAGGACTGCCCCTGCTTCGAAAAGACAAGAAACTCCCGAGGACGGCGGACCTGCTCCAAGAAAGGCTGCAACTTTGTTTCCAGCAGCTTTAAAGAACCCTGCAAGCTCCCCGCAAGAAGCGTGAGACTTGCAACACTGCACCCGGCGACCCTGACTCGGCTGGTGGAGACCCGACACCTCAGGAGGGACCCCAGGACTACTCTGATACTGTGAGTACCAAAACCTGTCCCCCCTGAGCCCCCACAGCGCCGCCTGCAGAGGGAATCCCGAGGCTTCCCCTGACCGCGACTCTTTGAATCCAAAGTCCCGACGCCTGGGAGAGACCCTGCACCCGCAGCCCCCAGGACCTGAAGGACCGGACTTTCACTGGAGAAGTGACCCCCAGGAGTCCCTCTCCCTTGCCCAAGTGGAGGTTTCCCCGAGGAACCCCCCCCTTGCCTGCCTGCAGCGCTGAAGAGATCCCGAGATCTCTCATAGACTAACATTGCGAACCCGACGCTTGTTTCGACACTGCACCCGGCCGCCCCCGCGCTGCTGAGGGTGAAATTTCTGTGTGGACTTGTGTCCCCCCCGGTGCCCTACAAAACCCCCCTGGTCTGCCCTCCGAAGACGCGGGTACTTACCTGCAAGCAGACCGGAACCGGGGCACCCCCTTCTCTCCATTCTAGCCTATGTGTTTTGGGCACCACTTTGAACTCTGCACCTGACCGGCCCTGAGCTGCTGGTGTGGTGACTTTGGGGTTGCTCTGAACCCCCAACGGTGGGCTACCTTGGACCAAGAACTGAACCCTGTAAGTGTCTTACTTACCTGGTAAAACTAACAAAAACTTACCTCCCCCAGGAACTGTGAAAATTGCACTAAGGGTCCACTTTTAAAACAGCTATTTGTGAATAACTTGAAAAGCATACATGCAATTTTGATGATTTGAAGTTCCTAAAGTACTTACCTGCAATACCTTTCGAATGAGATATTACATGTAGAATTTGAACCTGTGGTTCTTAAAATAAACTAAGAAAATATATTTTTCTATATAAAAACCTATTGGCTGGATTTGTCTCTGAGTGTGTGTACCTCATTTATTGTCTATGTGTATGTACAACAAATGCTTAACACTACTCCTTGGATAAGCCTACTGCTCGACCACACTACCACAAAATAGAGCATTAGTATTATCTATTTTTACCACTATTTTACCTCTAAGGGGAACCCTTGGACTCTGTGCATGCTATTCCTTACTTTGAAATAGCACATACAGAGCCAACTTCCTACAGTTTCCTACAGAAAATAACAACTGAAAAAATATATTGAAATTCTCTACCTTTTACTCTGTAACTTTTTCCTGCAATGTCAGATTTTTTAAAGCAATATACTGTTAAGTCTGCTGGACTCTTCTGGTTGTGGGGATATATAGGGCTTGTAGGTTCATCAAGAACCCTAGGTACCCAGAGCCAATAAATGAGCTGCACCCTGCAGTGGGTTTTCATTCTATACATGTATACAGCAATTCATTTGCTGAAATATAAAGAGTGAAAAATAGCTATCAAGAAAACCTTTGTATTTCCAAAATGGGCACAAGATAAGGTGTTGAGGAGCAGTGGTAATTTGCACATCCCTGAATTCCGGGGTGCCCATACTAGCATGTGAATTACAGGGCATTTCTCAAATAGGCGTCTTTTTTACACACTCTTATATTTGGAAGGAAAAATGTAGAGAAAGACAAGGGGCAATAATACTTGTTTTGCCATTCTATGTTCCCCCAAGCTTCCCGATACAAACGATACCTCACTTGTGTGGGTAGGCCTAGCGCCCGCGACAGGAAATGCCCCAAAACACAACGTGGACACATCCCATTTTTTGACAGAAAACAGAGGTGTTTTTTGCAAAGTGCCTACCTGTAGATTTTGGCCTCTAGCTCAGCCGGCACCTGGGGAAACGTCCCAAACCTGTGCATTTTTTTAAACTACAGACCTAGGAAAATCCAAGATGGGGTGACTTGTTGGGCTCTGACTAGGTTCTGTTACCCAGAGTCCTTTGCAAACCTCAAAATGTGGCTAAAAAAACACATTTTCCTCACATTTCGGTGACAGAAAGTTCTGGAATCTGAGAGGAGCCACAAATTTCCTTCAACCCAGCGTTCCCCCAATTCTCCAAATAAAAATGATACCTCATTTGGGTGGGTAGGCCTAGCACCCGCGACAGGAAATGCCCCAAAACACAACGTGGACACATCCCATTTTTAGACAGAAAACAGGTGTTTTTTGCAAAGTGCCTACCTGTAGATTTTGGCTTCTAGCTTAGCCGGCACCTAGGGAAACCTACCAAACCTGTGCATTTTTTAAAACTAGAGACCTAGGGGAATACAAGATGGGGTGACTTGTGGGGCTCTGACCAGGTTCTGTTACCCAGAATCCTTTGCAATTCTCAAAATTTGGCTAAAAAAAATACGTTTTCCTCTCATTTCTGGAATCTGAGAGGACCCACAAATGTCCTTCCACCCAGCGTTCACCCAAGTCTCCTGATAAAAATGATACCTCACTTGTGTGGGTAGGCCTAGCACCAGCGACAGGAAATGGCCCAAAACACAACGTGAACACATGCCATTTTTTGACAGAAAACAGAGGTGTTTTTTTGCAAAGTGCCTACCTGTAGATTTTGGCCTCTCGCTCAGCCGGCACCTAGGGAAACCTACCAAACCTGTGCATTTTTGAAAACTAGAGACCTAGGGGAATCCAAGATGGGGTGACTTGTGGGGCTCTGACCAGGTTCTGTTACCCAGAATCCTTTGCAAATGTCAAAATCTGGCTAAAAAACACGTTTTCCTCACATTTCGGTGACAGATGTTCTGGAAGCTGAAAGGAGCCAACATTTCCTTCCACCCAGCGTTCCCCCAAGTCTCCCGATAAAAATGATACCTCACTTGTGTGGGTAGGCCTAGCACCCGCGACAGGAAATGCCCCAAAACACAACGTGGACACATCCCATTTTTTGACAGAAAACAGAGGTGTTTTTTGCAAAGTGCCTACCTGTAGGTTTTGGCCTCTAGCTCAGCCGACACCTGGGGAAACCTACCAAACCTGTGCATTTTTTAAAACTAGAGACCTAGGGGAATCCAAGATGGGGTGACTTGTGGGGCTCTGACTAGGTTCTGTTACCCAGAGTCCTTTGCAAACCTCAAACTTTGGCTAAAAAAACATGTTTTCCTCTCATTTTGGTGACAGAAAGTTCTGGAATCTGAGAGGAGCCACAAATGTCCTTCCACCCAGCAGTCCCCCAAGTCTCCCGATAAAAGTGATACCTCACTTGTGTTTGTAGGCCTAGCGCCCGCAACAGGAAATGCCCCAAAACACAATGTGGAAACATCCAATTTTTCTACAGAAAACAGAGGTGTTTTTTGCAAAGTGCCTACCTGTAGATTTTGGCCTCTCGCTCAGCCGGCACCTAGGGAAACCTACCAAACCTGTGCATTTTTTAAAACTAGAGACCTAGGGGAATCCAAGATGGGGTGACTTGTGGGGCTCTGACCAGGTTCTGTTACCCAGAATCCTTTGCAAACCTCAAAATCTGGCTAAAAAACACGTTTTCCTCACATTTCGGTGACAGATGTTCTGGAAGCTGAAAGGAGCCAACATTTCCTTCCACCCAGCGTTCCCCCAAGTCTCCCGATAAAAATGATACCTCACTTGTGTGGGTAGGCCTAGCACCCGCGACAGGAAATGCCCCAAAACACAACGTGGACACATCCCATTTTTTGACAGAAAACAGAGGTGTTTTTTGCAAAGTGCCTACCTGTAGATTTTGGCCTCTAGCTCAGCCGACACCTGGGGAAACCTACCAAACCTGTGCATTTTTTAAAACTAGAGACCTAGGGGAATCCAAGATGGGGTGACTTGTGGGGCTCTGACTAGGTTCTGTTACCCAGAGTCCTTTGCAAACCTCAAACTTTGGCTAAAAAAACATGTTTTCCTCTCATTTTGGTGACAGAAAGTTCTGGAATCTGAGAGGAGCCACAAATGTCCTTCCACCCAGCGTTCACCCAAGTCTCCCGATAAAAATGATACCTCACTTGTGTGGGTAGGCCTAGCACCCGCGACAGGAAATGCCCCAAAACACAACGTGGACACATCCCATTTTTTTACAGAAAACAGAGGTGTTTTTTGCAAAGTGCCTACCTGTAGATTTTGGCCTCTAGCTCAGCCGACACCTGGGGAAACCTACCAAACCTGTGCATTTTTTAAAACTAGAGACCTAGGGGAATCCAAGATGGGGTGACTTGTGGGGCTCTGACTAGGTTCTGTTACCCAGAGTCCTTTGCAAACCTCAAACTTTGGCTAAAAAAACATGTTTTCCTCTCATTTTGGTGACAGAAAGTTCTGGAATCTGAGAGGAGCCACAAATGTCCTTCCACCCAGCAGTCCCCCAAGTCTCCCGATAAAAGTGATACCTCACTTGTGTTTGTAGGCCTAGCGCCCGCGACAGGAAATGCCCCAAAACACAACGTGGAAACATCCAAATTTTCTACAGAAAACAGAGGTGTTTTTTGCAAAGTGCCTACCAGTAGATTTTGGCCTCTCGCTCAGCCGGCACCTAGGGAAACCTACCAAACCTGTGCATTTTTTAAAACTAGAGACCTAGGGGAATCCAAGATGGGGTGACTTGTGGGGCTCTGACCAGGTTCTGTTACCCAGAATCCTTTGCAAACCTCAAAATCTGGCTAAAAAACACGTTTTCCTCACATTTCGGTGACAGATGTTCTGGAAGCTGAAAGGAGCCAACATTTCCTTCCACCCAGCGTTCCCCCAAGTCTCCCGATAAAAATGATACCTCACTTGTGTGGGTAGGCCTAGCACCCGCGACAGGAAATGCCCCAAAACACAACGTGGACACATCCCATTTTTTGACAGAAAACAGAGGTGTTTTTTGCAAAGTGCCTACCTGTAGATTTTGGCCTCTAGCTCAGCCGACACCTGGGGAAACCTACCAAACCTGTGCATTTTTTAAAACTAGAGACCTAGGGGAATCCAAGATGGGGTGACTTGTGGGGCTCTGACTAGGTTCTGTTACCCAGAGTCCTTTGCAAACCTCAAACTTTGGCTAAAAAAACATGTTTTCCTCTCATTTTGGTGACAGAAAGTTCTGGAATCTGAGAGGAGCCACAAATGTCCTTCCACCCAGCAGTCCCCCAAGTCTCCCGATAAAAGTGATACCTCACTTGTGTTTGTAGGCCTAGCGCCCGCGACAGGAAATGCCCCAAAACACAACGTGGAAACATCCAATTTTTCTACAGAAAACAGAGGTGTTTTTTGCAAAGTGCCTACCTGTAGATTTTGGCCTCTCGCTCAGCCGGCACCTAGGGAAACCTACCAAACCTGTGCATTTTTTAAAACTAGAGACCTAGGGGAATCCAAGATGTGGTGACTTGTGGGGCTCTGACTAGGTTCTGTTACCCAGAATCCTTTGCAAACCTCAAAATCTGGCTAAAAAAACACATTTTGCTCACATTTCGGTGACAAAAAGTTCTGGAATCTGAGAGGAGCCACAAATTTCCTTCAACCCAGCGTTCCCCCAATTCTCCCGATAAAAATGATACCTCATTTGGGTGGGTAGGCCTAGCACCCGCGACAGGAAATGCCCCAAAGCACAACGTGGACACATCCCATTTTTAGACAGAAAACAGAGGTGTTTTTTGCAAAGTGCCAACCTGTAGATTGTGGCCTCTATCTCAGCCGGCACCTAGGGAAACCTACTAAACCTGTGCATTTTTGAAAACTAGAGACCTAGGGGAATCCAAGATGGGATGACTTGTGGGGCTCAGACCAGGTTCTGTTACCCAGAATCCTTTGCAAACCTCAAACTTTGGATAAAAAAACATGTGTTCCTCTCATTTCGGTGACAGAAAGTTCTGGAATCTGAGAGGAGCCACAAATTTCCTTCCACCCAGCGTTCCCCCATGTCTCCTGATAAAAATGATACCTCACTTAAGTGGGTAGGCCTAGCGCCCGCGACAGGAAATGCCCCAAAAAACAACGTGGAAACATCCCATTTTTCTACAGAAAACAGAGGTGTTTTTTGCAAAGTGCCTACCTGTAGATTTTGGCCTCTAGCTTAGCCGGCACCTAGGGAAACCTACCAAACCTGTGCATTTTTGAAAACTAGAGACCTAGGGGAATCCAAGATGGGGTGACTTGTGGGGCTCTGACTAGGTTCTGTTACCCAGAGTCCTTTGCAAACCTCAAACTTTGGCTAAAAAAACATGTTTTCCTCTCATTTTGGTGACAGAAAGTTCTGGAATCTGAGAGGAGCCACAAATGTCCTTCCACCCAGCAGTCCCCCAAGTCTCCCGATAAAAGTGATACCTCACTTGTGTTTGTAGGCCTAGCGCCCGCAACAGGAAATGCCCCAAAACACAACGTGGAAACATCCAATTTTTCTACAGAAAACAGAGGTGTTTTTTGCAAAGTGACTACCTGTAGATTTTGGCCTCTCGCTCAGCCGGCACCTAGGGAAACCTACCAAACCTGTGCATTTTTTAAAACTAGAGACCTAGGGGAATCCAAGATGGGGTGACTTGTGGGGCTCTGACCAGGTTCTGTTACCCAGAATCCTTTGCAATCCTCAAAATGTGGCTAAAAAAATACGTTTTCCTCTCATTTCTGTGAAAGAAAGTTCTGGAATCTGAGAGGACCCACAAATGTCCTTCCACCTAGCGTTCCCCCAAGTCTCCCGATAAAAATGATACCTCACTTGGGTGGGTAGGCCTAGCGCCCGCGACAGGAAATGCCCCAAAACACAACGTGGACACATCCCATTTTTTGACAGAAAACAGAGGTATTTTTTGCAAAGTGCCTACCTGTAGATTTTGGCCTCTCGCTCAGCCGGCACCTAGGGAAACCTACCAAACCTGTGCATTTTTGAAAACTAGAGACCTAGGGTAATCCAAGATGGGGTGACTTGTGGGGCTCTGACCAGGTTCTGTTACCCAGAATCCTTTGCAATCCTCAAAATGTGGCTAAAAAAATACGTTTTCCTCTCATTTCTGTGAAAGAAAGTTCTGGAATCTGAGAGGACCCACAAATGTCCTTCCACCTAGCGTTCCCCCAAGTCTCCCGATAAAAATGATACCTCACTTGGGTGGGTAGGCCTAGCGCCCGCGACAGGAAATGCCCCAAAACACAACGTGGACACATCCCATTTTTTGACAGAAAACAGAGGTATTTTTTGCAAAGTGCCTACCTGTAGATTTTGGCCTCTCGCTCAGCCGGCACCTAGGGAAACCTACCAAACATGTGAATTTTTTAAAACTAGAGACCTAGAGGAATCCAAGATGGGGTGACTTGTGGGGCTCTGACTAGGTTCTGTTACCCAGAATCCTTTGCAAACCTCAAAATCTGGCTAAAAAAACAAATTTTGCTCACATTTCGGTGACAAAAAGTTCTGGAATCTGAGAGGAGCCACAAATTTCCTTCAACCCAGCGTTCCCCCAATTCTCCCGATAAAAATGATACCTCATTTGGGTGGGTAGGCCTAGCACCCGCGACAGGAAATGCCCCAAAGCACAACGTGGACACATCCCATTTTTAGACAGAAAACAGAGGTGTTGTTTGCAAAGTGCCTACCTGTAGATTGTGGCCTCTATCTCAGCCGGCACCTAGGGAAACCTACTAAACCTGTGCCTTTTTGAAAACTAGAGACCTAGGGGAATCCAAGATGGGATGACTTGTGGGGCTCAGACCAGATTCTGTTACCCAGAATCCTTTGCAAACCTCAAACTTTGGATAAAAAAACATGTGTTCCTCTCATTTCGGTGACAGAAAGTTCTGGAATCTGAGAGGAGCCACAAATTTCCTTCCACCCAGCGTTCCCCCATGTCTCCTGATAAAAATGATACCTCACTTAAGTGGGTAGGCCTAGCGCCCGCGACAGGAAATGCCCCAAAAAACAACGTGGAAACATCCCATTTTTCTACAGAAAACAGAGGTGTTTTTTGCAAAGTGCCTACCTGTAGATTTTGGCCTCTAGCTTAGCCGGCACCTAGGGAAACCTACCAAACCTGTGCATTTTTTTAAAACTGGAGACCTAGGGGAATACAAGATGGGGTGACTTGTGGGGCTCTGACCAGGTTCTGTTACCCAGAATCCTTTGCAATCCTCAAAATTTGGCTAAAAAAATAAGTTTTCCTCTCATTTCTGGAATCTGAGAGGACCCACAAATGTCCTTCCACCCAGCGTTCACCCAAGTCTCCCGATAAAAATGATACCTCACTTGGGTGGGTAGGCCTAGCGCTTGCGACAGGAAATGCCCCAAAAAACAACGTGGACACATCCCATTTTTTGACAGAAAACAGAGGTGTTTTTTTGCAAAGTGCCTACCTGTTGATTTTGGCCTCTCTCTCAGCCGGCACCTAGGGAAACCTACCAAACCTGTGCATTTTTGAAAACTAGAGACCTAGGGGAATCCAAGATGGGGTGACTTGTGGGGCTCTGACCAGGTTCTGTTACCCAGAATCCTTTGCAAACATCAAAATCTGGCTAAAAAAACACGTTTTCCTCACATTTCGGTGACAGAACGTTCTGGAAGCTGAAAGGAGACAACATTTCCTTCCACCCAGCGTTCCCCCAAGTCTCCCGATAAAAATGATACCTCACTTGTGTGGGTAGGTCTAGCGCCGCGTAAGGAAATGCCCCAAAACACAACGTGGACACATCTCATTTTTTGCCAGAAAACAGGTGTTTTTTGCAAAGTGCCTACCTGTAGATTTTGGCCTCTAGCTCAGCCGACACCTGGGGAAACCTACCAAACCTGTGCATTTTTGAAAACTAGAGACCTAGGGGAATCCAAGATGGGGTGACTTGTGGGGCTCTGACTAGGTTCTGTTACCCAGAATCCTTTGCAAACCTCAAACTTTGGCTAAAAAAACATGTTTTCCTCTCATTTTGGTGACAGAAAGTTCTGGAATCTGAGAGGAGCCACAAATGTCCTTCCACCCAGCGTTCCTCAAAGTCTCCCGATAAAAGTGATACCTCACTTATGTGGGTAGGCCTAGTGCCCGCGACAGGAAATGCCCCAAAACACAACGTGGAAACATCCCATTTTTCTACAGAAAATAGAGGTGTTTTTTGCAAAGTGCCTACCTGTAGATTTTGGCCTCTAGCTTAGCCGGCACCTGGGGAAACCTACCAAACCTGTGCATTTTTTTAAAACTAGAGACCTACGGGAATCCAAGATGGGGTGACTTGTGGGGCTCTGACCATGTTCTGTTACCCAGAATCATTTGCAATCCTCAAAATTTGGCTAAAAAAATAAATTTTCCTCTCATTTCGGTGACAGAAAGTTCTGGAATCTGAGAGGACCCACAAATGTCCTTCCACCGAGCGTTCCCCCAAGTCTCCCGATAAAAATTATACCTCACTTGGGTGGGTAGGCCTAGCGCCCCGCGACAGGAAATGCCCCAAAACACAACGTGGACACATCCCATTTCTTGACAGAAAACAGAGGTGTTTTTTGCAAAGTGCCTACCTGTAGATTTTGGCCTCTAGCTCATCCGGCACCTAGGGAAACCTACCAAACCTGTGCTTTTTTTAAAACTAGAGACCTAGGGGAATCCAAGATGGGGTGACTTGTGGGGCTCTGACCATGTTCTGTTACCAAGAATCATTTGCAATCCTCAAAATTTGGCTAAAAAAATACATTTTCCTCTCATTTCGGTGACAGAAAGTTCTGGAATCTGAGAGGACCCACAAATTTCCTTCCACCCAGCGTTCCCCCAAGTCTCCCGATAAAAATTATACCTCACTTGGGTGGGTAGGCCTAGCGCCCCCGACAGGAAATGCCCCAAAACACAACGTGGACACATCCCATTTCTTGACAGAAAACAGAGGTGTTTTTTGCAAAGTGCCTACCTGTAGATTTTGGCCTCTAGCTCAGCTGACACCTGGGGAAACCTACCAAATCTGTGCATTTTTGAAAACTAGAGACCTCGGGGAATCCAAGATGGGGTGACTTGTGGGGCTCTGACTAGGTTCTGTTACCCAGAGTCCTTTGCAAACCTCAAACTTTGGCTAAAAAACCATGTTTTCCTCTCATTTTGGTGACAGAAAGTTCTGGAATCTGAGAGGAGCCACAAATGTCCTTCCACCCAGCAGTCCCCCAAGTGTCCCGATAAAAGTGATACCTCACTTATGTTTGTAGGCCTAGCGCCCGCGACAGGAAATGCCCCAAAACACAACGTGGAAACATCCAATTTTTCTACAGAAAACAGAGGTGTTTTTTGCAAAGTGCCTACCTGTAGATTTTGGCCTCTCGCTCAGCCGGCACCTAGGGAAACCTACCAAACCTGTGCATTTTTGAAAACTAGAGACCTAGAGGAATCCAAGATGGGGTGACTTGTGGGGCTCTGACCAGGTTCTGTTACCCAGAATCCTTTGCAATCCTCAAACTTTGGCTAAAAAAATACGTTTTCCTCTCATTTTGGTGAAAGAAACTTCTGGAATCTGAGAGGACCCACAAATGTCCTTCCACCCAGCGTTCCCCCAAGTCTCCCGATAAAAATGATACATCACTTGGGTGGGTAGGCCTAGCGCCCGCGAGAGGAAATGCCCCAAAACACAACGTGGACACATCCCATTTTTTGACAGAAAACAGAGGTATTTTTTGCAAAGTGCCTACCTGTAGGTTTTGGCCTCTCGCTCAGCCGGCACCTAGGGAAACCTACCAAACCTGTGAATTTTTTAAAACTAGAGACCTAGGGGAATCCAAGATGGGGTGACTTGTGGGGCTCTGACTAGGTTCTGTTACCCAGAATCCTTTGCAAACCTCAAAATCTGGCTAAGTTCTGGAATCTGAGAGGAGCCACACATTTCCTTCAAACCAGCGTTCCCCCAATTCTCCCGATGAAAAAGATACCTCATTTGGGTGGGTAGGCCTACCACCCGCGACAGGAAATGCCCCAAAACACAACGTGGACACATCCCATTTTTCGACAGTAAACAGAGGTGTTTTTTGCAAATTGTCTACCTGTAGATTTTGGCCTCTAGCTCAGCCGGCATCTGGGGAAACCTACCAAACCTGTGCATTTTTGAAAACTAGAGACCTTGGGGAATCCATGATGTGGTGACTTGTGGGGCTCTGACTAGGTTCTGTTACCCAGAATCCTTTGCAAACCTCAAAATTTGGCTGTAAAAACACATTTTCCTCACATTTCGGTGACAGAAAGTTCTGGAATCTGAGAGGAGCCACAAATTTACTTCAACCCAGCGTTCTCCCAATTCTACCGATAAAAAAGATACCTCATTTGGGTGGGTAGGCCTACCACCCGCGACAGGAAATGCCCCAAAACACAACGTGGACACATCCCATTTTTCGACAGAAAACAGAGGTGTTATTTGCAAATTGTCTACCTGTAGATTTTGGCCTCTAGCTCAGCCGGCACCTAGGGAAACCTACCAAACCTGTGCATTTGTCAAAACTAGAGACCTTGGGGAATCCATGATGTGGTGACTTGTGGGGCTCTGACTAGGTTCTGTTACCCAGAATCCTTTGCAAACCTCAAAATTTGGCTGTAAAAACACATTTTCCTCACATTTCGGTGACAGAAAGTTCTGGAATCTGAGAGGAGCCACAAATTTACTTCAACCCAGCGTTCTCCCAATTCTACCGATAAAAAAGATACCTCATTTGGGTGGGTAGGCCTACCACCGCGACAGGAAATGCCCCAAAACACAACGTGGACACATCCCATTTTTCGACAGAAAACAGAGGTGTTTTTTGCAAATTGTCTACCTGTAGATTTTGGCCTCTAGCTCAGCCGGCACCTAGGGAAACCTACCAAACCTGTGCATTTGTCAAAACTAGAGACCTAGGGGAATCCAAGATGGGGTGACTTGTGGGGCTCTGACCAGGTTCTGTTACCCAGAATACTTTGCAAACCTCAAAATTTGGCTAAAAAAACACGTTTTCCTCACATTTCGGTGACAGAAAGTTCTGGAATCTGAGAGGAGCCACAAATTTCCTTCCACCCAGCGTTCTCCCAATTCTACCGATAAAAAAGATACCTCATTTGGGTGGGTAGGCCTACCACCGCGACAGGAAATGCCCCAAAACACAACGTGGACACATCCCATTTTTCGACAGAAAACAGAGGTGTTTTTTGCAAATTGTCTACCTGTAGATTTTGGCCTCTAGCTCAGCCGGCACCTGTGGAAACCTACCAAACCTGTGCATTTTTGAAAACTAGAGACCTTGGGGAATCCATGATGTGGTGACTTGTGGGGCTCTGACTAGGTTCTGTTACCCAGAATCCTTTGCAAACCTCAAAATTTGGCTGTAAAAACACATTTTCCTCACATTTCGGTGACAGAAAGTTCTGGAATCTGAGAGGAGCCACAAATTTACTTCAACCCAGCGTTCTCCCAATTCTACCGATAAAAAAGATACCTCATTTGGGTGGGTAGGCCTACCACCGCGACAGGAAATGCCCCAAAACACAACGTGGACACATCCCATTTTTCGACAGAAAACAGAGGTGTTTTTTGCAAATTGTCTACCTGTAGATTTTGGCCTCTAGCTCAGCCGGCACCTAGGGAAACCTACCAAACCTGTGCATTTGTCAAAACTAGAGACCTAGGGGAATCCAAGATGGGGTGACTTGTGGGGCTCTGACCAGGTTCTGTTACCCAGAATACTTTGCAAACCTCAAAATTTGGCTAAAAAAACACGTTTTCCTCACATTTCGGTGACAGAAAGTTCTGGAATCTGAGAGGAGCCACAAATTTCCTTCCACCCAGCGTTCTCCCAATTCTACCGATAAAAAAGATACCTCATTTGGGTGGGTAGGCCTACCACCGCGACAGGAAATGCCCCAAAACACAACGTGGACACATCCCATTTTTCGACAGAAAACAGAGGTGTTTTTTGCAAATTGTCTACCTGTAGATTTTGGCCTCTAGCTCAGCCGGCACCTGTGGAAACCTACCAAACCTGTGCATTTTTGAAAACTAGAGACCTTGGGGAATCCATGATGTGGTGACTTGTGGGGCTCTGACTAGGTTCTGTTACCCAGAATCCTTTGCAAACCTCAAAATTTGGCTGTAAAAACACATTTTCCTCACATTTCGGTGACAGAAAGTTCTGGAATCTGAGAGGAGCCACAAATTTACTTCAACCCAGCGTTCTCCCAATTCTACCGATAAAAAAGATACCTCATTTGGGTGGGTAGGCCTACCACCGCGACAGGAAATGCCCCAAAACACAACGTGGACACATCCCATTTTTCGACAGAAAACAGAGGTGTTTTTTGCAAATTGTCTACCTGTAGATTTTGGCCTCTAGCTCAGCCGGCACCTAGGGAAACCTACCAAACCTGTGCATTTGTCAAAACTAGAGACCTAGGGGAATCCAAGATGGGGTGACTTGTGGGGCTCTGACCAGGTTCTGTTACCCAGAATACTTTGCAAACCTCAAAATTTGGCTAAAAAAACACGTTTTCCTCACATTTCGGTGACAGAAAGTTCTGGAATCTGAGAGGAGCCACAAATTTCCTTCCACCCAGCGTTCCCCCAAGTCTCCTGATAAAAATGATACCTCACGTGGGTGGGTAGGCCAAGCACCCGCGACAGGAAATGCCCCAAAACACAACGTGGACACATCCCATTATTTGACAGAAAACAGAGGTGTTCTTTGCAAAGTGCCTACCTGTAGATTTTGGCCTCTAGCTCATCCGGCACCTAGGGAAACCTACCAAACCTGTGCTTTTTTTAAAACTAGAGACCTAGGGGAATCCAAGATGGGGTGACTTGTGGGGCTCTGACCAGGTTCTGTTACCCAGAATCCTTTGCAAACCTCAAAATTTGGCTAAACAAACACGTTTTCCTTACATTTCGGTGACAGAAAGTTCTGGAATCTGAGAGGAGCCACAAATTTCCTTCCACCCAGCGTTCCCCCAAGTCTCCCTATAAAAATGATACCTCACTTGTGTGGGTAGGCCTAGTGCCCGTGACAGGAAATGCCCCAAAACACAACATGGACACATCCCATTTTTCGACAGAAAACAAAGGTGTTTTTTGCAAATTGTCTACCTGTAGATTTTGGCCTCTAGCTCAGCCGGCACCTGTGGAAACCTACCAAACCTGTGCATTTTTGAAAACTAGAGACCTTGGGGAATCCATGATGTGGTGACTTGTGGGGCACTGACTAGGTTCTGTTACCCAGAATCCTTTGCAAACCTCAAAATTTGGCTGTAAAAACACATTTTCCTCACATTTCGGTGACAGAAAGTTCTGGAATCTGAGAGGAGCCACAAATTTACTTCAACCCAGCGTTCTCCCAATTCTACCGATAAAAAAGATACCTCATTTGGGTGGGTAGGCCTACCACCGCGACAGGAAATGCCCCAAAACACAACGTGGACACATCCCATTTTTCGACAGAAAACAGAGGTGTTTTTTGCAAATTGTCTACCTGTAGATTTTGGCCTCTAGCTCAGCCGGCACCTAGGGAAACCTACCAAACCTGTGCATTTGTCAAAACTAGAGACCTAGGGGAATCCAAGATGGGGTGACTTGTGGGGCTCTGACCAGGTTCTGTTACCCAGATTACTTTGCAAACCTCAAAATTTGGCTAAAAAAACACGTTTTCCTCACATTTCGGTGACAGAAAGTTCTGGAATCTGAGAGGAGCCACAAATTTCCTTCCACCCAGCGTTCCCACAAGTCTCCCGATAAAAATGATACCTCACGTGGGTGGGTAGGCCAAGCACCCGCGACTGGAAATGCCCCAAAACACAACGTGGACACATCCCATTATTTGACAGAAAACAGAGGTGTTCTTTGCAAAGTGCCTACCTGTAGATTTTGGCCTCTAGCTCATCCGGCACCTAGGGAAACCTACCAAACCTGTGCTTTTTTTAAAACTAGAGACCTAGGGGAATCCAAGATGGGGTGACTTGTGGGGCTCTGACAAGGTTCTGTTACCCAGAATCCTTTGCAAACCTCAAAATTTGGCTAAACAAACACGTTTTCCTTACATTTCGGTGAAAGAAAGTTCTGGAATCTGAGAGGAGCCACAAATTTCCTTCCACCCAGCGTTCCCCCAAGTCTCCCTATAAAAATGATACCTCACTTGTGTGGGTAGGCCTAGTGCCCGTGACAGGAAATGCCCCAAAACACAACATGGACACATTCCATTTTTCGATAGAAAACAGAGGTGTTTTTTGCAAAGTGCCTACCTGTAGATTTTGGCCTCTAGCTCAGCCGTCACCTAGGGAAGCCTACCAAACCTGTGCATTTTTGAAAACTAGAGACCTAGGGGAATCCAAGATGGGGTGACTTGTGGGGCTCTGACCAGGTTCTGTTACCCAGAATCCCTTGCAAACCTCATAATTTGGCTAAAAAAACACGTTTTCCTCACATTTCAGTGACTGAAAGATCTGGAATCTGAGAGGAGCCACAAATTTCCTTCCACTCAGCGGTCTCCCAAGTCTCCCGATAAAACTGATACCTCACTTGTGCGGGTAGGCCTAGCGCCCGCGACAGGAAATGCCCCAAAACACAACGTGGACACATCCCATTTTTTGACAGAAAACAGAGGTGTTTTTTGGAAAGTACCTACCTGTAGATTTTGGCCTCTAGCTCAGCCGGCACTTAGGGAAACCTACCAAACCTGTGCTTTTTTTAAAACAAGAGACATAGGGGAATCCAAGATGGGGTGACTTGTGGGGCTCAGACCAGGTTCTGTTACCCAGAATCCTTTGCAAACCTCATAATTTGGCTAAAAAAACACATTTTCCTTACATTTCGGTGACAGAAAGTTCTGGAATCTGAGAGGAGCCACAAATTTCCTTCCACCCAGTGCGGTGATCCTACAAACGAAAGTCAGGAAAATATGCTTTTTTAAATTGTGAAGTTTGCAGAGGAGTCTGGGTACGAAAATGTTGGGGGATCCACGCAAGCCAGACCTCCCTGGGCTCCTTGGGGTTTCTAGTTTTAAAAAATGCCTGGGTTTGGTAGGTTTCCCTAGATGAAGGCCGCACCCAGGACCAAAAACATAGGTGCCCCCCCCAAACATAGGTAGTTTTGTAATATATCATTGTGATGTGCCCACATACGTTTGTGATGTGCCAAACACTAAAACTGTGAAAAGAAAAGCACTTAGGTTATGTGAAAAAGACCCCTCACCCACCAACCAAGTTGGTGGCATGCTTCATCATCGGGGTCCCAACTGAGACACCTAGCGTGTCACAAGTGTGCTGCGACGCCTGATTACAGCGGAGCAGGTTTTTTAATTTTTACCACACATACTGGTTGGATTTGGTACGAGGGTGAGTGATGGTTCAGTAGACAAAAGTGAAATGCACTGGTAATAACTAAAAGGCCAAAAAACTGAACTAATGACTCACAGCTCGTGAGCTGTAAAGCCATGTTAAGGCACCAACCGCTTTACAGTCCATTCACACACCTTTCATACATGACATGCACAACACCATTCACTCCGCCAGCCACGGGCCCAGCACATTACAACATTCGCATCGACAGACAGCGCCAGTCAAGGGCCCATCACTTTCATATGCCCACATGCCTATTACAGCAATCACACCAGCTGATGAGTGTGTGTACTGGCGTTTGGCTGGCACCGCAGCCAAGCACCACCCCACACACCCGCCAGCCAAGCACCACCCCACGCACACCACCAGCCAAGCACCACCCCAAGCACACCACCAGCCAAGCGCCACCCCAAGCACACTGCCAGCCAAGCACCACACCACCCATACCGCCAGCCAAGCGCCACCCCAAGCACACCGCCAGCCAAGCACCTCCCCAGGCACACCGCCAGCCAAGCGCCACCCCAGGCACACTGCCAGCCAAGCGCCACCCCAGGCACACTGTCAGGCAAGCGCCACCCGAAGCACACCGCCAGCCAAGCGCCACCCCAAGCACACTGCTAGCCAAGCGCCACACCACCCATACCGCCAGCCAAGCGCCACCCCACCCATACCGCCAGCCAAGCCCCACCCCGCGCACACCGCCAACCAAGCGCCACCCCACGCACACCTCCATCACTTTTCTTTTTGTTTATTAACAACAAAGAAACCACTAACTAATTATAAAATAAGTACAAAACTACAAACACAAAACTCTAACTAAATACAACCGTGAAACTGAACATATGAAAATATAAAACAGGCATTTTATGCTCACTGTATTTCCCCAACATTTTTCCTAGTGTGGTAACTTCTAAAACAGCCGGGCACACACAGCCCAGGTTTTGAAGGGCATTCGGGGCAGTACATCCAGCTCTCCCTCCGGATTGCTTTCCGGGCACATACTCTACATTTCTTTGTGGGCAAGTCTTTTTTGGGAGTGGGAGGAATGTGATCTGGAAAGTGGCGATCTTTCAACCCAGCCACTTCCTTCACCACTTCTACTCTAGGAACTGTTGCCCGTTCCACCACAATAAGGCTCTCTATCACTGACTCCTGAAATTTAACAAATGTCATCCTTGACTCAGGTGAACAATCCTTGAACACAATAAAAGCATTACAAGTTGCCAAATGAAATAAATGTAGGGACAACTTTTTATACCACACGCAAGACTTACGAAGAGCAGTGTAAGGTTCCAACCTCTGATCTACTCTATCAACACCACCCATGTGCCTATTGTAGTCCAAAATGCAGACAGGTTTGAGCACTTCCGCAACCTGACCCCAAACAGTCACAGGGGAAGTACTCTCATCATGGATGGTAGATAGCATGTACACATCCCTCCTGTCTGAAACTTTCAGAGCTATCAGCTCATTATTCCGCAAGGCACTGCACTGTCCCCTCTCAAGTTTTTTACAGACAAGCTCCCTTGGATAGCCTTTCCGGTTAGAACGGATTGTGCCACAAGCAACAGTGTCCACTCTAAACAACTCCTTGAACAACTGCACTCCAGTGTAGAAATTATCTACGTACAAATGGTGACCTTTGTTAAACAGTCGTCTACCAAGTTCCCACACAATTTTTTCGCTAACTACAAACATGGCCGGACAACCAGGAGGATCAATACTGGAATCCCTACCAGTGTAGACCCGGAAATTATACACATATCCTGTACTGCTTTCTGACAGGATATACCATTTAATGCCATACCGTGCCCTCTTACTAGGAATGTACTGCTTAAAAACTAAACACCCCTTGAAAAGGACCAAAGACTCGTCCACACTTATCTCTTTGCCTGGAACATAGACCTCTGAAAACCGATCTACAAAATGATCCTGGACAGGCCTAATCTTAAAAAGACGGTCACAATCAGGGTGATCTCGTTGCAAAGCTAAAGCATTGTCTACAAAATGCAGCATACGAAGAAGAAGCAAATAGCGATTACATGTCATAGTTGCAGGAAATATAGCCGTTGCCATCAAGGGACTAGTAGACCAATAAGAAGCCAGTGACGGCTTCATGATCAACCCCATCAAAAAACTTAAAACCTAAACACTTTTTCATCTCTTCCAGATATGTGGGAACCCACTGAGTAGCTCTAGACTGAGGCCTAAGTCTGGCAGCGTTGTCCCTCAAATATTGCTCTGCATACAAATTAGTCTGCTCCACAATCTCTTCCAAAAATACATCGTCCATAAACAAGTGAAAGAAATGGACAGGCAAAAAGTTTTCCGTATTGACTCTACACCCTGGGAGACCAGTAAATGCAGGTAACTGTGGCTGTCCCATGTTTGGGGCAATCCAGGTGTCAGGTCTTTTAATGGGAAACCCTTCAGCCCCAGGCTGCTGCACTCTTGGCACATCAATGTCCTCCTCTCAAACAGGCCCTTCATCATCAGAAGAATACTCTCGACAGAAAACTCACTGGCAGAATCTCTCACTTCCTCCTTTGCCTCAGGTGCAGAGTCAGTCTCGTAATCATGGTCTGAAGATGACTCAAAGAGCATGCCAACAACCTGCTGAGCGGTCACTCTGCGGCTAGCCATGATCCTCACTAACAACAAATGGATTGGCAACAACAACTAGTACTAAAATAAGTAATAAACAAAGTGTAGCTTTATCACAAACAGCTATGTACTAAAAAACTATACTACTCACTTGCCTGAAAAAGCTACTTACCAGCAACTACTCTGCACAGACACAGCAATCACCAATGATATCCCACTAAAAAAATAAAATAAAAAAAAGCAAATTAGACATATGACAACACAAATATCATTATGCTCAAATCTAAGGACAATTTCACACACAATACTGCATTTAGTACACCACCCACAAACATGTCATTTATGCATGCCAACAATACTCCTTTGGAGTAAATTGCTTTCACTTACCTAAAACATGCAACTATGCAAACCGCAGGACAACTACTGCCAAAACCGCAAGGATCCACAGCAAAGGAAGCAAAAGCTTTGAACTAGAACAAAAAGAAGAAATAAACTGTTATAATCACAAATACAAATACTTTGCCAGTTGACAAACACCCCGCCACCAAGAACTTAGAAATTGGCCCTGGTGCCTAAGTGGCTTCTGCCCCACTAGGAGGCAGATGGGCCTAAAAAAACAAAACAGGCTGATCTGGCCCCAAGTGGGGCAGAAATGGCCAACAGCTCTGTACCCTGTTTGGGGGGGGGGCGGCCCTTGCCAAAGGGGGCGAATGGGGGTGCCCCCAGCACACAAAAAAACAAAGGGAACCAAAAAAAACAAATCTCTGACATCATGGTCCCTTTTGCCCCCGTTGGGGGCAGATGGGCCTAAATAAAATAGGCTCCTACCTCCAAGGTGGGCAGAAATGGCCATCACTAACGTGCCCCCTTTGGGGGGGACGACCCTTGCCAAAAGTGCCGCCCCCCCCCACACAAAACACACACAGGATCCCTGGGGCCTAAGTGGATTCAGCCACCTCCCTTGGGGACAGCTGGGTGTAAAACATATTGGCCGATCTGCCCCCAAGGGGGGCAGAAATGGACAACAGCTCTGTGTCCCCTTTAGGGGGCGACGCTTGCCAAAGCGGGCAAAAGGGGGCACCCCCAGCACAGAACAAAAAAAAGGGGAAAAAAATAAAAATAATCCCTGCCGTATTGGTGGTTTCTGCTTTCCTTGGAGGCAGATGGGCCTGCAAAAGTAGGCCCATCTGCCCCCAAGTTGGGCAGAGATGGCCAATACGAAATTTCCCCCCTTTGGGGGGGTGACCATTGCCCAAGGGGTGCCCCCAAACACAGAAAACACACACACACACCACACAATCCCTGGCGCCTAGTGGGTTTTGACCCCCTCCGGGGGCCACATCTGCAAAAAACATGGGCGATCTAGCCCCGGGGGGGGGGGGGCGAAACATATAAAAAATTTATTACCCCCGGGGCTGGGGGTTTTTCTCTGCCCAAAAACAAAGAAAATAAATTCCCTTATGTCTAGTGGTTTTCGGACCCCCCCGGGGGCAGATCGGCCAAAAAATCGTCCGATCTGCCCCCAGTGAGGGGGGCCGAAATAGGATAAAAAAAAATTGCCCCCAATGGGAGTGACCCTTGCCCAAGGGGTCGCTCCCAAAAAACATAACATAAAAATTCCTGGTGTCTAGTGGTTTTCGGTCCCCCCTGGGGGGGAAAAATCGGCCGAACTGCCCCCAGAGGGGGCCGAAATAGGAAAAAAAATAGCCCCCAATGGGAGCGACCCTAGCCCAAGGGGTCGCTCCCAAAAAAAAATGACCAAAATGATTTCCCTAGTGTCTAGTGGTTTTCGCCCCCCCCCCCCGGGCAAAAATAGAAAAGAAGTAGCCCCCACTGAGAGCGACCCTTGCCCAAGGGGTCGCTCCCAAAAATAAACATATAAACAAATCCCTGGTGCCTAGTGGGGATTCCTGCCCCCGATCGTGGAGCAGGAATCCACTGAAAACAGACACAGGGGAAAGGAAAACCCCTATCCTTTCCTCCGTGTCTGTTTTCCGCTCCAAACCCCCAAAAAGGGAAGGACTCACCTGTTGGGAGTCCTCTTCCCTCGACGCGTTGGAAGCAAATGGCTGCCAGCGCGTCCTCAGCAATATTTGATGACGTCGGCGCGCTGTGAGCGGGCTCACATCATCAGATTGCCGAGGGGGGGGGGTCGGGGGTGGAGTGGCATAGAGTGCAGCGGAGGAGAGTGGTGCAGTGGTATAGAGTGCAGTGGAGTAGAGTGGTGCAGAGTAGAGTAGTGTATAGTGGTGTAGTGCAGAGTAGAGTATAGTGATGTAGAGTGCAGTGGTGTGGAGTGATGCAGAGTGCAGTGGCATAGAGTGCAGTGGCATAGAATGCAGTAGTACAGAGTAGAGTGGTGTAGAGTACAGTGGCAGGGAGTGCAATGTTGCAGAGTAGAGTGTCACTGGAGTAATGTAGAGTGGCGTAGAGTGGTACAGAGTAGTGGCACAGAGGGCAGTGGCGTATAGTGCAGTTGTTCAGAGTACATTGGTGTAGAGTGCAGTGGCATAGAGTGACATGGGGCAAAGGAGAGTGGCACATATTGCAGTAGTACAGAGTAGAGTGCTGTAGAGTACAGTGGCGAAGTGCAATGTTGCAGATTCGAGTGCTGTAGAGTGCAATGGTGTGGAGTGATGCAGAGAGCAGTGGCATAGAGTGCAGTGGGATAGAATGCAGTAGTACAGAGTAGAGTGGTGTAGAGTACAGTGGCAGAGAGTGTAATGTTGCTGAGTAGAGTGTCACTGGAGTGGTGTTGAGTGGCGTAGAGTGGTAAAGAGTAGTTGTGCAGAGTACAGTGGTGCAGAGTAAAGGGCAGTGGCGTACAGTGCAGTTGTTTAGAGTGCCTTGGTGTAGAGTGCAGTGACATAGAGTGACATGGGGTAGAGTAGAGTGGCACAGAATGCAGTAGTACAGAGAAGAGTGCTGTAGAGTACAGTGGCAAAGTGCAATGTTGCAGATTCGAGTGTCAGCGCAGTGGTGTAGAGTGGCGTAGAGTGGTACAGAGTAGTGGCATAGAGTACAGTGGTGCAGAGTAAAGGGCAGTTGTTTAGAGTGCGTGGTATAGTGCAGAGCACAGTATAGTGCTGTAAAGCGCAGTGACAGAGTGGAGTTTTGCAGAGTAGGATGGTATAGAGTGCAGTGGAATAGAGTGCATTGGTGCAGAATGCAGTAGTACAGAGTAGAGTGGTGTAGAGTATAGTGGCATCCAGTGCAATGTTGCAGAGTAGAGTGTCAGACTGCATTGGTGTAAAGTGCATTGAAGTAGAGTGCAGTGGTTTAGAGTGTAGTGGGGCAAAGTGGCATTGAGTGGAGTTGTGCGGACTTGATTGGTGTTGCCTAAACTGGAGTGCTATAGCGTGCAGAGGCTCAGAGCGCAGTGGTGTAGAGAGAAGTAAAGTGCATTGGTATAGAGTAGAGTGGCACAGAGTAGAGTAGAGTGGCGTAGTGGGAAGTACCATAGAGTGCAGTGGCATAGAGTGGAGTGGAGAAGAGTGGAGAGGAGTGCAGTGTGCCACAGTGCAGTGGCATGGAGTGGTGTAGCAAGTGGAGTTATGCAGAGTAGGGTGCAGTGGTGTGGAGTGGTGCAAAGTGGAGTGGAGTATGCAGTGTGTGGTAACACACTGCGATTAGACAACACATTTTTGATTGAAATGACCATTAAATTGCACAGACATACAGGGGGTCATTCCGACCCCGGCGGTCAAGGACCGCCGGGGCCGGGGATGCGGGAGCACCGCCAACAGGCTGGCGGTGCCCCGCAGGGCATTCTGACCGCGGCGGTTTGGCCGCGGTCAGAACAGGAAAACCGGCGGTCTCCCGCCGGTTTTCCGATGCCCTGAGGAATCCTCCATGGCGGCGCAGCTTGCTGCGCCGCCATGGGGATTCCGACACCCCATACCGCCATCCTGTTCCTGGCGGGTCGCCCGCCAGGAACAGGATGGCGGTATGGGGTGTCGTGTGCCCCCGTAAGAGGGCCCCACAAAGAATTTCAGTGTCTGCTCAGCAGACACTGAAATTCGCGACGGGTGCAACTGCACCCGTCGCACCTTTCCACTCCCCCGGCTCCATTCGGAGCCGGCTTCCTCGTGGGGAGGGGTTTCCCGCTGGGCTGGCGGGCGGCCTTCTGGCGGTCGCCCGCCAGCCCAGCGGGAAAGCCAGAATGGCCTCCGTGGTCTTTCGACCGCGGAGTGGCCATATGGCGGCTCCCTCCAGGGAGCCGCCCGCCGGGGTCAGAATGACCCCCAAAGTATTTCAAACAATACTATAAAGTGCACAGATGATGATGTATGGAAATTGCATCACCTAATACAATTATTTGTTTTAATCAAATAAAGGTATTTGTTTCCAGCACAGTTCAGAATTAACAAAAATGTGCTTCATTTGTACTCCTATTTCTGATATAGTCTGAAGTTTATTTAAATGTTGTCATGTGATAGAAAAACCTCTTTCCTAACCCCAGTATCCAGCAAAATTGTTGCATAAATCCTCTCACTTTGAAGTTAGAGAAAGAAAAGTAAACACTAAGGCCCTCATTACGACCCTGGCGGTAAATTCCGCTTATCACCGTGCCGACGGCCACTAACATACCGTGACCAAAGAGGTATTCCGCTACGGGTATTATGACCCACACTGAGAAATCCACCATTATACAGACACCTACGCCAGTCCGCCACACCAAAGGTCAGTGATAAACTGGCGATAGCAAAACCCACACCGTCACGCCAACAGGAATACGCCCGCAGTAACACGACCCAGGAATCACTGCAGCGGTCTTACAACTGTGGTAATCCTTTGGCGGTACACACCGCTGCGCTCAAAATACACACACACTTACAAAACACAACCACATTGGATAATTCAAAATACACACACCTGACACACATACACACACCACACCCTGACCACTGTAAACACACACCCACATTACCCACTACCCTTTCAACGAACAAATGAGAACAAGCAGAGAGAGAAAAGCAAAGACCACACCATCAACCAGAGGCACAGAACACCATCACACATACACCATCCACGCACATCACATAATACATCACAACAAAGCACCCCACGCATCACCTCACACATCACCGACACCACATCATTGCACCTCAAAGACACCCCAGGTTTTCTGAAGAGGAGTTAAGGGTCATGGTGGAGGAAATCATCCGGGTACAGCCACAGCTATTCGGGTCACAGGTGCAGCAGACATCCATTGCAAAGAAGATGGAGCTATGGCGGAGAATTGTCGACAGGGTCAACGCCGTGGGACAGCATCCAAAAACCAGGGATGACATCAGTAAGAGGTGGAACGACCTACGGGGGAAGGTACGTTCCGTGGTATCAAGACGCCAGATCGCTGTACAGAGGACTGGCGGTGGACCCCCACCTCCTCCCCCACAACTAACAACATGGGAGGAGCAAGTCTTGGCGACCATGCATCCTGAGGGCCTCGCAGGAGTAGCAGGATGACTGGACTCTGGTAAGTCAAATCTTTACTACTAAATCCCCCCCACCCTACCTGCATGCCATCACAAACTCCTACCCCTACCCTCAACCCCATCACTCCAACACCTCGCATATACCCCAATATCACAACCCACCCATCCCAATACCAAGCCCTGCATGCAACAACAATGCATTAACACCCATCACAGACCTGCATGGGCACCTATAACCACAGCATGCACACTAGATAGACTCATCCAGCCCACCTAATCAGCAATCACACAAGGCCAAGGCGACAGTGCAAGCACATTCATACAGGGAAACACACCCATTGCACAAGATGGCACACACAGATACAATAACAATGCATTTGAATCCCAACAGGACCCCTACCCAACGTCACCGGACAGGAGGTGCCAGCTATATTCAGTCCCTCCACAGAAGAGGCCCACAGTGATGACAGCAGCTCTGCATGCCTGGATCAGGATGACCAGCCTGGCCCATCTGGGACCTCTGGACAGTCTGTTCCCCTGCCACAGTCCCAAACCACCACATAACCTCCCCCCTCAGGAAACACCAGCACAGCACCCATCCAGTGGGCCCATGCCATTGTCCCCAGGACACGTCATTCAGCAGTGTGTCCACCACTACAGGGACCCCAGGCAACCTCACTAACCCAGGACGATCAAGGACCTGGGGTCAGTGGCAGTGGGCACATGGTTCAGGGGACAGAGGCAAAGGACAACAGGGAAGCTGGGAGGACTGCTGTGCGACAGGGGGAGGACAGGCCCAGGGAACCCACTCTCCACGAGGCACTCTCCAACATCATGGGAGCATGCCACCATGCCCATGAGACCATGGGCACGGTACTGGCCAAGTTTCAGGAGACTCAGCAGCTGCAGGAGGGACACTACATGGGGATCAGGGATGACCTCACCAAAATATACACCATCCTGGTCACCATAGCAGGGGTGCTGGTTGATATGGGCAAGACCACGAGGGAGGCAGTGGCTCAACAAAGGGCCCCTGGCACAAGCCAAACTGAGGAACAGCCTTCCACCTCTGCCGGCGCTAGTGGACAGGAGGCTCCGCCACAGGACCAACAGGCCACCAGCACCCCACCCCCTGCAGAAGGAGAACCACCCCGCAAACGGTCCCTGTGATCCAGGCAGAAGACAGAAAACATTGCCAAGACCCCGCCAGGAAATAGGACTCTCCTGATTGTCACCCTTCTGTCCCAATCTGTTACCCTGTTCACCTTGAACTGCCATTTCTCCTCTTCCTATGCCCCCTTGGACAATGCACCTGTGATACAAAGAGACTGGACTCTACCATGGCCCTTCCTCCACCATCACCCCATCCCCTTGCACATACACCTATACCCATTAGCACCTAAATAAACACCCTTTAATCAAAAAACAATCTGGAGTCAGTCTGATCTTTCACAAATGTATTATCACAAAATTAGCAGCAAATTGTAATGTAAATGTTCATTCACACATACCATTGTATGACAGTTGTTGGGCAGCAGTACACATAGCAGAAACAGAATGAGGTACACAGATCTGAAAAAATGAAATCCAAAGGGAACAGTCAGTGTCCATAGACAGAGGGTAAGAGGCTGCCATGTACAATGTCCTAAAGTATACTGAATTGTGAAGAGGAGTTACAGTCTCTTTCCTGTGTGTCACTGGAAGTACTGCATGATGATGTTCTTTCTGTTGTCAATATCTTCTTCCTCTGCCTCCTCTTCCTCACTGTCCACAGGCTCCACCGCTGCCACAAGATCATCACCAGGCTCATCGTCCAGCTGAAAAGGCACCTGGCATCTCAATGCCAGGTTGTGCAACATACAACATGCCACGATGATCTGGCACACCATGAGAGGTTGGGGTAACCTGAGTCACCTGCCAATTTTAAAGGGATACCTGTAAGACACACAATAACCCTTAGGGACTACCCCATACCCAGACACCTACTCATACCGTGTGGGGACCTTGGGCTCACCTATTAGCCACACCCGGTGCCTCTGGAGTTGGCCCATCACATAAGGGATACTGCTATTCCTCAAGATATAGGCGTCATGCACAGAGCCAGGATACTTGGCATTCACATGGGAGATGTACTGGTCCGCCAAAAACACCATTTGCACATTCATCGAATGGTAGCTTTTTCTATTTCTGTACACTTGTTCATTTCTGCGGGGGGAACAAATGCCGCATGTGTACCATCAATGGCACCAATGATGTTGGGGATATGTCACAGGGCATAAAAGTCAGCTTTCACTGTGGCCAAATCATCCACCTGGGGGAACATGATGTAGCTGCGCATGTGTTTCAGCAGGGCAGACAACACCCTGCTCAATACGTTAGAAAACATTGGCTGCAACATCCCAGATGCCATGACCACTGTAGTTTGGAAGGAGCCACTTGCCAGGAAATGGAGCACTGACAGGACCTGCACTAGAGGGGGGATACCTATGGGCTGGCGGATAGCTGACATCAGGTCTGGGTCCAATTGGGCACAGAGTTCTTGGATTGTGACACGATCAAGTCTGTATATGATTATAATGTCTGTCCTCCATTGTCGACAGGTCCACCAGGGGTCTGTACCTCAGAGGATGCAGCCATCTCATCATCTGCCCCAGCATTGTAGCCTATGGAGGAGAACAGTGAGCAGAGGGTAATTTACCACATAGGTAGCACAACTGTGTCACAAGTCATGTTAGAGAATCCGTGTGTGAAATCGTGAGTCCATATAAGGTCCAATATGTGCTGTGATGCAGTTAGGTGCCATGCCATGTGCACCCCTGAAATTGCGGCTGCCTGACTTGTGAGGAGGGACAAGGGGAATTTAGGTAACTGCCCTGGCGTTATGAAGCGTCGCTGTAGGCGGCTGAAGAGCGCAGTGCAACTCCACATTGGTTGTCATTGGACCCTATAGGTTCCAGGAGCCAATGGCGATGTTCGCCGGCGGTGATGGTATGCACCGCCGTCGACGTGACTGCCATTTTCTATCTGTTCACTCACTTGATACCTGACGATCAACAGGAGAGGACCTACACTGCAAGTGCTGCTGTGACCTGAGTCTGGAAGCGACAATGGCTACAGGTCACAGCGGAGGAGTTGGACAAACTGGTGGATGGGGTCCTCCCCCAGTACATGCTACTCTACGGTCCTCCAGACAAACAGGTGAGTACACTGTGAGCATGATGCATGGGCAATGCCTGTTTGGAGTGGTGTGGATGTAAGGCACATGTTGGGGGTACAGTGTCATAAAGCTGACTCTGCGCGGTTTAGGAAGTATCTAGGTGGGGGTGGGCTGTGGGTGCCCCTAGGCCAGGGCGGTCACATCAGGGTATGTCCCTTGTTTGCAGGCTCAGAAGCACCCCTACCCCAATGTACAATTGGGCAGCTACTAGTGTGCAGGGTCCTGTGGGCTGGTGACTACCATAGTGAGTGGTTGGGCAAGGCCTAGTGCATAGGGCAGCTCAGTGTGTGTTGTGTCCGCCAACGGTAGTGGTGTTGCTGGCATTGACCATGTGTGTCCTCTGTCTTCCCCCCCTTCTTGTTTTGTCACCCTGTCCTTGTGTGTATTAGCAACATCTGGCGGAGGAGCAGAGGCACCAGCGACGGAGGGAGCTGCATCCCACATGGCCCATGAGGGTGAATCTACGGAGGGTGAAGGCACCAGTGGGACGGAGGGTGAGGGGAGCCACACGACAGGGGGGGGGGATACCAGCGACAGCGACTCCTCTGATGGAAGCTCCCTAATGGTGGCGGACACCTCTGTGCCCACCCCAACAACAGGTACAGCCGCCACCCCCCTGCCAGCACCGCCCTCCCAGCAGCCCCTCAGCATCTGTTTCCCGTACCTGCTCACCCAGGAGGGTGGGCATCTCCTTCACCCCAGGCACCTCAGGCCCTGCCCCAGTCAGCCCTGCTGTCCTCAGTGAGGAGGCTATTGACCTTCTGAGATCCCTCACTGTTGGGCAGTCAACCATTCTGACTGCCATTCAGGGTGTCGAGAGGCATTTGCAGCAAACAAATGTATACCTGGAGGGCATTCATTCTGGCGTGGCGGCCCAACAGAGAGCATTTCAGGCTCTGGCCTCAGCACTGAAGGCAGCCGTTGTCCCTGTGTCCAGCCCTCCCTTCCAACTTCCACTACCCAGACCCAATCCCCTCTATCTCAGCCTATCCCAAGCACACCTTCAGACCAGCATGCACACACATCAACAGATAAAAGTGGCTCAGGAAAACATAAGCACCACACATCACACAGGCACTCACACAAGCACCATACCCATGCACACATACCAACATCCACTTCCTCCACTGTGTCCCCCTCCTCCACGTCCTCCACCTCCCTCCGAGTCTCGTCTCCACTCACACCTGCATGCACTACATTATCAGCCACTGCCTCCATCACCAGCACGCCCATCACAACACACCGCTCACATGTAATCACCACCCCCACTACCATTCACACTTCCCTGTGTCCTCTCCCAGTGTGTCTGGCACACACCCACTCAACAGCCATCCACCCCACAACAGCCTCCAGCCCATGCCACTTCACCCAAACTCAGCAGAGGTACACCTCCTACAACCACTGCCTCTTCCTCCACTCCCACACCCCCTCCATCTTCCCGTCCCAGTGTGTCTAAAAAACGTTTCCTAGCTAACTTTAACCTTTTCCCTACACCTCCCCCCCACCCGTCCCCTAGGGCCAGGATGTCTAGATCCCAGCCCAGCACCTCAGCCACCACATCTGCGTCTGCTGTAATCCGTGCAAGTCCGGGTGGATCGAAGGGGGCACCCATCAGAGCTGCCAGTGTGCCACCTACTGATCGGAAGGACCACCCGATTCCGCCACCTGCCAAGGTCAAAAAGGGGCCGGCTTCCAGCAGTCGCACCACCCACCCAGAAAGGCCTCAGCCAAACATAGAGAGGACAGTGCCAAGGTCCCAGCAGCGACTGCCAAGGTGGGGAAGGGACACAAGACAAAGGGCAAGTCACCACAGGGCACGATGCCTCCTGGTGATCACCATTTCCTCAGGAATGCCAGCGACCTGTACCACAGTCACCACCGCTGCAATGACCGCCACCTGCACCAACACCTGCACCGCCTCCTGCACCACCACCTGCCCCGCCACCTGCACCGCCGCTGCCACAACCTCAGTCTGCAGCATCCTCCCGAAGGATCAGCCATCCAAGGCTGCCGGAGATGGTCTGGTGCCTCCCTCCAACACAACAGACACCTGCACCATGGCCAGCACCAGCAGCATCTCAGCCGCAGCCACCGCCGCAGCCACCACCGCAGCCACGCCAACTGCACCACCATCTGCACCGCCACGTGCCCAGCCGGTACCACTATATCGGATGTCAGCAGCACCACCAGTGGGCAGCTGTCAGAGGCTGCAGGTGGCATCTTGGACCCCGGACACGCCACTTGAGGCACCACCACCAGCACTGGCACGAGCAGCAGTTGGCAGCCTAAGTCACCGCAGGATGGAGTGTGGCTCTGCCTCCATGGAGTATCATGCTACCTGTTCCATGTACATCTCATGGCTCAGACACCCAGGTGACAGGTGGGTAACTGCCACACCCCAGGTGCATCATCAGTGGGCACAATACTCCCTCCAGAACAAGTGGATAGATGCATCCACTCCCCCGATCCTTGGCAGGATCAAGCACTCTGGGCACAATGCCCCCTCCAGAACCAGTGGAACATGTCACCGACTTTAGAGACTGTGGCTTTGCACTCCCCAGGATCAAGCAGTGGGCATGGAGGCCCCTCCAGGAGCAGTGGCGTCGTACCATCTTACGGGTGAAGTGCCTGTTTTTTTTCCGACCTGATGCCCCTGCAGTGTTCTCTCCGTTTTGAGGCAGGTGTCATGTGTGGGCTTCGCCCATGCTTTTTTGGACCACTAGACATTTACAAGGGACAGTGTACGGCCTTGTGTATATCATGTAAATATTGTATATACTGTATATTTAAATTCTACTGTAATATCTGAATGTTCCAACATAACACTGGTTAGACTCATTTCCTTTTGTCCTTGCGTTCTTCCAGGGGGTGTCGGGGTGTATCAGTATTGTTGTTGGATGTGTTTGTGTGTATGTTGTTGTGGGTAAGGGTGATGCATGCTGCATGTGTGTGTCACTCTCTTTTCCTTCCTCCCCTCCACTGTGTGCTAGGTGCAGTACTCACCGTCGTCGCCGCCGCCGCCCTCTTTCTACTTCGTGGTCTATGAGAAGATACACCAACATGGGGAGGATCTGCAATTCGGGCTCCATGGCGTCCTGGTTCTCCGAGGAGTGTCGAAAGGTGAGTGGTTCCCCTTCGATGTACTGTTTCCGCTGTGCTTTTGATGGCGTTGGTACCACCCCGGAAAAGCTGGCGGATTGGCCTCTCATAATAGTGTGGGCGGTACATTGTCTTCCGCCTGGCTGTTGGCGGTGACCGGCGCAGTGTTTGTTGCTGCCATCCTGGCAGTCGGAGTGTTAAAGTGGCTATCTATGTTGGCAGTTTCCCTTGTGGTCGTGATTCCATTTTTTTTCTCGCCAGCCTGTTGGCGGTGTTACTGCCGCCTAAACACCGACCGCCAGGGTTGTAATGAGGGCCTAAGTTCCCATGGAAGACAGAGTCTGACATCTGATCTTGTCCTTTGAATGCACAGCAAATGTGATGAGATAAGAAAAAAATGCACAGGTCTGTTTACAGAAAGAGAGCACTTAAATAAGGTTTGGGTAAGGGAAGGGACGAACTCAAGCTACATAACCTAAAACAAATAAAGCCAGCAAATTGAAAGCAAAAAAATGTGAGTTACAAAACACAAAGCCAATGGCAAGCAACAGCCAGAATGCATTCCCAATGAAGCTCTATGAATGTACTTAAAGTGACATCCATGGGATACTTTTTTAGTCCAGTCTGCATCTTGCAGAGGTTTGGCCACATCAGTCACCCAGGTAGTATGACGAGAAGACCTGGAGTGGTCTCAATGTTGCAGGAAAGGTCTGTACACCCAATCTATTAGTTTGCCACCTGTCCCTATGGTGTAGAGCTTCTGGCACACCACATGTAGGGTTATGCTATGTGGCAGGCATGAAATAGGGCATTTAATGATTGTTTGAGGTGGATATAAGTAAGTAGTTGACCACAAGGGTTTGGAAATTTAGGAGCTTGCCATCCAGAAACAAATTCCCCAATTTTAAGACACCTGCTGAATGCCACTGATGACATTGCTCTGAGCACAGCTGTCCTGTGCGAGTGGGAGGGCTTAGCAAAGGTAGTGCAGGGGCACAGGGTTTCTTCATGTCAGTGAGTTTACAGGTTCTAGCAAGGCAAGAGAAAGCTGTGCATGATAACCCCAGAGGGTTGTACATAGAAAGGTCAGTAGGAAACAATGAGCAGTGCAGTAAACCCTTCTTAAAACTCTTTACGGCTAACCCCCATCTTGTGCAGGGGGATGGGCAGAAAGCCAGTGAGCCACCCATTGGACCTGTGCAGCTGCATAATAGCATTCTAAGTCCAGAAGGCCTAATCCACCCGCAGTCACAGGTAGCTTTATAGTGGAAAGAGCTACCTGACGGCATCTGAGCGACCAAATCAGATATGTGGCATGTCTGAAGAAGGAAAGAAGGATGAGCAGGGGAAGGTTTTCAAAATCATACTATCATCGGGGTAGCACACACTCTTCACTAGTTCCACGTGGCCCACTACAGAAAGCAGAAGAGAAGACCGAAAAGCAAACTGGGCTCTGAGGGACCGTGGCGCTCTGCCAAGATTTCCATCCTGCAAATCAGTGGGAGAATGGTAGATATTAATCACTAGGTATCGAAAGGTAACTGGTTCTCAGTTCAATCTGATGCCTAATTGTATATAAAGGGGAAAACAGTGTCATATGTTAAAGAAACACTAATTACATTTTAAAATACTTACATTTTGTTCATGCAATTTACATCTCAAATAATTTGAAGATTCTATGTGTACCTGACACTTAGGAATAGCCCAGATCACTAGATTGGCCTTTGCTCAATTTCAAAACCATTTAAGACATGGACAAAGCGGGCTCTTGCCTTGCACAACCTTGCAAGGGGTCTGGCCCCTGCTCACTCTTCACAAGCACGAACAGTGGACCATTGCACCAGAATCGTTTGCCAAGGTAGTGGGTGCTGCTTGTTCAACCACTTGACAATGCCCCTTCTGTTTCTCTCCTGTCTGCAGAGACAATTCCCCAGGTACCCAATACCTTCCAATAGTCTTGGTGGACCCATCGTGTCTGATTTTAGGAATTGTTCCGCCTTGTTCTTCTCTTCCTTGTTGATCTTGTTCTTAGCAACAACCTCCTGTTTCATCCTCCTCTTTTATTATCTTTGACTGGTAGTCCAGGCTCCCAGTTCTGAGATAAATGTAGAGTCCCAGACATACATTCTAGTGCTCTGAGACTACAGACAAGTTGTGGGTACCTCACATCCTGACATGAGGTGTGAGAATGTCGCCACACCATCTGCCCTATTAAAATATTTTTAGGTTGAAAGTCCATGGGCGGTTGGGGTGATTCAGATGTTTTTGTTCAATTTGCCTAAACTAACACAAGATTGATTACTTTAATGTTTACAAACTGTTTGCCAGAGATTTTAAAATGTACAGAAACATAATTAAAATGCTGTTGTTACTTTCTCTTTAAGAAAGATTGGGTAGATTTGAGCTTGGGGTTATGGCCTTGATACAGTGCTGAAGGGAATTAATTTACTACTGAACAAGACGTAATGGTACACATGAATGTAGCATACCAGGAAGCAATCACAAAAAGACCACAGTGAATAAGTAATGCTATGTTAAAAAAGAGTAAATAAATGCACTGATAACGTAATGGGGTATGGCCTCTCTTGGGTGTGTCTGTAAAACTGACGTTTGTTCTTGAATTTTTGTCCTGAATTTTGACTCTTTGTCCCGAATTTTTTACAGTCCTGTCCAGAATTTGCCTCTATGTCAAGCGGTCACCCTATGCTAATGGCACCGGTCATGAAGTCACATGGATCCCCAGGTACAGTATCTTGTGAAAATGAGGAAATAAGCCAGTGCACGGAGTTGGGGATCACTGCGTTGCTGGATCAGATGCGCCGTCGGTTCTGGTGCTGTGGAGCAAAGGAGCAGAGGCGTCACAAAGAGGTGTCTGGTCCTTGCTGTGGAGTGGTGGAGGTGAGGCGGTGTTGGTGCAAAGCATTGGCTCCGAACACTTCTGGCGGAGTCGATATCCGGATGTCACAGCGTTGTGTGGCGCAGTTGGGTGTCATGGACATCGGTGACACAGAACTTCAGGACTCACAGAGTCGCAGACTTCAACGGGGTCATCACACTCCAGCAAGGACCACGGCTTCAGTTGCAGCCGGCGTCACAGAAACTGGCAGCGGCGTCAGTCCAGGGTCGTCCGAAGTCAGTGCACTTAATTCTTCTTGGTCTTCCACCAGCTTCTACTTTCAAGGGCCCAGGGACTGGATTAGATACCACTTGGCAGGGCAGGAGTCTCAGAAGAGAGTCCAGGTGCTGACAGAGGAAGTCTTTGATGGCCCGAGACTTCAGAACAGGGGGCAAGTTCAGTCAAAGCCCTTGGAGATACCTCTCATGCAGGAATATACTACAAACTCCAGTCTTTGTCCCCTTTCTCAGGCAGAAGCAGCAACTGCAGAATAGCCCAACAAGGCACAGGCAGGGGCAGCACTTCTCCTTCAGATCTTCAGGTCTTCTCCTGGCAGAGGTTCTTCTTGAATCCTTAAAGTGCTCTAAAGTCTGGGATTTTGGGTCCAACCCTTATACCTCTTTCTGCCTTTGACGTTGCCCAATTTCAAAGAAAAGTGTCTGTTGTTTACAGGATCCTACCTTGCCCAGGCCTGACTCCAGACACACACCAGGGGGTTGGAGACCGCATTGTGTGAGGGCAGGCACAGCCCAATTCAGGTGTAAGTGACCACTCCTCCTTCCAATCTAGCTCAGATGGCTCATCAGGATATGCAGGCTACACCCCAGTTCTCTTTGTGTCACTGACTAGAAGAGATACACAAACAGCACAACTGTCAGTCTGACTCAGATAAGGAATCCACAAACAGGCAGAGCCACAGAATGGTTTAAGGAAGAAAATGTCTACTTTCTAAAAGGGGCATTTTCGAACTAACAATCCAAAAACCACCTTCACTAAAAGATATATTTTTAAATTGTGAGTTCAGAGACCCCAAACTCCATATTTCTATCTGCTCTCAAAGGGTAACTGCATTTTAAGAGTATTTAAAGGTGGCCCCCATGTTGACCTATGAGAGAGATAAGCCTTGCAACAGTGAAAACAGAATTTGGCAGTATTTCACTGTTAGGACATGTAAAACACATCAGTGCATGTCCCACCTTTAACATACACTGCACCCTGCCCGTGAGGCTACCTAGGGCCTACCTTAGGGGTTCCTTACATGTATAAAAAGGGAAGGTTTAGGCCTAGCACGTGGGTACACTTACCAAGTCGATTGGCAACTGTGCACACAGACACTGCAGTGGCAGGTCTAAGCCATGTCTACAGAGCTACTCATGTGGGTTGCACAATCAGTGCTGCAGGCCCACTAGCAGCACTGTCTGGGTCATAGGCCAATATCTCAAGACACCATAATCCTCAAAGGATTAAATGACAGACTGGAATTCGTTGCTTTTTGTAAACACTCATAGATTATCATTGGCACATGTTATTTTCTTTACCCAAGCTCATGTTTATTTTCATTTTTTCACTGGCACAAAGTTGTTGCTGAAGTTCATTTCTAGGAAACCACTGTTATATTGTTTTTATATTTTCATATTTTGTTACATGTTTTACCCTTCATTTAAATCATATATAGGGAGTGTTTTATATTATTCATGTGTTTATACTTGGTTTGAGATAACAGATTGTACACCCTATTGAACATGGGCAAGGCATCAGATAAACTTGATTTGCACATTGTTTTCATTTAGGAGACTCCTAACACCACACCACCTAAATGACCATGATTAGTATCCACCACATGATAAGAATGTGCACGTTTTTTCACCATATATCTGTGATAACCACACACTTATTTTTATTTACTTAATTCACAACTTAAGCAGATTTCACAGTTCAACATGATGGGTACTTACAGAACGGATTGTTTTGTCCCTCTTTGATTACCATTATCAAGGGAAGTTCATAGCACTCACAGAACATAGCGTTCCATGAGAGGACTTTACACACCATAGTGAGACGATACACAAGTGAGTTGGCCATCATTAGTGTTTTAACTTTTTGACACGCAACTTTCAGTTTTGTTATAGCATATGTACCACATGTACTTGGAGGTCACCTCATTTTCTATATCCAACTCAAGCGCACAGTAGTTTTCTTCGAGTATACACCTTCCGACACATCCATATTGACCGGCATGAGTTATAACACTCTTCCTAGCAATTAGTTGTGCACGGCATGCTTTATGTTACTGACTATTTGTCTGGGCTTGAATCTGTGGTATAGATAAAGCATGTTTACTTTGACTACCAGTGAGAGTTTCATGTTCGTTGTCACTGACATGACACGATGTGTCACTTAAACTTGATTGGTTTATGTTTAAATCTCATGGCATTAATATAAGACGTTCACATAGAAAATACACCTAGGTTTAAACCTCATTTACTGGCATGGCGTGATGCTTCACGTCACTATCATGTTTGATATAGTCACAAATTCACTCATTGGGCAAGGACATGCATGCAGAATCACTAACATTGTTCTTTACACATTTACCTACTCCACCTCAATTGATATATGTATTATAATTACGTTATAGATTATTCCCCTGACGAAGGTCAATGGCCTGAAATGCATCAGGATTGCAATGAATTTTGCCACAATACATTGGATTGAATTTTTAGTCGGAATAATGTCATTTTCACCTTATGTTAATTAAATCATCATAGAATTCACATTTGACTACTGGTGATGCATGAAATCAATTTGACTTATGGGAACCAAAGCAAGAATGTAATATGACCCAATTGGAGTCATTGAAGTAGTGCTCCAAGGGGACACTGCAAGTTACAGTGGTGCATCTTACATTATATTTCACACCTAGACCAGGAGGTGATACCGGGGAGGCACACTAACCAAGATTGAGCTACATACAGCAATTTATGAAGGAGTGCTCCGTTGACTAGTACTCATTTGTCTTCTTCACTCTATGACACCTTACTCTATGACACTCTACGGCACTCCACTCTGTGACACTCCAGTCAATGCCAGTCCACTCTATGCCAGTCCTCTCTATGCCACAAACATTTAGCCATGCTGAACAGCAGTCACGCTGGTATACATCATGACTAAAACACATTGGCAAAACCAATAGCTCTTGCATAGGTGAGACCTTTGGCTTTGCTGATGCTTGCTTCACATGCCTTCACAGGCTGCTCTAAAAAGCTTTATTAGAAGACAAAACATAGCTGTTTACCACTGTCCTGAGTCATACTGAAATGATAGCATGGATAGAGCAGGATACAGCAGTAACATACTCGGACACAGCCTTTGAGGACAGATTTGTCACTAGTGAATGCTTTCACATACACACAGCGCTTAATTAACAACAAATAAACTGGGGGGACTTAACCTATTTCTTATGAGCTCTCTGTCGGTGCTGCCAAATACTGAGGTCACTGAATACTAAGATTGCGTATTTCTTTCACCACCCCACACTTCCTTTTGTCTTATCTGACTCTTGCAGATTCATATTCATCCCTGCTCTCTCCTTTTCTCACTTTGTTCTAATCCACTTTCCAATCTGTACTAAATAATGAGTCCTAGTCCTCAAAACTTATTGTTGTCTACCACCTGTGACCACTGCCATAAATTAAGGACTGCATCGGCACAAAGATTAAGAGTGAACCTGTAGGTGAAGAGCATGAGTAAAGATCAGAAGCACAAACAGCAATCAAGATACAGAAAACGAGAGATCGATTGCAGTCAACAAAATACTAGGATTTTGGGTACCAGTGAACCACTCTGTGTAGGAGGCTGGACTGGCTTGTAGTGAGTACCAAGGGGTACTTGCACCTTGCACCAGGCCCAGTTATCCCTTATTAGTGTATAGGGTGTCTAGCAGCTTAGGCTGATAGATAATGGTAGCTTAGCAGAGCAGCTTAGGCTGAACTAGGAGACGTGTGAAGCTACTACAGTACCACTTAGTGTCATATGCACAATATCATAAGAAAACACAATACACAGTTATACTAAAAAATAAAGGTACTTTATTTTTATGACAATATGCCAAAGTATCTTAGAGTGTACCCTCAGTGAGAGGATAGGAAATATACACAAGATATATATACACAATAGCACAAATATGCAGTATAGTCTTAGAAAACAGTGCAAACAATGTATAGTTACAATAGGATGCAATGGGGAAACATAGGGATAGGGGCAACACAAACCATATACTCCAAAAGTGGAATGCGAACCACGAATGGACCCCAAACCTATGTGACCTTGTAGAGGGTCGCTGGGACTATTAGAAAATAGTGAGAGTTAGAAAAATAACCCTCCCCAAGACCCTGAAAAGTGAGTGCAAAGTGCACTAAAGTTCCCCTAAGGACAAAGAAGTCGTGTTAGAGGAATAATGCAGGAAAGACACAAACCAACAATGCAACAACTGTGGATTTCCAATCTAGGGTACCTGTGGAACAAGGGGACCAAGTCCAAAAGTCACAAGCAAGTCGGAGATGGGCAAATGCCCAGGAAATGCCAGCTGCGGGTGCAAAGAAGCTTCTACTGGACAGAAGAAGCTGAGGTTTCTGCAGGAACGAAAAGGGCTAGAGACTTCCCCTTTGGTGGACGGATTCCACTTGCCGTGGAGAGTCGTGCAGAAGTGTTTTCCCGCCGAAAGAACGCCAACAAGCCTTGCTAGCTGCAAATCGTGCGGTTAGCATTTTTGGATGCTGCTGTGGCCCTGGAGGGACCAGGAGGTCGCAAATTGGACCAGGAGAGAGAGGGGACGTCGAGCAAGACAAGGAGCCCTCTCAGCAGCAGGTAGCACCCGGAGAAGTGCCAGAAACAGGCACTACGAGGATGCATGAAATGGTGCTCACCCGAAGTCGCACAAAGGAGTCCCACGTCGCCGGAGACCAACTTAGAAAGTCGTGCAATGCAGGTTAGAGTGCCGTGGACCCAGGCTTGGCTGTGCACAAAGGATTTCCACCGGAAGTGCACAGGGGCCGGAGTAGCTGCAAAAGTCGCGGTTCCCAGCAATGCAGCCCAGCGAGGAGAGGCAAGGACTTACCTCCACCAAACTTGGACTGAAGAGTCACTGGACTGTGGGGGTCACTTGGACAGAGTCGCTGGATTCGAGGGACCTCGCTCGTCGTGCTGAGAGGAGACCCAAGGGACCGGTAATGCAGCTTTTTGGTGCCTGCGGTTGCAGGGGGAAGATTCCGTCGACCCACGGGAGATTTCTTCGGAGCTTCTGGTGCAGAGAGGAGGCAGACTACCCCCACAGCATGCTCAAGCAGGAAAACAGTCGAGAAGGCGGCAGGATCAGCGTTACAGAGTTGCAGTAGTCGTCTTTGCTACTATGTTGCAGGTTTGCAGGCTTCCAGCGCGGTCAGCAGTCGATTCCTTGGCAGAAGGTGAAGAGAGAGATGCAGAGGAACTCGGATGAGCTCTTGCATTCGTTATCTAAAGTTTCCCCAGAGACAGAGACCCTAAATAGCCAGAAAAGAGGGTTTGGCTACTTAGGAGAGAGGATAGGCTACTAACACCTGAAGGAGCCTATCAGAAGGAGCCTCTGACGTCACCTGGTGGCACTGGCCACTCAGAGCAGTCCAGTGTGCCAGCAGCACCTCTGTTTCCAAGATGGCAGAGGTCTGGAGCACACTGGAGGAGCTCTGGACACCTCCCAGGGGAGGTGCAGGTCAGGGGAGTGGTCACTCCCCTTTCCTTTGTCCAGTTTCGCGCCAGAGCAGGGCTAAGGGGTCCCCTGAACCGGTGTAGACTGGCTTATGCAGAATTGGGCACCTCTGTGCCCAACAAAGCATTTCCAGAGGCTGGGGGAGGCTACTCCTCCCCTGCCTTCACACCATTTTCCAAAGGGAGAGGGTGTAACACCCTCTCTCAGAGGAAGTCCTTTGTTCTGCCATCCTGGGCCAGGCCTGGCTGGACCCCAGGAGGGCAGATGCCTGTCTGAGGGGTTGGCAGCAGCAGCAGCTGCAGTGAAACCCCAGGAAGGGCAGTTTGGCAGTACCAGGGTCTGTGCTACAGACCACTGGGATCATGGGATTGTGCCAACTATGCCAGGATGGCATAGAGGGGGCAATTCCATGATCATAGACATGTTACATGGCCATATTCGGAGTTACCATTGTGAAGCTACATATAGGTAGTGACCTATATGTAGTGCACGCGTGTAATGGTGTCCCCGCACTCACAAAGTTCAGGGAATTGGCTCTGAACAATGTGGGGGCACCTTGGCTAGTGCCAGGGTGCCCTCACACTAAGTAACTTTGCACCTAACCTTTACCAGGTAAAGGTTAGACATATAGGTGACTTATAAGTTACTTAAGTGCAGTGTAAAATGGCTGTGAAATAATGTGGACGTTATTTCACTCAGGCTGCAGTGACAGGCCTGTGTAAGAATTGTCAGAGCTCCCTATGGGTGGCAAAAGAAATGCTGCAGCCCATAGGGATCTCCTGGAACCCCAATACCCTGGGTACCTCAGTACCATATACTAGGGAATTATAAGGGTGTTCCAGTAAGCCAATGTAAATTGGTAAAAATGGTCACTAGCCTGTTAGTGACAATTTGGAAAGAAATGAGAGAGCATAACCACTGAGGTTCTGATTAGCAGAGCCTCAGTGAGACAGTTAGTCACTACACAGGTAACACATTCAGGCACACTTATGAGCACTGGGGCCCTGGGTTACCAGGGTCCCAGTGACACATACAACTAAAACAACATATATACAGTGAAAAATGGGGGTAACATGCCAGGCAAGATGGTACTTTCCTACACTCTGGGAGGAATTTTCTTCGTGAGAGGAGAATGAGGTGAAATGTTCCTGCCAGTGTATATATGTGCTATGACCCAGAACTGATGCTGACACCACAAATCGTGTTTGACTTGGAGCCAAGACTACTGAGTGCCAGTCTGGATGGGTGATACATTTCAAATAATACTCTTTCCTCCAAATAGTACTAAAAGGCTTTATTCAATTCCAGCCAAACCACCAACCAGCCAGGATGGTGACCAACTTCCAACTGTCACCTTTTGCTCCAACTTTCCTCAAATGACTCATGGAATGTGGTGAAAAACCTCAATGACATAGGTAAGATTATATGCCTGTCATCAGGCCAGCTAAACAGGCCGAATACAGGTCTAAACCCAGCACATCTACCCCCGTTACAACTTCATGATGAAAAATTGAATCATTTACTTCTGGTTTGTAACCAGACAACGTGAAATGTACTAAACTCTGAAAGTCTTGCACCAAATACTAAAAACTCCTGTTAGAAACTAAATATATATTATACTCTACAAGGAATATACACAAATAATATAAATCTGAAGAACAAATATGTAAGCGTACAAAAACAATAACAAAAATGTGTATATTGTTAAATTATTTATCATGGATAAAAATGTGGACACCAATGCATCTACTTCATACTTGGTCTCCCATGTATTTTATATTCTTTATGCCAGTAAGGTTGGAATCTCTTTCACTTACTCACATAATTATCAGTAGATCGTGACTCCTCAGTCTCATGAATCATTCTCTTTTGTTAGCCTAGACATGTTCCAAACATCACCTGAGTCTAAGACTACTATATTTCGCTTTATGGCATTGTTAGACTTTTGAGTTTATGCAGGGTCATCCCTAATCTTTTTCCCTCCTATTTTTAATGACCTGTTGCTGTTGGCTTTTGAACTCTGAGCACTTTACCACTAACCAATGCTAAAGTGCATATGCTCTTTGTGTAAATTGTATTGTTGATTGGTTTATCCATGATTGGCATATTTAATTTACTAGTAAGTCCCTCGTAAAGTGCACTAGAGGTACCAGGGCCTATAAATCAAATGCTACTAGTGGGCCTGTAGCACTGGTTGTGCCACCCACAAAAGTACCTCTGTTATCATGTCTCAGACCTGCCACTGCAGTGTCTGTGTGTGCAGTTTTTACTGTAAATGCGACTTGGTAAGTGTACCCACTTGCCAGGCCTAAACCTTCCCTTTTCTTAAATGTAAGGCACCCCAAAGATAGGCCCTAGATAGCCCCAATGACAGGGTGTAGTGTATGGTTAAGGTAGGACATACAGTAATGTGGTTTATATGTCCTAACAGTGAAATATTGCTAAATTCGTTTTTCACTGTTGCAAGGCCTGTCCCTCTCATAGGTTAATATGGGAGCTACCTTTAAATCTGATTAAAGTGTATATTCCATTTGGGAGCGGATAGATATGTGGAGTTTGGGGTCCCTGATCTCACAATTTAAGAATACATCTTTTAGTAAAGTTGATTTTAAGATTGTGTGTTTGAAAATGCCACTTTTAGAAAGTGAGCATTTTCTTGCCTATTCCATTTCTGTGACTCGGCCTGTTTGTGGATTCTCTGTCTGGGTCAGTTTGACAGTTGGGCTGGTTGCACCTCACACTAGACAGTGACACAAAGGGAGCTGGGGTGTAGTCTGCATTTCCTGATGAGCCAACTGTACTAGGAGGGAGGGGAGGAGTGGCCACTCACACATGAAAGGGCTGTGCCTGCCCTCACACAGTGCAGTCTCCATACCCCTGGTGAGTGTCTGGGGCCTGGCCTGGGCAAGGCAGGATTTCACATTCAAAAGAGACTTTACTTTGAAGTAGGCCTACTTCAAATGAGAAAATGGGTATAAGAAGGGCACCCAAAACCACAGACTTTAGAACACTACTGGAAACCAAGAGGAACCTCGGCCTGGAGAAGAGCTGAAGAGCTGAGGAAGAAGAGCTGCCCTGCCTGTAACTGTGCTTTGTGGAGCTATCCTGCAGTTGCTGCTTCTGCCAGAGTAAGAGGGCAAAGACTGGACTTTGTGTGCCTTCCATCTTGTGAAGATCTCCAAGGGCTTGATTAAGAGCTTGCCTCCTGTTGTTTCAAGTCTCAGGGACAGCAAAGCCTTCTCTCTGCCAGCACCTGGAGTCTCTGGAGAGACTCCTACTCTGCCCTGTGGTGCCCATTCAGTTCCTGGGACCATGAAAGGAGAAGCTGGCAGCCTGAGAGGAAGAAATCCATGCACAGAATGCTGTGCGGGGAAAAGATCGACGCAACTCCAACCTGTGGCTGAAAAATCGCCGCGCCGCCGGCTTCGCAGCTGAAAATTGCCACTCGCCTGCAACGCGACCCAAAGATTGATGCACGGAGCTGGAGAAACGACACCCAGCATGGCTGACGGAGGCTGGTGAGATCGCAACCTGCGCTGCGTGGTTTTCGGATCATTGTGTGGCTGAATTTCCGACCCAAGTACCGCTGGGTGTGAAAAAACAACGCAAGGCCGGCCTGGAACTTGAGGGTGCTGACCGGATTGACGCATCGCTCTCCTGTGGAGAGAAGAAACGACATGCCCGACCCGACGAAAGGATAAACAATGTAAAGTCTCGCTCAAGAGTGAAATCGATGCATCACAAGCCCTTTTAGACCCACAGTCGCCCGTGAGGGTTTTTTTTTTGACGCACCCAAGGTATATTTTCATGCTAACAGTGTTAGTGTGTGTTTAAAACTACATGACAACTCTTTTTGCGTTTTAATGGATAACTGGACTTGTGTATTGTGTATTTTTGTCATTTTGGTCTTGTTTTGTTTAGATAAATATTCTCTATTTTTCTAAACCTGTGTTGTGTCATTTTGTGGTGTTTTCATTAAGTTACTGTGTGTGTTGGTACAAATACTTTACACCTAGCACTCTGAAATTAAGCCTTCTGCTCGTGCCAAGCTACCAAGTGGGCAAGCAGGGGTTAGCTGAGGGTGATTCTCTTTTACCCTCACTAGGGTGAGGGTCCTTGCTTGGACAGGGGGTAACCTGACTGGCAACCAAAGACCCCATTTCTAACAGGCATCTATTAGAAAAGGTCCCATAAATCAGGAACGTCCTTTCTTCAAAATACCTGGTTTCTTCACCAACACTCTATCATCTTATTTCCAATTTGCTTACTGTACACAATTTTTTATATCAAATCTAGTTTTATATTTATTTTGGTGATTCACCCACAGCTTCTTCAGAAATCTAATCATCCATATCTGTGTTCATATTCAGCCAAACAGGGTTAAGCTTACAATGTGGGCTCCTTCCTCTGGGTACAGCGAAAGGAGACATTGATGTCACACTAATAGGGGTTTTTCTGTGTGCCCACCAAGTTTCTCTCAATACTTCTTTAAACTACTTTTTATTAAGGAATGTACTCTGTGCACAACTTTTCACAATCTTGTTCATGCTTTCTGCTAGACCATTTCCCTGTGGAGAATAAAGAGTCATTTTGAAGTGTGTAATAGATCAATCTTGGCGAAAATCTCCCATTTCTTGAGACACAAATTGCGCCCATTGTCACTTACTATTGTTTTGGGTACTCCTTCCCTAGAAAATTCTTCTTTCAGGAATTCAATAACAGTCCCAGTATTGACAGAGGCAACACATTTTGTGACAACCGGTTTTGAAGTGTAGTCAACCAGTAGAATAACATAATGCACACTATGAGCTAAAAAGAGCCAACAATGTCCAAACCTAATTTAGTCCATGGTTCTTTTGGAATTACAATGGGACACAATGGTGCTACATTGGTTTTCTTGTACTTGTCATTATTTGCACAATGCCAACATTCCTTTACAACTTCTTCACTTCAAGGTCCATCTTTGACACCAATACCATCCTCTCAATCTTGCCTTGGTCCATCTTGAGCCAAATTGATCAATTTACCTCTCAAAGCCACCAGGGGCACTATTCTTTTTCCTATAAATATCTTTCATTCAACTATAGTGAGCTCATCCTCAACATTGAAGTAATTGTCTACTGTATTCAGTACTTCTTTCTTATTTGGCCAAACGTTTACAATATATTCTTTTAGAATTAAAAATTGTGGATCATTTGAGTTGGCCACTTCCCATGCATTGTTTTCTACAGCTGTCTCACAAACCCAATCTACTGAATTATTTACTTCTTGATCAATCAGTAATCTAGACAAACAGCCTGCCATGCAATTACTAGATCCTGGTACATACTCTACATTGAAATTGTAATTGGACAAGCCTTCAGTCTAACGTTTGATCCTGGGAGATAAATTGTCTTGCTCTCTATGGAACAAAACATGAGTTAGTGGCTTATGATCTGAACGAACCGTGAACGGTATACCCCACAAGAACAACTGAAAGTGGTCTATTGCCCAATACATAGCTAATACCTCCTGCTCAATAACTGAATACATTTCTTTGGCTCCTTTAATGAGCAGGAAGCAAAAGCCACTACCTTCAAATCACCCTTGACCACTTGAGCTAAAACTGCACTCAAACCTTTAAGGCTGGCATCGGTTGAAAGAATCATTTTCTTGTTAACATCAACATGCCCCAAAGTTCCTAACATTCCCATGCTTTTCTTTATGTTTTTGAAAGCTTGTTTGCATTCTTCTGACCAAATAAATTGGGAACCTTTTTTTAGTAACAGCCTTGATGGCCGCGAGATGCTGGCAAAAGTTTGGATGAACTCAGAGCAAAACTCTGTTAGCCCCAGAAATTAACGTATGTGGTCTTTATTTTCAGGTTCTGGGGATTCCATAATATTGTTTGCAAAGTCTAGTTTAGGAATTATTCCTTCACCTGAGATGGTGTGCCCTAAGTAAGTTGCAGTTGATACCCTGATTGTGCACTTTTGTTTCATAACCAGACCAGTTTCTTGCAACCTTTTCAACACTTTCAACAATATATCATCATGCCTCTGTTGATCCTTGCCAATATGTCGTCCTGGAAAAATAACACCTTATCCGGACCATCTAAATCCTTCTTCATAACCCTTTGAAAGCACGCTGCAGCAAAAGCTAGAACAACATTCTAATAAATCTGAAAGCTCCCAAAGAGGTTATGAATAATGTTAGAAATAGGATGTAGCATACCTGGTGGTAAGGCAGAAGACAAATCCATCACACTGAACACTTTTGCCACCCTAATTGTCGTAAAATCTCAGAAATGTTTGGTAGTGGTTGTCTGTCCACCCATATATGTTTTTTTTAACTCCCTCAAATCAACCCACATCCAAATCTCTCTGCCACCATGCTTGGGAGCCAAAACTATGGGGGCTACTCACTTGGAACTCTCATTTTCCTCAATTACATCTTTCTCTTTGAGTTTCTTAAATTCAGATTCCAGAGGAGTCATCATCATGTGAGGATCCTTATCTTAAATACATAAGGTACAGCATTATTTTTTAGGGTGATTTTGTGTTCATCATTTTTCAATAATCCTAAATTATTGTCAAAAACAACTAATTTCTTCTAACTGCTCGCCATGGATCATCAGTAACACCCTCTGTTTAGAGTTGTGATCAAGCTTTTATCCCATATCTCTCTGATGCCTCCAACCTAAAAGATTGTCTCACCTGACGGCGACATACACTTTACCTACTACCTCACAATCAGCAAACTAGATACTCATAACAGAATATCCTAATACATCAATCTTTACACCACCATGCCCAACACTATTTATGTCTGGGGAAGTAAAGGGATTTCATCTCTTTCAAATGTGGCTTTCCAAATTTTATAACTGATCATGGTATATGGTGAGCCAGAGGCCGCTGGTACCGGTACTCTTTTGCCAGCCACCACATGTTAACATTTTGGCATTTCAGTAGGATCTACATCCACTAACCATCATCCCTCACACTCAAAACAAACTGCTCTTCTCCCTCTACTTGATTTACTCCTTGTTGCTTACCTCCTCTGCATACAGGGGCATTATGCCCCTTCTTACTACATTTGTTGCAAAATGCAAATCTTGCAAAACATCTTGCTTGGGCTATTAGAGAGATGTCCTTCACTCCCACACCTAAAACATCTCTGCATCGGGAGGAAAGGGGGAGAAATGAGGCTTTGATATTGCTGCTAAATACAGCTAAAACTGCTGCTAAGGTTTTAAGTTTTTTTTTTTTTTAACTTGATTTTAAACATGACTTTATTTTGGGTACTTTGTATGGCATACATGGTCCCCCCTGTTAGAACGGGACCTCGATATCCTGTTTGTTTACCGCACTTTTCTATTGCGGAGGAGGAACCATATGTATGCAGGCTGGGGCGGCCGCACAGCTCTGCTTCGGAAAGAAGGAGGGAGAAGTGTGGCTTTGATATTGCTGCTAAATAATGCTAATACTGCTGCTTCTGTTTTATATAGTTTAAAAAAACATGATTTTAAATGTGCTAGAAATGGGATCTCTGGTTGACAGTCAGTTTGCACTCAGTCCAAGCAGGGACCCTTACTCTAGTCTGGGTAAGGGAGATACACAGTTCAGATAACCCCTGCTCACCCCTTGGTAGCTTGGCACAAGCAGTCTGGCTTATCTCAGAGGCAATGTGTAAAGTATTTGTACCAACACACACGGTAACACAGTGAAAACACCACAAAAGGACTCCAGACCAGTTTAGACAAATAGCCAATATTTATCAAAATCAAACAAGACCAAAACAACAAAAATCCAACATATACAGGTAAAGAGATGCATTTTTAAAGTAAAAAGAGTCTTACTCCATAGAAATCAATGGAGGCGTTGTTTTAGCACAAAGTACTGTGTATGCGTCAAAAATAAAGCTGCAAGGGCAGTGGTGCGCCAGAAGAGAAAGCAATGCATTGATTCCTTACTCGCAAGTAAGGCCATGCGTCGATTTTGGGTGCGCAACCTCGGGTCAGTGTGGTGATGTTTGCAGATTTTGACGCTCAGTATTCGTGTGTGGAAATTTCCAACGCGCTGTGTGAAGGGTCAGCGTTAAGAACAGGCCGTGTGTTGTTTCTCCAGTCGCGAGACAGGCTCTGCACCAAATTCTCAGCCACGGGATGGGCGTTGCATCGATTGTTCTGTCACGCATATAGAGGTGCATGGATTTTCCCTCGCAGGTTACCAGTTTCCCCTCCTAAGGGCCCGGACTGGATTTGGAACCACGTAGCAAGTCAGGACTCCAAGCAGAAGAGTCCAGGTACTGGCAGGTGAAGTCTTTCATGTCCCTGAGACTTGAGAACAAGGAGAAAGCTCAGTCCAAGCCCTTGGATTAACTTCACAAGCAGAATTTCAGAAAGCAAAGTCCTGTTCTTTACCCCTTCAGGCAGAAATAGCAGCAGCAAGCCAGCACAGCAAAGCAACAGGCAGAGTGGCATGTTCTCCTCAAGCATCAAGCTCTTCTCCTTGGCAGAGGTCCCACTTGATCCAGAAGTAATCTAAAAGTCTGGGGTTTTGGGTCCACTACTTATACTCATTTCTGCCTTTGAAGTAGGCAAACTTCAAAGGAAGGACTCTGTTGTTCACAATATCCTGCCTTGCCCAGGCCTGGCCCCACACACACCATGGGGTGGAAGCTGTATTGTGTGAGGACAGGCACAGTCCTTTCAGGTGTAAGTGTCAGCTCCTTCCTCTCCACTCTAGCCCAGGAGACTCATCTGGATATGCAGGACACTTCTCAACTCCCTTTGTGTCATTGTACAGAGAGAATTCACAAATAGCCCAACTGTCAGTCTGACCTACATGTGGATTCCACAGGAAGGCAGAGGCACAGAATGGTTAAGCAAGAAAATGACCACTTTCTAAAAGTGGCATTTTTAAACGGACAATCTAAAAACTAACTCTACCAAAAGATATATTTTCAGAGACCCCAAATTCTAAATCTCTATCTGCTCCCAATGAGAAACTGCACTTAAAAGATATTTAGAGGCAGTCTCCATGTTAATCTACGGGAGAGATAGTGAAAACCAAATTTGGCAGTATTTCACTATTAGGACATGTAAAACACACCAGTGCATGTCCTACTTTTTAAATACACTGCACCCTGCCCACGGGTCTACCTAGGGCCTACCTTAGAGGTGACTAATGTAGTAAAAGGGAAGGTTTAGGCTTGGCATACTGTATGGATACACTTGCCAGGTTGAATTGGCAGTGCAAGACTGCACACACAGACAATGCAGTGGCAGGTCTGAGATATGTTTACAGGGCTACTCATGTGGGTGGCCCAATCAGTGCTGCAGGCCCACTCGTAGCATTTGATTTACAGGCCCTAGGCACCTCTAGTGCACTTTACTAGGGGCTTACTAGGAAATCAAATATGCCAGCCATGGATAAACCAATCACCAATACAATTTAGACAGAGAGCATATGCACTTTAGCACTGGGTAGCAGTGGTCAAGTGCCCAGAGTCCTAAAGCCAACAAAAACGATTTACAGCACAGGATCAGGGTCCAAAAACAGGCTGTCAGAAGCAAAATGTACAGGGAAAACGTGCCAAGAGCTGCCAAGTCTAACAAAATGTGACTTTCTTTTGGGCACTTTATAAGGCATACGCGGTACCCGTCTGTTAGAACGGGACTGCCATTTCCTGTTTGGTTGCTACACTAGTCTTTTGCAGGGGAAGGCACAATAACTGTGCACGCTGAGGTGGCTGCGCAGCAGGCGCATGGACGGCACACCGAGGGCTTTCCAAAGGCAAGCCCATCTGCGCCCATCTGTGCCAGACCACGCCAAGTGCCAGGCCCATGGTCCAGTGGCACCAAAAAAAAGGAGCACCAAACAGTATCCCAGGGATGAGCATATGGCCCTTAACCGAGGAGGCTAAAACATGGCTTGCACTATTTTTTAGCTGGATGCTGGTTTGGGATTGAGTTATTGTGCCAGCTGATGTTGGATTCTCCCCCAGTCCAAAACTCATTTGTCACGTACAATAAGACCTTATCCTCTATCCAGTACCGCCCCTATCAAAGTGTTTAATAGTTTTTTGTTGAATGTATGATCCCTAATCAAGCACAAAATGGATTTTCTGGAATTTTTAGAGACATACAATCCAGTCTTTATCACTGAAACCTGGGCAGATGCTGTCTACGACCCAGATTTGGTTCAGGCTATTCCAAGTGGGTACACAATTGTGAGAGCAGCTAGAGTTAGCAGAAAGGGAGGAGGACTTGCCACCATAACTCGGAGCAACATTCCTGTCCGCTGCTTTTCAGCTGTTAGTAATGACCAGTATGAATCTCTTAGCTTTCAGCTTGAGCTTACTAAGCATTATACGTTTAGAGGTCCATCAGTTTATCGACCATGGGGCTCCAGGGCTTCATGTATATCTCACCTTAGTCCATTACTGGAAACAAGCATCAATGCTGCTGATTTTATCTTTGGGGATTTCAGCTATTATTTGGAAAACACTGAATATTAAGATGCTGTCATGTTGTCTGATACAATGACCAGCTTTGGACTCCTTCAACTGATTAAATATCAAACACACACTCGACAGGCCACACACTGGATCGCATCTTTTCCAGTAATGAGAATCTTCAAATAACGAGAATGCTTCTCCTGTTCTGGTCAGATCACAAAACAGTGATGTTTAGCATTACTTCGCCCCGAAATTTATATAGTATAGTATCCAATCCCTCACGCAATTAGGAGAACTCAGCAGCTGTACACTTGGCCCCATCTGATTCACTATCTGAATCTAAGGTTAGCAGTAAAACGGGCTTGGATGTAACAGTACAGGATTACGTTACCTGGATAGGGAGGACAGTTAGGCCCATATTTATACTTTTTAGCGCCGCCAAAAGCAGTGCAAATTTACAACATACAATTGTATTTTGCATGTTTGCGCCGCTTTTGCGTCCAAAAATGACGCAAATGCGGCGCCAAAAAAGTTTAAATATGGGCCTTAATCTTTTAGCCCCTGGAAAAGTTATGCCTAATCTTAGAAACAAAACCATTAGAGCCATGGTTCTCAGAAAGCTTAAGAGCCTGGAAACAGGACTGTTGAAGAAAGGAGCGTATATGGAGATCTAATTACAATCTCCAAGATAGAGAAAACTATAAACTTTTGATTGTGAAATATAAAAAAGCTCATTTTAATAGAAACACCTAAATATTACATTAATTAATTCTTGCAATCTAACAATTCTCCTAAAAACCTTTTATACATTGTGAAAAAATGGTAAAGCTGCCAGTCCCTAAACCTGAACACTGTAGTCAGATATTCTGTAATTACGCTGGCCAGATTCTTCCAGACAAAAGCAGGGGAAGTATTTGACACTTTTGAATCTAATTGTCAGCCAGCATCTGAATACTTGCTGAATAGTGAACTGCAATTTCTAGTGGCTAGATTTAACAACTTCACACCACTTACTACCAAGCAGGTCTGTAGCCTGTTGAAATTAACAAAATTGGGACTGCCCTTAGACTCCTGCCCCCCAAAACTTGCACACTTAGGGGCATAAATATATATTGCCCTAGCACCACCTTGCGCCACATTAACGTCATTGTTTTCGATGTTAGTGTGACCCACCAAAGCCGAAATCCCCGCACCTCATTTACAAATTTGCATGCATTGCGCCACTCTGTAACCCTTTGCGCTACATTATGCCTGCGCCTGGCATAATGTATGCAAAGGAGGCGTTCCCCTGTTAGGGGAGCTGTAAAAATGGCACAGTAAATCTATGAGATTTCCTTGTGACAATTTTTACGACACTTTTAACGCCTGCTCAAGAATAGGGCCCTATTTACTCTGCATGAGTAGCGCCAATATTTTGGCACTACACTTGCAGAGTACATCAATAGCGTCATTAAAAATGATGCTATAGCCCCTTACGCCTTGCGCCATGGTGCGCCGTATTTTTAAATATGGCACACACATGGTGGCAGTAGTGGGGTGCTAAGGGGTGCAGGGAAAGTGGTGCTGCACTCAGTGCATCGCCACTTTCCATAAATCTACCCCAAGCCCCAGATATCTTAGCAAAACAACTGGCTTTGATTTTTAATGATATCATCAATCTTAGTTACTTTCCTCATGACTGGAAGAAGGCTTCCATTCTGTCTCTATTAATAAAAAAACATTTGGATCCACAATCACCAAGTTATTATAGGCCAAAATCCAGGCTTACTTTTCCAGCCAAGATTCTGAAGAAGGCTTTAAACACAGAACTCATGGCCTTCATTGACACTAACAATCTGTTGGACTGCACCCAACATGGTTTTAGAAGGGCACATAGGCCCTCATTCTGACCCTGGCGGTCGGCGGAGAGACGGCGGTCGGACCGCGAACAGACCGGCGGTATTAAAAATGGCATTCTGACCGCGGCGGTCCCCGCCGCGACCGACCGCTACTTCTCCACTCCGACCGCCGCGGCGGTCATGACCGCGGGGCTGGAGTTTGCGCACTCCGGCCCGGCGGTCGTCCCAAGACCGCCAAGGGTATTATGACCCTGCCTACCGCCGCGGTTTCTTGCGAGCGGGAACCGCCGTGCGAACCATGGCGGTAAGCACTATCGGGGCCAGGGAATTCCTTCCCTGGCACTGATAGGGGTCTCCCCCACCCCCCACTACCCACCCGAGTCCTCCCCCCACACCCTCCACCCCCCTGCCACCCCCCAGAGGTGGTACGAACCCCCTCCCCACCCCCACCCCGACATGCACATACATGTACCCCGACATGCACACACCCCCAACATGCACATATACACCCCCCCTACACACACATACACAACGGGGACACATACCCGCACACATACATGCCGACATGCGCACCCGCCGAACAGCACACATTACCCATAGACACAGCAGCACCCCCCGCCCGCATACACGCACTCACACACCCCCTCTACACACTCACACGCACACCCCCATGCACGCCCACATCACACAACACCCCCCCACCCCCTCCCCTCACGGACGATCAACTTACCTTGTGCGTTGGTCCTCCGGGAGGCGACGGGAGCCATAGGGACGTGACCGCCAACAGAAGACCGCCAACAGAAGACCGCCACACAGAAATGTGGGTCGTAATTCTGTGGGCGGTGTTCTGCTGGCGTGGCGGTGGAGGTTGACCAGTCTCCACTTTCCCGCCGACCGCCAGTGTGGCTGCTGGCGGTTTTCCGGCGGAACGCTCCCAGCGGTCAGAATGCGCACAGCGGCACACCGCCGCGGTCGGCGGTCTTCACCGCGGCGGTAACTCGGCGGTCTTGCGAAAAGACCGCCAAGGTCAGAATGAGGGCCATAGTATAGGTAGAGTGCTGATAGTGGCATCTGAGGACCTAAGGTCCATATTAGATGAAGGGGGCAAGGCAGCATTAATATTACTCGACTTTTCAGCGGCTTCTGATATGGTCAATCATACCATCTTGATCCATCAGCTTGCTGAGATGAAAATCGGCCGTCCTGCCCTTAATCTGATCAAATTCTTCCTTACTGAAAGAGTCCAACTGGTGGCTCTAGGATAGTTCTTCTCAGATCCATTTTCCTTGCCATGTGGAGTGCTACAGGGTTCATCAATGAGCTCTACGCTCTTCAATCTTTATGTCACTCCCTTGATGAGATTGATCAGATCCTTTGGTTTCTCGACGATGTCATGTGCCGATGATACCCAGTTTGTGGTATCAGTATCTTCCAACTTAGCAGACACCTTTATGAGATTTAGCACTTTTATGTCACAAATTGATAACTGGATGAGACAGAATAGTGTAAAGCTCAACTCTGGAAAAACTGAGGTTCTTCCTCTGAGTAGGGACAAATCTTTTAGGCCACCTAAGTGGTGGGCTCTGGAATTGGGGTTTCTCCTTGCACCTGTAATCTCTTGTTTCCCTTGCATCTTGGTTAAGAATTTGTGCCTCTCCAACACCACATCAATCTTTGACCCACAATGCGTCTCTAACTTCATAACTGACAAAAAGTATTCATTGCTAGGTTCCCCTTCACAATTCTCAATGTCAATTTCATCAAGACTTTCATACACATTTCTGCCTTCCAACCTTAGATTATGTAATAATATTGCTTGTTTGAAAACAGCTGAACATTTTTCATCTCCAACGCAAGTAGATAAGATTCAAATATTTGCTTCCTTCTCTTCCAAGGTAATACAGGATCCCCCTTGTCAGTTAGGAAATGAAGAGGTTCTGACATAGTGTGAACACTGGGTCTTGCTGCTGAATTATATTATTAATAAACTTTAGAGTATACTTTGTCAATTGTTTCTAAACCATCGTCTGTTCACTGCTGGAATTTGCTGATACCAGAGACAACATACGTATATGTAAATAATAAAATGATAAGGTGTGTGTTAGAAATGGGGTTTTTGGTTGGCAGTCAGGTTACCCCCTGTCCAAGCAAAAGCCCTCACTCTAGTCAGGGTAAGTCACACACAATCCAAGATTATCCTGTGCCCACCCTCTGGTAGCTTGGCACGAGCAGTCAGGCTTAACTTAGAGGGCAATGTGTAAAGTATTTGTGCAATAAATCATACAATACCACCACATAGCACCACAAAAATACACCACACAGTGTTTAGAAAAATATATAATATTTATCAGGATAATTCTAGGTCAAAAAGAATAAAGTTGCAATGTGAATTTGTAGAGATATCACTGGAAAGTGATATAAGAATGTCTTAAGGCTTTAAAAAGCAAACAAAGTCTCTTTCAGCACAAAGTACCTGGTTTGGAGTGGAAAATGTCCTCAGAGGGCCACAGAAGAAGAGATGCGTGGAAAGAGGGTGTGTGCGTCGATTTCTCCCCAGCACACACGAACTTGCGTCGTTATTTTTCACGCGGGGAAGTCGTGCGTCGTTTTCCGGTGCGCGGACAGTCTATTTCTGTGGATCGCGGGGATTACCAGATGTCCCGGGTCTGTGCGTGGATTTTCCTGCTTGTTTTCCGGCTGCGCGTCGTTCTGCGGGGCTGCGCGTCGAAATTACGATCTCACGGCAGTTGCCGCGTCGATTTCTCCTCTAGAGGTCGGGCGGCGTTGTCCTTGCGAAGCCGTGCGTCGAAGTTCCGGTCGTCCCGAAGGCGTCGCGTCGATCAGCGTCGGTGTGCGGTGTTTTTCTTGCTGCGGAACAAGCTGTGCGTCGAAATTTTCAGCGCACGGAGCGTCCAAGTGAAAAAGAGAAGTCTTTTTGGTCCTGAGACTTCAGGGAACAGGAGGCAAGCTCTATCCAAGCCCTTGGAGAGCACTTTCACAGCCAGACAAGAGTTCAGCAAGGCAGCAGGCCAACAGCAAGGCAGCAGTCCTTTGTAGAAAGCAGACAGGTGAGTCCTTTGAGCAGCCAGGCAGTTCTTCTTGGCAGGATGTAGTTTCTGGTTCAGATTTATTCTCCAGCAAGTGTCTGATGAGGTAGGGCAGATGCCCTGTTTTATACCCAAATGTGCCTTTGAAGTGGGGGAGACTTCAAAGAGTGGCTAAGAAGTGCACCAGGTCCCCTTTCAGTTCAATCCTGTCTGCCAGTGTCCCAGTAGGGGGTGTGGCAGTCCTTTGTGTGAGAGCAGGCCCTCCACCCTCCCAGCCCAGGAAGACCCATTCAAAATGCAGATGTATGCAAGTGAGGCTGAGTACCCTGTGTTTGGGGTGTGTCTGAGTGAATGCACAAGGAGCTGTCAACTAAGCCCAACCAGACGTGGATTGTAAGGCACAGAAAGATTTAAGTGCAAAGAAATGCTCACTTTCTAAAAGTGGCATTTCTAGAATAGTAATATTAAATCCAACTTCACCAGTCAGCAGGATTTTATATTACCATTCTGGCCATACTAAATATGACCTTCCTACTCCTTTCAGATCAGCAGCTACCACTTCAATACTGTATGAGGGCAGCCCCAATGTTAGCCTATGAAGGGAGCAGGCCTCACAGTAGTGCAAAAACGAATTTAGGAGTTTTACACTACCAGGACATGTAAGCTACACAGGTACATGTCCTGCCTTTCACCCACACAGCACCCTGCTCTAGGGGTTACCTAGGGCACACAGTAGAGGTGACTTATATGTGGAGAAAGGGGAGGTTTAGGCTTGGCAAGTACTTTTAAATGCCAAGGCGAGGTGACAGTGAAACTGCACACACAGGCCCTGCAATGGCAGGCCTGAGACAAGGAAAAGGGGCTACTTAAGTGGGTGGCACAACCAATGCTGCAGGCCCACTAGTAGCATTTAATCTACCGGCCCTATGCACATAAAGTGCACATTACTAGGGACTTATAAGTAAATTAATAGTCCAATCAGGTATGATTCAAGGTTACCATGTTTTAGGGGAGAGAGCATATGCACTTTAGCACTGGTTAGCAGTGGTAAAGTGCGCAGAGTCTAAAAGCCAGCAAAAACAGTGTCCAAAAAGTGGAGGGAGGCAGGCAAAAAGTTAGGGGTGACTACCCTAAGGCTGTCAGGTCTAACAGTGTGCAAACTTCCAGAGGAAAGTAATCATAACTGTTATAGAATGTTTTTGGAGGTGTGCATCACCGAGCTTCCAAATGCGCTCCGTGAGTGTAGATGTGCTTTCAGAAGAGAGTACACACAAAATGGTAAATATGATAAGATGTGCGCATCATTGTGAAATATGTATATACAAACTTGCTTACAGTACTCGCAGACAGGCGAAATAGTTATTGCATTGCTGAGGTGTGCGCATCACCGAGATTTCAGATGCGCTCAGTGAGCGATTGCTTATGTACACTGTTGCCATGTAGCTGCAGAGATAGAAGTTACAGTTGTTCAGATGGCCATCACATTGCATTCGATAATGTAACGCCGGTTCACTCCTCCCGCAGACTCTGACGTTAATGACACCATCATTAACTCTACAGCTGCGGACAAGTGCACGTCGTCTGTCGCTCCTGGTCCCTTGGTTCCACAATGGCCAGATGCACCACTGCAGTCACGCTGCACAGATTAGGTTCGGCGCACCCGACCGCCAGTTCTCTGTTACTGTGATCCCCTGAAGCTGCCATCTCCTTCCACAGGTAAAACTTAACGTTGGCTGATACTTCCCTGTATGATTTCCTTAACTGACCGCTTATTTCCGCTGCAGCCTTGTCACAATGTGCTGTGATTTCGCCTCACTCGGTCAGGTGTAGCGTTCACTTCCAATGGCTGGATAACCTTGTCGTCATTTGGATAAACTTGTTGTGTGTTGACCATAAGGCACACGACGTTATTCCATACTTACCGTAGAGGGAATGTACATAAAATTTCAAAACACTTTACTCCAAGTTGCACGCAGGTTCTTGTTAATGAGGTTGGCGGTGATCCTTGCAGGCCCTCCTCGCCAGTGATAAGTTTCAAATAATACTCTTTCCTCCAAATAGTACAAAAAGGCTTTATACAACTCCAGCCAAACCACCAACCAGCAGGGATGGTGACCAACGTCCAACTGTCACCTTTTGTTCAAACGTTCTGCAAGTGAATCATGAAATGTGGTGACAGACCTCAGTGACATCAGTGAGATTCAATGTCTGCCATCAGGCCATCTAAACAACAGGCCAGATACAGGTCTAAGCACAGCAGTGGGAAAGCATTAAATACCAAATGTTGGATTCTGGAGTGCTGCCTCGGTTCTCTTGCATGGTATGAGAAGAGGAACTATGAGGTTAGACTGGAACTCAAGTCATGATTGGAAGTGTTTCTTACCTCATGGTCTGAGTATGGCTGAATTTTAGATCCGTTTTAGACAAGTATTTACTATAGTGCACTAATAACTTTATGGAGAACATTAAAGTTAATGTCCATGGAATATTGTTTAAACTTTAGGCCTGACTTTCTGACTTGTCTTGTTAGGAAACGCCTATGGGATTGAAAGTATGAATGGGATGCCTCTTGCAAATGTACACCTTCAGATGAACGTGTGACTAAATCACTAAGGTGCTCACATTACACATGTGTAAATAAAAGTGTGGGTCAAGTATGGGAATTTGGACAGTGGATGTGTGTGTGTGAACGCTGTGGCAGGACCAGAACAGATGGCCTGTGTTAGAATCTGGGTTTCTAGTTGGCAGAGGTATGCACCTTGTCCATGCAGGGACCACCTAGTCAGAATAATTCAAAAACACACCATAGGTTAATCCTGTGCTCACTCTCTGGTAGCTTGGCACAGAGCAGACAGGCTTAACTTAAGAGGCAATGTATTAAGTATTTGTAGAACACTTCAAACAGTAAAACAGTGAAAAAACATGTATAACTTTACCACAATTTAATAAAAAATACACAACCTAAACAACAAAAGTCCAAGAAGTAAACTTGAGTTATGAATTTTTAAAGACTGAACTATGAAATAGAGCTTAGAAACAAGAAGCGCAAACTGGGGATATCAGATCGCGCCGTACCAAGACAAAGTCAAAAGTTAAGGCCAACAGCGATGAAGCGCAGGCCGACTACTGGGACCCAGTGAGGCCTGCTGAATAAAAGTACCTTAATCCTGGTTGTATCAACGTTGCGGATACAGGGAGCAGATTGAAGGGAATCGTCAATCTCGATGCCCGCACTGGATGTGTTGATCCTTTTCACACAAAGATGTGTTGATTTTCATGGAACAGCGGCGATGCGTCGGGTCTGAGATGCGTTGTTTCCAAAGTTGATGCGCCAAGGTGGATATGCGCATGAGAAGGGATGCATCAAGTCCGATACACTCAGTGGGGCCGATGCACCGGTTCCAATCCACGCAACAGGGGTGATGGGATGATTCTTATCTGCCCCGGCAGCAGTGATGCATTGATTTGGACTGGAGCAGCTCTTTATACCCACTTCCAAGGGCCCAGCACTGGATTGGCTGAGTTTTAAATACTATCCAGCATAGTCCCTGAGGCTAGCCCATCATACGTACGCCACTATGGTGGAAGTACTGAATAACCATTTTAAACCTACAACAAACCCCAATTACAAGAGGTTTATATTCAGGCAGACTTGAAAAGAGCAAAAAGAATCCCCCAATGCCAGTGGTCTACGAAACTTTAGGGAGCCCCCTGGAAAGTACATGGAGGGGGCCTCTCATCCTTGGCCCACCACTGCCAGTTTTGCTGAGAGGGCCCTTGGAGATCGGGCCCGCACCGTAAAAGTTGCAGGGTCTTTTGTTAAGCCACTGCTCAATGCTTTGCACACCCGTCTGAAAGAGCTAACGAGTACCTGGACAAATGCTGATGTGACAAAGGAGATCTAAGCCCAGGTAATCCAAGGGGGTGCCTCCAAGAAGTTAAGGGATCTTCAAGAGTCAGGAAAGTCATTGCCTGATATACTCTCCCTAAGAAGGTCAAAGAAACTGATCTCAGCAGGCGTTAAAAATGCTGAAAAAAATAGCGCAAAGAAATCTTTTAGATTTCGTCGTGCCATTTTTTAGCCACCCCCCTAACGGGGAACACCCCCCTTGCATACATTATGCCTGGTGCAGGCATAATGTGGCGCAAGCAGTTACAAAGTGGCACAATGAATGCATTGCGCCACTTTGTAAATTTGGTGCAGCGATTTTGGCCTTTTTGGGCTACATTAGTATAAAAAAATTATACTAAAGTGGCACAAGGAGGCGCGAGGCCCTCCTAAATCTGGGCCTTAGTCAATACAGACCATGCACCCCTCATACCCCTGTTCCAAGGGTCCTTGTCTCAAACCCCACCTGCATCAGGAAATGGGTGCTTCAACTGCAAGAATATGACTTCTGAGTAGAGTATTGCTTGGAATCTTCCAACCCTGCGGATTATATGTCCAGACAATCTCGAAATGCAGGGCAACAAGATGAGCAGGAAATGGGGGAGACTGAGGAGTATGTGAGGTGTGTCTTGGAGAGGTCACTGCCAACAAACCATGAAGCCATCCAAGATGCCACTTGCAAAGATGACTGTCTGCAACTAGACCTTCAAGGGGTGGCCGCAGGACTGGGGGAATGTTAAGATCGCATTGGGCTAGGAGAAATCCAGAGGTTCAGCATACGCTTACGGCTATATACAGTACCCAGCAGGAACTGGCAGAGGGTGCGGATGGGTGCTTACTGAGAGGTTCCAGGTTGGTTGTGCTGAACAGTCTCATCAATTGCATGGTGCAGCTGGCTAACCTAAGGCATCACAGCATGTGAAAGACAAAAAGCATGCTCCAGTACAATGTCTGATTTACTGGCTTTGACAAGATGGTACAGACCATGGTTCGTGGCTGTATCATGTGCCCGGTATCAGGGCATTTAGGCCTCCCAGTCCGAATTATCACTGAAGATGAACCCAGGCAAGCCTGGATATGTGCCAGTATGGACCTTGGCAATTCTTCCTGATAGACACCACATGCTAGTGGTGATCGATGATTATTTGAATTATCCTGAAGTAGAGTTGATCAACATTGTAGTCGCAGGTGAAGTCCTGCTGAAGTTGGAATACTGCAAGAATTATACAGTCACAACGGGCCACCATTTAATATCCAAGAAATGGCAAATGATCTCAAGTCCTTGAAAGAGAAGGACAAAAACTAGACACAGCAATGGCTATAAGCCAAAGGAGCGGGATAACAGTTTATGAGAATGATGAATAAAGTGATTCTGATTGCCCAAGCCAGTTGTCAACCATTAGAGTGGGCCATTTATTCTTTCGTTTGCAGGTATCAACAAACTCCTCATGCTACCACAGGTCAAGCCCCCAATCCAAGTGTGGTTGAGACAGGTGCTCCACGATGTTATTCCACACCATCCCAATTTCCTCCCAGGACTACTGTTGAGCAGCGTGTCCACCAATGATGAGCGAGAAGCAACACCCAGGTCAGTCAAAGAAGGTGGGCTAAAGAGTCAAACCTGACGACCAGAATTCAAGTGTTGGTGAAGGATCGGCACCTGGAAGCAAATTTCGAATGCCTTTTGAGCACTGGTCATGGAAGGTAGTCCATGGTGTAGTACTTTGGTGCCAGCGAAGACAGTAGACAAAGCGGTCATCTGCAAAGTGCCCTTCTTCAAGCGTTACACCAGTCCAAGGTGGGAGCCGTGTGATGTCAACCTTCCATGGGAGGATCAGCCAGAGTCAAGTGATGGTAGCTGGAGTGAGCATGCAGATGATATTCTTCCTAGCAGAGTGGATCATGAGGTGTGCTGTTCTGAGCAAGTGCTCCCAAAACACCTGCTACATTCGACCGAGACCGGAAGGGAGATAGAAGGACTGAGAGACTGAGAGGAAGGTTGTCGCAGGGTGGCAGCAAGCTAGTTCTCAATACCATCTTTGAAGCAAGCCAGCTCCCTCAGGGAGACTGAGAGATTTACTGGTGTAAATAATATTCACACTGTCTCAAATTACTGTAATGCTTGTTTGTTTAACTTTTCCAATTATTACTGTTGGTGGGGAGGAATGTAACGCCCATAAGTGTACTTCCTCCCTGAATGGAGTTCACCACGAACAAGGGGTGGTTAGCATGGCCTCGAAGGCCGATACCTCTATTGGGCCCATATTTACGGAAGCTTAGCGTTGCCTTAGCCCAATTTATTTTCATGCTAAAGCAGTGCTAACTAAACTCCATATTTATATTTTGACGCTAGACCTGTCTAGCTCCAAAATATTGGAGTTAGCACCATTTTTAGGATGCGCCAACCCACCTTGCATCAATGAGATGCAAGGTAGGCACTCCCTTCCTAAAAATTACGCTAGCCCCCCAGAGCCATATATAACTCCAGACACAAAAATGACAAACAACTGGTAGGTGGGCCTAAATAATGGTGCTAAGCCCATTTACCATCATTATTTAACTCCTGGTCAGACCAGGCCTTAATGTTCAGGTAGGCCAATTTCCATCGGTGCACACCATGGAATGGGCACAAGGATGCTCACCCCAACCCCTAGCAACACCACCATCCACACCACAGGGACACTACAGGACAAGGAAACCCATCCCAGGCAAATGTTTGTGCATGTATGTGGTGTGCCATTGGGACCTCTTACATGGGGCCCCCTCCCTGGCAATGGATATGTAGGGCTTGCCCAGGGGACACTGGTCCCCTGTGGGGGCATTGGGGTAGGGGTAATAACTCCTGTCTAAAGTTAGACAGGAGTAATTTTTTAGCTGCTCGTGCTTCAAAAAATTAAGCTAGGCTGCCTAGCGGCAGATATTTTGCCACTAACCAGCCTAATGTCTTTTCTGACCCACTAGCACTATTTCCCCTAACGCCACACCTCACTGACTAGTGTCTTTTTTTAGACTCTAGCCATTCCTTAGCACCATTGTGCTTCATTTTTTAAACATGGCACATGATGTTAGGGAATGGCGTTAGCCGGCATTCAAAAAAATTATGCACAACTGCATTAGCGCAGTTGTGCGCCATTTTTTCACAAATATGGGCCTTGGTGCAGATGTGTGGTTTAACCTGATGTGACATTAATGAAGAGACTGCCCAGAGTTCCCGATGGCAGTATATGAGCCAGCTCCAGCGTGTACAGAGTCATTCATTTACCCCGGTAGGCTGATGATAAGGCCTCCCACAGCAGGGGGGGCACCAACCCTTCAGGAGCCCCCAAACTCTTCAGAGGGGATCTAATCTGCCGACGGCTAATGAATACCTGTTAGATATGGGACAAGGGCCCTGCTACCCATTCTGCAAGGGGAGGCATCATTGCATGTTTTATGTATGCCTCTGGCGAGTACCACAGGGACAGTTTAAGTAAACTTATTATGTTTAATTCATTAAAACCTTTCATAAAATATGCATAAAATGCGATCATTATATAGTTTCATTCAACCAGCTCTGAATAAAATGGTAATAAAGTTTAAAATCCCATAACTACATAAAAGTTACTTTAAAATCGCAATCTTTTGGATACAATTTGTCAACAGATTCCTAATTGCTCAACAGTTGGTACTAGAGGTGAAAAAAGTGGGCAAAAATATTTGTCCTAAGCAGAATTATGGAAACACAGAGTTCATTTCCTACTAACTTTACTAAGGAATTAAGCAGCTCGGCATAGATAAGATATTCTGGGAGTTAAGGCAAAGCTTCAGCGCTCCCTTACAATATCTGATGTTGTTCATAAGAAAAACCTGCTTAAGTAGCACTTGCCTCTCCCTGCGCATGTCTGGACAGCAACAAGTGATGTGTGCAAGTGATTCTTGCTCGTGATCAAATAGCCTGCACCCCTGGTTCCGTTATCGTTGGTTGTGCCAGGATACCTTAAGTATTTTTTTCACCGAGAATAATAGGAACCCGCGCTGGAGAGCCGATGATCCTGTGGCTACGAGTAGCCACGGGGCCTCCAGTGATGAAAGTGACCAGGTGCTGTGAGGAGCGGCCAGCGGCGCCTGTGTGGGCCTGGTGGTGATCTGCGTGCCAGAGCCGAGCCTCCTCTGCCTTCCTGGGCTGATGTGCTGATTACTCTTATGGGACAGTTCAACTGCGACGCAGGTACCTTGGAGGATGAGGCGTGTGTGTGGTGGATCTGGTCCTCGGTGCCTCTTTGTGGATAACGTCAGTGGCATGTGATCGCTGTTTGCCCAGGGGGAAGGAGCAGTTGTTGTGGTTGTACCATACTCTACATTACTGAGCAGCTACTCTGAGGCTTCGCAACCAAGGGGAAAACCTCTGACTCCATATAGTCTGAACTCTAAACTACATACAGTTCGAAGGGTGCGAGGCGCACAAGCTGCGCTTTTGGCCTCCTGGGCATCCTCAGAGTGCTCGCCTGTGGTGACTTCCAACAAATGCATTGCTGGACTCAGTGTTCCAACAGCGATAGGCTGCTACTTTACTTTCATTACAACGAGGGCTCGAGGGCTCGAGCGCATGCGAAACTTCCGGGGGCAAGCCTTCAAGCTTGTGCTCAGAGGGGAATGCATCTCAAAGCCGCATGACGTGTTGGGGCCATTGCGCTCTCACCTCGCCAAGCTAGAAACTCACTTCAAAGAGTTAGAAAGCAGACTGCTTAGTGACTCCACCTCAGCTCTCCAGGAAGCTTTGCGTAATAAGATCTCGGTATACAATTATACTGTAAAAAGGGAAGCTCAGTACTTAGGGAAATATGCACAAGCACACACATACTGTGAGGGAGGCAGACCATAGGCGGCAGTGACACAAAGTCGCAATTCAGAGGATGAGTTGCAGTATACCCTGGACGACATCGGGAGGGTGTTTGTAGTTCATTATACGACATTGTATGCTTCATGTAAGAAATACGAGGCTGACAGTATCATGAAACATCTAGACAATGTTACGCTGCCCTTGCTGAGTGAGACTCAGAGACACCTTCTAGCATGTCCCCTAGGTATTCCCCTTCAAAAAACCCTAATGTTGACCCTAAGGACAAGAGGAATTTTCGTTTCATCCCGATTTTGCCTTCACGTGCAAAGATTCTGGAGAAATATCTCAACCAGAATATAATAACGTTTATTGATACTGGGGCATTCTTGGGGGTAGGTGTTAAAATTGCTGAAAAAAATGATGCAAATAAAACTCAGATTTTTTGTGCTATGTTTTTTAGGCCCCCTCTAATGGGGGAACACCCCCTTTGCATGCATTATGCCTGACACTGGCATACTGTAGTGCAAAGGGTTACAAAGTATGAATGCAATGCGCCACTTTGTAAATTTGGCGTTGCAATTTTGGCCTTGTTGTCCCACATTAAAGTTAAAAAAATGATGCTAAAGTGGTGCAGGGAGGCGCTAGGGGCTCTTAAATCTGTCCTTTGGCTTCCCTGCCGGGCCCCTAGGGGGTCCTCGCTAAGCCCTGCCTCTGTTCAATCTATATGTCAAACTCATATGTTCATGTGGCTTTCAAGCACTCTCTTGTGCGGAGCTTCGCTTTAAAAATAGCCAACTTGTAAAACTTCCTAAGTATAGGGATTGAAGCAGTGTTCTTAGATTTGATTGCTTTGATCAGTGACAAATTTAACATGCAACATTCCCTTTGGCTTTATTGTTTCCAGATTTGCTGACAGTAGTGAGGTGAGCCACTACTCTCTAGAAGAAAGTGATGTGTGATGTTAACAATTGGTCATTAACCCCTTTGCTGCCAGGCCTTTTCCCCCTCAGGTGGCAAGCCTTTTTTTGCCTATTTGTGGCAGTTCACACTTAGGCCCTCATAACTTTTTGTTCACGTAAGCTACCCACACCAAATTTGCTTCCTTTTTTTCCAACATCCTAGGGATTCTAGAGGTACCCAGACTCTGTGGGTTCCCCTGAAGGAGACAAAGATATTAGCCAAAATACACTGAAAATTTTGTTTTTAAAAAACAAATGGGAAAAAGGGCTGCAGAAGAAGGCTTGTGTTTTTTTCCCCTGAAAATGGCATCAACAATGGGTTTGTGGTGCTAAAATCACCAGCTTCCCAGCTTTCAGGAACAGGCAGACTTGAATCAGAAAACCGAATTTTTCAACACAATTTTGCCATTTTAATGGGACATACCCCATTTTTACTATTTTTTGTGCTTTCAGCCTCCTCCCAGCTAGTGACAGAAATGGGTGAGAAACCAATGCTGGGTCCCAGAAAGCTAAACATTTCTGAAAAGTAGACAAAATTCTGAATTCAGCAAAGGGTCATTCGTGTAGAATCCTACAAGTGTTTCCTACAGAAAATAACAGCTGAAATAAAATAATATTGAAATTGAGGTGAAAAAAAAAGCAATTTTTCTTCACGTTTTACTGTGTAACTTTTTCCTGCGATGTGAGATCTTTTAAAGCAATATACCGTTACGTCTGCTGGACTCTTGTGGTTGCGGGGATATATAGGGCTTGTAGGTTCAGCAAGAACCCTAGGTACGCAGAGCCAATAAATGAGCTGCACCTTGCAATGAGTTTTCATTCTATACCAGGTATACAGCAATTAATTAGCTGAAATATAAAAAGTGAAAAATAGGTATCAAGAAAACCTTTGTATTTACAAAATGGGCACAAGATAAGGTATTGAGAAACTGTGGTTATTTGCATATCTCTGAATTCCGGGGTGCCCATACTACCATGTGAATTACAGGGTATTTCTCAAATAGACATATTTTTTACACACTTTCTTACATTTGGATGGAAAAAATGTAGAGAAAGACAGGGGCAATAACACTGGTTTTGCTATTCTGTGTTCCCCCAAGTCTCTCGATAAAAATAGTACCTCACTTGGGTGGTTAGGCCTAATGCTCGCGACAGGAAATGCAACATGGACACATTTTTACTTTGAAATCTGACATGCTTTTTGGAAAGTGCCTAGCTGTAGATTTTGGCCTCTAGCTCAGCCGGCACCTAGGGAAACCTACCAAACCTGCGCATTTTTGAAAACTAGACACCTAGGAGAATACAAGATGGGGTAACTTGTGGGGCTCTGACCAGGTTCTGTTACCCATAATCCTTTTGAAACCGCAAAGTTTGGTAAAAAAAACATGTTTTCCTCTAATTTTGGTGACAGAAAGTTCTGGAATCTGAGAGGAGCCACAAATTTGCTTCCACCCAGTGTTCCCCCAAGTCTATCGATAAAAATGGTGCCTAACTTATGTGGGTGGGGCTAGCGTCCGTGAAAGGAAATGTCCCAAAACACAACGTGGACACATCACATTTTCACAAAGAAAACAGAGCTGTTCTTTACAAAGTGCCTAGCTGTGGATTTTGGCCTCTAGCTCAGCCGGAACCTGGGGAAACCTAGCAAACCTGCACATTTTAAAAAACTAGACCCCTAGGGAAATCCAAGATGGGGTGACTTGTGGGGCTCTGACCAGGTTATGTTACCCAGACTCCTTTGCAAACCTCAAAGTTTGGCCAAAAAAACACTTTTTCCTCTCATTTCGGTGACAGAAAGTTCTGGAATCTGAGAGGAGCCACAAATTTCCTTCCACCCAGCGTTCCCCTAAGTCTCCTGATAAAAATGGTACCTCAATTGTGTGGGTAGGCCTGGCGCACGCGAAACGAAATGCCCCAAAACACAACATGCACACATCACATTTTCACAAAGAAAACAGAGCTGTTTTTTACAAAGTGCCTAATTGTTGATTTTGGCGTCTAGCTCAGCCGGCACCTGGGAACACTTAGCAAACCTGCGCATTTTTGAAAACTAGAAACCTAGGGGAATTCAAGATGGGGTGACTTGTGGGGCTCTGACCAGGTTCTGTTATCCAGAATCCTTTGCAAACCTCAAAATTTGGCCAAAAAAACACTTTTTACTCTCATTTCGGTGACAGAAAGTTCTGGAATCTGAGGGGAGCCACGGATTTCAATCCACCTAGAGTTCCCCCAAGTCTCCCAATAAAAATGGCGCATCACTTGTGCGGGTAGGCCTAGCGCCTGTGACAGGAAATGCCCCAAAACACAACGTGGTCACATCACATTTTCACAAAGAAAACAGAGCTGTTTTTTTACAAAGTGCCTAGCTGTGGATTTTAGCCTCTAGCTCAGCCAGAACGTGGGGAAACCTAGCAAACCAGCGCATTTTTTAAAACCTAGACACCTAGGGGAATCCGAGATGGGGTGGCCTGTGAGGCTCTGACCAGGTTATGTTACCCATAATCCTTTGCAAACCTCAAAGTTTGGGCAAAAAAACACTTTTTTCCTCTAATTTCGGTGACAGAAAGTTCTGGAGTCAGAGAGGAGCCACAAATTTCCTTTCACCCAGCGTTCCCCCAAGTCGCCCGATAAAAATGGTACTTCACTTGTGTGGGTAGGCTTAGCACCCGCGAAAGGAAATGCCCCAAAACACAACGTGGACACATCACATTTTCACAAAAAAAACAGAGCTGTTTTTTACAAAGTGTCTAGCTGTGGATTTTGGCCTCTAGCTCAGCCGGAACCTAGGGAAACCAGGCAAACCTGTGCATTTTTAAAAACTAGACACCTAGGAGAATCCAAGAGGGGGTGACTTGTGGGGATCTGACCAGGTTCTGTTACCCAGAATGCTTTGCAAACCTCAAAATGTGGCAAAAATAACACATTTTCGTCTCATTTCGGTGACAGAAAGTTCTGGAATCTGAGAGGAGCCACAAATTTCCTTCCACCCAGCATTCCCCCAAGTCTCCCGATAAAAATAATACCTCACTTGTGTGGGTAGGCCTAGTGCCCGAGAAAGGAAATGCCCCAAAACACAACGTGGACACATCACATTTTCACAAAGAAAACAGAACTGTTTTTTTACAAAGTGCCTAGCTGTGGATTTTGGCCTCTAGCTCAGGCGGCACCTGGGGAAACGTAGCAAACCTGCACATTTTTGAGAACTAGACAACTAGGGGAATCCAAGATAGGGTGACTTGTGGGGCTCTGACCAGGTTCTGTTACCCAGAATCGCTTGCAAAACTCAAAATTTGACCAAAAACATGTTTTCCTCTCATTTCGGTGACAGAAAGTTCTGGAATCTGAGAGGAGCCACAAATTTCCTTTCACCCAGCGTTCCCCCAAGTCGCCCGATAAAAATGGTTTCTCACTTGTGTGGGTAGCCCTAACACCCGCGAAAGGAAATGCCCCAAAACACAACATGGACACATCACATTTTCACAAAGAAAACAGAGCTGTTTTTTACAAAGTGCTTTGCTGTGGATTGTGGCCTCTACCTCAGCCGGAACCTAGGGAAACCTAGCAAACCTGTGCATTTTTGAAAACTAGACACCTAGGAGAATCCAAGATGGGGTGACTTGTGGGGCTCTGACCAAGTTCTGTTACCCAGAATGCTTTGCAAACCTCAAATGTGGCAAAAAAAACACGTTTTCCTCTCATTTCGGTTACAGAAAGTATGGGAATCTGAGAGGAGCCACAAATTTCCTTCCACCCAGCGTCCCCCCAAGTCTCCCAATAAAAATGGTACCTCACTTGTGTGGTAGGCCTAGTGCCCGCGAAAGGAAATGCCCCAAAACACAACGTGGACACATCACATTTTCACAAAGAAAACACACCTGTTGTTTACAAAATGCCTAGCTGTGGATTTTGGCCTCTAGCTCAGCCAGAACCTGGGGAAACCTAGCAAACCTGTGCATTTTTTAAAACTAGACACCTAAAGGAATCCAAGATATAGTGACTCGTGGGGCTCTGACAAAGTTCTGTTACCCAGACTCCTTTGCAAACCTCAAAATTTGGCCAAAAAAACACGTTTTCTCTCATTTCGGTGACAGAAAGTTCCGGAATCTGAGAGGAGCCACAAGTTTCCTTCTACCCAGCATTCCCCCAAGTCTCCCGATAAAAATGGTACCTCACTTACCAGTGGATGGCCCAGGTGCCTGCAACAGAAAAATGTCAAAAACCTGTAGGGATAGCACAGCGACTTGATAAGCACATATTTTGTTTTATACCATCTTTTAGGCTGACTCCGCTTTGGGGACCCACACAAGTGAGGTTTCATTATACTTGGGAGACTGAGGGGAACTCTTGGTGGTAGGAAATTTGTGCAGCAGCGGTGACCCTACAAAGAAAAGTGAGGAAAATATGCTTTTTTAAGCAAATGTTGAGGTTTGCAGAGGTGTCTTCCAATGAGAAGCCTTTCAACCGCTGGCTCCTGCATCACTGACGTGCCCTCCTCTAAAACAGGCCCTTCATCAGCACTGAGAGTGGCTTCATCATCAGATGATTCCTCCCTGACAGAAAATTCACTTCCAAAATCTTGCACTTCCTCCTCTGCCCCAGATGCAGAGTCAGTCTCATAATCATGGTCAGAAGACGACTCAAAAAGCACACCAACAACCTGCTGAGCGGTCATCCTATGGCTAGCCATGATCCTTGCTACAAAAATTAACTGGACAAATGCACCACCAACAACCAGCACTGTGTAAGATAAGTAACAAACAAAGTGTAGCTTTATCACTAAGTTATAAACTCAAAAACTATACCTCTCTCTAGCCTGAAAAAGCTTGACTCACCAGCAACTACTCTGCACAGCCACAGCAATCACCAATGATATCCCACTAAAAAGAGAAAAAAAGCAAATTAGACATAAGACAACACAATAATCATTGTGTATAAATCTAAAGACAATTTCACACACAATCCTGCATTCAGTACACCACCTACAAACATGTCATTCATGCATGGCAACAATACTCCTTTGGAGTAAATTTATTTACTTACCTAAAACATGCAACTACGCATACCGCCGGGCAACCACTGCCAAAACTGCAACAAGCCACTGCAAAGGAAGCAAAAGCTTTGAACTAGAACAAAAGAAGAAATAAACTGTTATTATTATAAATGCAAATACTTCGCCAGTTGACAAACACCGCGCCACCAACCATTTTTAAATGTTCCCTTTTGTCTAGCGTTCTCTGCTTGGGGGCAGATGGGCCTAAAATATTTGTCCAATCTGCCCCAAAGGGGGGCAGAAATACCATAGAATATATTGCCCCCTTTGGAGGGCGAACCTTGCCCAAGGGGCCAACCCCTCACACAAAACACACACACATGATCCCTGGCGCAAAGTGAATTCTGCCCCCCTTGAGAGCTGATGGGCCTGAAAAAAAATAAAAATAGGCCTATCTGCCCCCAAGGGGGGCAGAACTGCCCAATAGTGCTTTTTGCCCCTTGGGGGTGACCCTTGCCCAAGGGGATACACCCCCAACACAAAAAAAAAACGAAAGAAAAAAAAATCCCTGGCATCTTCATGGTTTCTGCCTTTCCCGGGGTCAGAAGGGCCTACAAAAACTAGGCAAATCTGCCCCCAAGGGGGGCAGAAATAGCCTACATTACATTACCCTCTTTGGGGGGCGACCGTTGCCCTAGACTTTAAACTATGGCAGAGCTAGCCCCAGACCGGAGGACAGAATCACTGGATGGCTTAGGTTGCCAGTGTCAATGGCAGGTCGTATTGGCTTGATAAAAATGGTGGTTTTGACGTGGTTTCTTTATGATTTTGTGAACGTATCTATTTCTCTGACTAAACATTTTTTTGAACCTTCAACACCCCGTTAGTGCACCTAGTTCGGGCAAGAAGACAGCCGCGGATGGCCTGGTCTGCACTGACGTTGCCATATCATTTGAGAGGGTTTGCCATGTCTGATATGGAACTCTATTACCACAGCGCTCAAGTGCATTTTGCCTATTATTGGATTCAGCCTCCTAAATAGTCACCCCCTTTGACCGCAGAAACTGATGTAGCTCACCCACATCCATTAAGTGTAGTCCTCTGGGCCAGGGCATTCCACAGAGTTAAATAAATTAACACTGTACTATTCACAGTCCATGCATGGAATAAGATTTGTCAGAGATTATCCCTGCCGCTCTTGTAGACCCCCACTGGCTCATCTGTTGTTTAATGTGGTGACAGAGCTCAAGGCGTGCACTCAGCTTTGCAACCCACAGTTAGTTAAATGTGGAAACCTCTACAGCTCAATGACATTTATCGAACTGGACACGCTCTGCTCACATTCCACCACACACCTATGCCGCTGAACTATTGCTTGCCTCATAGGCTTAACATGACAAGCAAGAAGCTGACTCTGATGTTCCCTTGCGAACCAGACAGATTGGCCCCCTTGAAATTTTGGTTGCTGCTGCCAGTCCCAAAACAAGCATTTGCAATGCAATGGGTCTCGCATTTGCTCAAGTTAGAGCTATAAGCGTTGTAAATTACTAATTGGACTTTTCTTGCCACACAAACTGAAAATAAAAAGTAAAACAGTTTCACATAAGCAAACCGATTCAAAGCGCCGCGGTGAGCATGAACGAGACATACAAAAGGAAAACAAAGTTTGTTTGCAGTCGATCGGTAAACGTGCACTAATCCATGTAACAGGGTCGATGGCCAAGGTGGTAACAAAACCGCCCTAAGGAGGGACACACGTAAAGCAGTTACCAACGAAAAGAAAGGATTTTTGAAAGGCAAGCCCACAAAGGAGTGATAGTGATGGGCGTGCAGTGGGAGTGGTTAAAAGTCTAGACACATACCAACATGTTGGAAAAGCAGGCTTGCGCGCTGCTATGCTCGACCTAAAAATTAATGTCCCTTATCTATAGAGCTGTGCAGAAGTCGACCACTAGTGTGATTCCTGCAGAAGGATTGGCATTTGAAGTGGATCTTAATCAGCCCATAGCAGAGCAGATGTGGTTCTACATCTGTGCGCAAACGGGAGAGTTGCTCCCAAGTAGTAGATTATGGGGGTTATTCTAACTTTGGAGGAGGTGTTAATCCGTCCCAAAAGTGACGGAAAAGTGACGGATTTACCACCAGCCGTATTACGAGTCCATTATATCCTATGGAACTCGTAATACGGCTGGTGGTATATCCGTCACTTTACCGTCACTTTTGGGACGGATTAACACTCCTCCAAAGTTAGAATAACCCCCTATGTCTTATACACTTTCGCTTTCTTCATTGTGTCTATTACACCCTGTGGAAGTTGTACAATTGGTTTGAGAGACAATTCTAATTGTTCACGTTATGGCAGGGGAAGGCAGACTTTATTTACCTAGCATGGCACTTCTAGTGATATTATTACACTCTTACTACAGGAAATGATTGATCTTGAGGCACAAAAAACAGTCTAGTAGAGCTCTTAGGATGGGTCCCAAAAGATTGCCAATACTGATCATAAATGTGCTCTTGCTTTGCTTTTAGCTAAAAGATTTGTGGCGAGGCACTGGCGACGTGGTAAAGCCCCAACGAGAGATCAATGGTTGCAGAAACTTACACACTGTCTGGCCACCACTGTGGAACTGTTTGCTCACATCAGATACTGTGCAGTCAGAGTAATTCCTTCTTGATTTTAAGTGAAGGTTGTTTTTGGTTTGTTTTATTCTGATGGTGGAGAAGATGCCAGAGACTCATGGCTGATTGGGGGATGACATTGCTGTACTGCTGGGCAATAACCAATGTGTTGTTTGTTTGGCTCCACTGGAGCTACTGCGCCATGTTAATAATGATGTATTGTGTCGTACTGGTGTTTGAAAATACAAAGCAATAAAAATGCAAAAAGAAAAAAAATCAGATTTGCTGAAGGGTTGTGGAGCTTTGCGTTTAACCTTCGAACAGCGTGTGTTACTGAGGTTCTATTTTGTCTCTGCTTCGCCAGCTGGTATCTAGATGAGCTTCCTCCATGAGCCAAACGCACAAGTATTTATAGCATACAGAATATCCAGGTGAGCAGTTGTCGGAATGCCATACTTTCCCTGATTGTTTTTTTGCTAATTTTCCTAAGATCATTCCACTTGACTTAGATGGGCTCAGTTCTAATTTGTTTTCACAGTTGTAAGTATGTCATTAATTTAAAGCCCTTTGCAGCCCTATATATGTGTGGTCAAGGAGGACAAAGTCAGCTGTGTACTGTAGAATGAATAGGTGGACATGACTGGTCTTTGGAGTAAACAATCTTGCTTTCCCATGGATGCCCCTCTATCTGTGGTGTAGAGGCTAAAAGGTGGGGACGAGGACACATCCCTGCTTCAAGCCCCCGTTGGTACATATTGTTTTTAAAAAGTCAGTAGTCAGCCTTTTTAGACATTTACTTGGAACCAGGTGTCGATGTGCAGTAAAATTAAAGCTGGAAGCAAATTTAATAGAATGCCCTAGGCTGGCAACTTTTTCCACAGTATCTGCCGACTGACCCTGTCAAAGGCTGCTATTTTGTCGATAAAGCAGGCAAATAACGGGGGGCCTTTAGAGCTAATAGCACAACGAGCCAAGAAAGATATTGTCACAGTGTTATCTGTGGTACTGCAATTTGGCCTAAACTATGTTTGGAAAAAGGGTGGATGTTGTTAGAGGCTGACCAGGTTTCAAGTTCCACATAAGCTTTAACTATGACATCTAGCAGTAAGATTTGACAGTAGCTGGATGGATTCATTTTGCTGCTCTTTTTTTTATAGAGTGGGCATAAGATTGACCCGCTCCAGGCATAAACAAAGCAACTTGTTAAAAATGAAGCCCTGAACATAGAGGTCAGCCAGGGCTCCGAATAATCTTTATCACATTTGAACATAGTAGTTGGCATACCATTTATGCTTGGGACCTGCTAGATCTTACTTTCTTTAGAATTTCGATATTTCCTTTTAGGTGAAGGATGCTGTCACTAGGTTCAGCACTTTCCTTCACATGATATTGAAGTGTTGCCAAGCAACCGGCAGAAGTAACCTGGCAACCCATGGGGGCACATATGTTGTAATAGAGTTTCAAAATAAAATTCTCCCAGTCATCGAGGGGTACTCCATTTTCTCGCTGCGGTTGATCCTTCCTGCCTAGACTGATTACATATTTCCAAAGGCTACAATGATCTTTAAGCTTTAAGTAGTTGTGGATTGTGGGCCATTGGTTTCCGACGTATTTTAATTTCTCCACCCATAGCTTCCTTTTGTTGTCTTTTTTGAGATTTTGCAACTTTCTGGCCATAAAAGGATCAACTGTCCCCATTTTTACATTTTAAAGTTAATTTTAAAAGCTGCACCATTTGCTCTTCAATCGCTAGTATGAACAATCTATTTTTCTGAGCTGAAGAGACTGGGAGGGCAGTTTTCCAAAACGTTGGGGGGGACGAGTGAGATGTGTGATCCTTCAATGCCTTATGAAAGGATTTTAAAAGTTCTGTCCAAATTAGTAGTGTGTTCCCAAGGTGCCAAAACTCCCAATAACACTTCTTCTAATATTGTGATGTCCCAAGATGTTTTCCATTAGAGTAGTTTCTCCTCACTTTCAGTGGTAAATTTGATTGTGAAGAAGTTGCTGTGTGCCAAGCTATGTCCAAGGTGAACTAGATTGTAGACTTTTGAAGGGGTTAAGTTTAAAGTTATGAGGGTGGGGTAGTGGGCCTTTTCCTGGCGTTTTAGGACCGAGAAATCCTGATAATGGCTAAAGAGGAACTGAGATACATAAGTATAGTCTAATATGGCGCCCCCGGTTTTTGAGTGATGTGTGGACCATGGCTGTGACAAATTTGCTGCATAATGTCAGGGGTACCAGTGACAAGCTAGTGAAACAGCAATCAGTGCGTTTCCTAATGGATCTTGCTTGCTCTGATTTGATCTTAGTTGTTTGGACTTATAGGTACTGAGAATATTGTTGAATTATGTTCAGTGTTTCACAGTATAAGATTGAAGTCACCAGTTATAATCACATCTGAATCAGCAAATATGCAGACTATGGTATCTAGCTCATCTAGAAAACGTTTTACTATAGATTTTTGATCACTATTGTGTATTATCGAATACATTTTTATCAGTAATATCCTGCGTATCGATTTGTTGATGATTGCATTTTCGATTATAACAGTATGGAGGAATGGAAAAGTTGAATTTAACAGTCTCGCTGTGGCTTTTATGGAGGTTGAGATGTTTGTCAGCATTCCTGAGATGACCTGCCAAATCTCCAACGGGAGACTGCTAGAATTGCAAATACTTGGAGAAAATCGATGAAGGTTGGATTTTTATTCCATGTGTCCTGGAGACAAATAATGCCCTCATTAATAATGAACGCTGAAGCGTTTTAATTTGATAATGACTTTTTTTTAAACCTGCTGCATTCCAGGTGGGAATTGTGAGGAGATTTGTTGGTGACTCAGGATTTATATCTATCATTCTTTCTGATTAACTATGATTCAGATCTCTCCCCAAAATGGAGTCAAGCCAGGTCCAGTCTTCTTTCCGAGGCTTTTTGAGGGTGTATGACGGCTCAACAATTTTGCTGAGTATCCTCATTTACCGAAATGCGGACAGCCTTGTTTTTGTCTAGTATAGAATCGTGTATTCCTGATGATTCGTTAAAGATGCGGACAGCCTTGTTTTTGTCTAGTATAGAAACGTGTATTCTGATGATTCTTTTAAGATGTTGTATGCTACTTCTTTCACTAAACATATTTTGAGTTGAGGAGCTAGCAGCAGTAGATATTTTTCTTTTGTGTATAGACTAATCATCCCCATCTTAAGAATAATTATTTGTGATCGAACACCAGATTTGTTATATCTGAGGATCGCCAGGTAACCTTCGTAGCCTTCTTTTGTGGACCTGAAACAAATCTGATGCTTAAGATATCCTGAGAAGTAAAAGTTGACAAACCTGTGATGTAATGAAGGTTACAGAGAATATTGCCACAATTAAGGCTATTCTTGTGCCACCTAGATGTATATTTCTGCTGAGAAGATCAGTGTGTTGATGGCTGATTCTTCTTCCAGTTAGCAATAGTAGATCTTTTAGCCGGGCTCGGTGCATGATCCAGATCACTATTCCCTGCAATTGTTGCCTTAGTAGGTGACTTTATGCAAGGATCAACATGGACTTCTTCTTTAACCTTATTATTTGTTCTTTGGTTTTGTTCGGCAGCAACAGTCTGTAGTGCCTGGCTAATGTCAAGTGAATCAGGCCCCCTTGTGCGATCTGATGTAATGAAAGATTGGTTACAGAGATGGATGCTGGGAGACTTAGCTAGGTAGCTTGTATGATTTATTCAATGGGGCAATAAAGGTGGCCTATTGAGGGCTGTTACTGTAGCCATTATTCTGTCACAAGTAGTGGCTGAATAGAGACTATTGGGCTTATAATTGCAGTGATAAGCCTTTTGTGATGTTCCATAGTATTAGGGGTGTCGGTTGACTTTTATTAGTGTCATCCTGGTTGAGTTGTTGAGGTTCTTCAGTAACTATATTGACTGACAAGTTAGAAACAGAAGTTGAAGTATCAAACATCGGACGTTTTTTGGGCAGGTTTTGTTTAAATAATTGTGTAAACCTGCTTCACTGTCATTTTTGGGTCGCTATAGATTGATATAAATACGATTGTTTTCTCTCTTTGGTTTTTGGGGGTTTTTCTTCAGATTTTTCCTTTCTTTTCTGCTTAATAGATGTCTTGCTAGGGCAGAGCTTCTGTCAGATAAGTCATGTACACCACTTGGTTGACTCAAGGCTTGATTAATGGTGTCAGTTTTTCTTCTGGCAACGCTGGTTGTCTCATTATCATTCTCCCACTTTTGCGGGTTGAGAAATAGATAGAGCTATGTTCCAGGGAGAGGGTTGAGCCTTAGCACATCTATCGGTATGTTTTTCTGTGATAGGTGTACCTGAAGCTGTGTTTGATTTAAATAAGTCTATGAGTTGTTTTAGCATCTCTGGCATGGTGAATAATGTATTAAGTATTAGAGTGCAGCTACTGAAGGAAAGATTGCCTAACAAAGTATTTGATATGGAATCCACCTTGTTCTGCAGAATATCAATTTTGTTATCCAAATTAGTAATGCAGGTGGCAACTGACTGCAAAAGATTGACTTGAAGTTCTAGTTTGTGCAGTTGCCAGGTTATAACCTGTACCGCCTGTATTGTGTTAATAGAGCTGAAAGAATTAGACCGTGTACTTGACAGAGAATCATCAAAGTTGATGATTGTAACCTGATGGTTCAATGGAATGTCAACTGTTTGTTCGATTGAAGAGAGCTGAGTAAAAATGTCTAAATGGTCGACATCAGATTTGTGTGATACTGAGCTATTGGGTGGCTAAGATGACTGGCTTTCGATTGGTGGTTGGTCCTAACAGTCAGATGAAGGGGGATGGAGAAATAACTCAATGACAGAGTGATCTTTGTTCTGCGCACTACCGTGATGCACTTAAGCTCTTTAATAGTTTTTCACTGTGGCAGGCAAATTTGAGAATAATGCTCACTTGTAGCAGAATCAGAGGAATTAGCTCTTAAGTTGTGGTGAGTAGAAATAAAATCGACTATTGAATACAAAACTGGATTTTTATCTGTTTCTCTCGATGGAGAAGTGATTGAAGATTCTCGCTGTTTCCTAAAGGAATCGTTTTTTAAATTTTGTTAAAACAAAATTGAAGCTTGCTCTGTGGATGTTTCGCAGGTTTATGATGTCTCTTGATTTTTCTTTTGCACAAGCTCTTAGTATTAATATCTAATTTGCAAGCCAATATCCATGGAAGATGCCATGACATTTAGATGTAATTACCATGAGCCTACCCATCGACTCATTCTAAGGTTTCCTGTGAACTCAGTGAAGGCTTTTTTCTGGAAGTGCTGTGCAGGCCCACCAGGCCTGCAGATTTTGGCTTAAAAGAGAAGGTTGCAGTAAGACAAGCATACACCTGCTTGGATTGTGGTTTGAAAACACGTAATGCTGTCAACAGGAGTGTTCCAGATGTCAATAATTACACAAAAAACTTTGGATGTGAAAAACAGTTATAGCATTGTTCACATACTGCGGCGTGTATGCCCAGATGTGGATCCCATACTCACTGTGCCACTGGAATGATGCTTTCCCTGGCTGTTGATCCCTGATCTGGTTTAAACCGATCCTGGGTTGTTGGTATTCAGGGAAGACCTGGCTTCGAAGTTCTCTTGGACTGTTCCCATAAAGAGCAGAGTCAAGGCTGATTTGCACATGGCTGTGTCCAAACTGACGTGGCATGGTGTGCGAAAAATGATAGGCAGGAATGTGGCCCAAAGATTGCCAGTGGCTACAGAATATTGCAGCAACAGTAACAAGATGTTGGATGGAATGCTTGAATTAATCTTAGAGTCATTTCATTGCAGTGAGGTTGCATAACTTGCTCAAGCTAAATAAATAATGATAATTTGGAATGTTTTTTAAAAACCTTTTGTGGTCTTACTTACCCAGCCACTGAGAGATACTTAAAAAGTATATAATGGAGATAGATGTCTTATTATACATTTGCTATCGGACTTCTTGGGACCCATTACCAGAAAAGCTTCAGAATTTGGACAACACTGATTACATTTGTTTAGGCCTATCAATAAGGAGTTCCCAGCATTAGAGGGTATGTACTTCCATGCATGATTCAGTTGAGATCTGGTCAGTCTACCAACATGGTCACGTATAGTACAGGGAGAGTCAAGTGTGAAGCCAAAACATCTTGGTAAAGCAACAAGTGAAAGTAAAAATGCCCAGTGAGGAAAGTTGCCAAGATTAGTCCAAGAACATGGAAAAACTGGGATAAATATGTAGGGATTCGGTTGATTTAAGGTAGGCTTGAGACAAAAGGAGGGCATTCAGTTAATCAGACTGGAAAGAGTTTCAAATAATAGATGTCTTCCAGAGATGTGATCTACGGTAGAGGTAGACATCAACTGCACACTGGACAATAGCAATGTCATGTCCACCTACAGTGCTTTCTAATGGCTCTAAAGAGAGAAGGATCCAGAATTGATCCAGGTCAAACCGTAGAAGGGGAGCAGATCGAGATGATTCGATCTTCACAAACTGTGATCTACTGTTGATGCGATGCAGGTTTTTGTGAGTGTTGAACAATGCTGACTCTATAAGCTCTGTTACACAATTGGGAGCAAGTGGGGTGGATTCCTGGTGCAGAAATGCAATTTTGTCTCATCAGGTTAAAAATAAGTTGAATTGCCATATGCTCAAGCCTGTGCAGTCGGTGACAGGTATATTTGCGAAGGCTGGCTTGCATGCAGTTTGCATAAATGAAAAACAGTTTTAAACGAGTATCTACCAACATTGGTTAGCCTTTATGTTGGACAGATTAGTGGGGTAAATAGTTACTTAAACAGGATAATATGGACTTGGTTGCAGCCTAATTTTGTTGTTCAGTGTTAAGCTGCATTTTCCCTGCATGCAGTCTTCTTTGTCTCTGCTACAAGAAGGCTTGATGGTATAGTTGTCAAATTGGGGTGCATAGGCAGGGCTCCATGCTTCTAGTTCTTGCCTTTTACAAAACATTTTAGCAAGTGACTGATGTCCCCACGTACTAAGCCCGATTCGCAAATGGGAGAGGGGAAGAGAGTCGAGCCAATGATTGGCATGTTTATCATACAACAAACATAATGTAAAAATAAGATACAATCTATTTAAACTCCTAAAAACTGTATTTCTTTAAGATGTGGAAGTGTTTCACCATAGTACATCAGACTATATGAGTGCATAGACAGAGCTTTTTAAGTGATAGTTTTCAAAAACCTTCATGGCTCCCCTACCAACGACAATGCCACTAGTGAACTAAGAGGCAAATCAGTAGTCATGCAAACCCTAAACATGGCAAAAAAATGATGGAGTTGGATGCGGCCCAGGTGATCATTGGCTGAGATTAATTTAAGCATTCCATCCATCACTTTCTTGTATGATTCAGTGTGATGTCTTAAGTGGGACAGGTATGTCCAGATGTGGGTGCAGTGCGGACTGTGCCACTGGAACCATACTATATCTGTCCTATTACCTCAAATGAGGGCAAAACTAGTCCAGGGTTGCTTGTGCTCCTGGTGAAGGTGGACCTAGTCTGGTAGTTCAGGCTGGACTGTTCCCATTGGAACCAGGTCAAGACTGAATTACATATGGCTGTGTCCAAACTGAGGTGACTGGGAACTGGCACTGCGTAATTATCAGTGGCTGAGATTAATTCAAGCATTCCCTCCATCACTTTTCGGTATGCTCTCGCAAAAATATGTGAGTCATCAGTCTTCTCTCTGGGGATGTCATTAGGTATTACTTATGCTTCCTCAAAAAGCTGAGTAATAAAATCAATAGCTCCAGGTCTAGACAAAGAAGTACTCTCCAGAACGATTTCAACCACCTGGGCCAAAATTCATAAATCTTCGTATAGAATGACCACATGTGAAACATAGCGACCTGCCCCCTGTGCCCCTTCTAATATACATCTGAAGACAGGAGGTGCCTACGCAAAATCGTACGCCACTAGTCATAATTGCATCAACAAGCATGACACCAAGTAACGGTGAATCATATTGTTCTCAGCTTTGGAAACTGGGCCAGTCAAGTCTGAGGAGAAATCAAGGTTGAATATTGTAGTTGTCATAGGAGAAGGACATGATATGACTCAACCCTTCCGGGCTGCCCTCTCTGAGTATTTGCATAATGCTGTCACAGAATACAAAGTCAAGTTGTCTAGAACTCTATATCATAGCTAGCTACAAAATGGATTGTAGGGGAACTGCTGACCACTACATTCCAAAAAATCTCAAGGCTTCAGACATGGATGTTTTGACTATTCTAAAGCTGGGAGTGGCTGTGCTGTAAGAAAGCCATTCTTCACATTCAGAAATATTGTTCCTTCCTCAACCTTAGGCCTAATCATTATTATCTTTGCGATCATTGGGTGATTTGATGTGCTAAGTAAATTGCACCTTCTTCTATTGTCATGTGCAGATGACCAATTTAGGAAAAATCCCAGTTCTATCGTTATTGTGGCAAGTCGTGTGTCCAACCCACAATTTCTCCAGTTGTCCTCAGTGGTAGACATCATTATTATAATTGTATTTATATAGTGCTTACTACCCCTGATGAGGCATTGACACACTTTTCGATGAGTAGCACATTACTCCAGAAACCAAGCAGGATTAGTGGTGGATTAGTAGAGGGAAATGTATATTGTTTTTGGAAGAGGTAGGAATGGTGGACATGTGAGCCTGTTAGTTGGATGAATAGGATAAAGGATGCATAGAGGAAGGAAGAGTGTAGAAAGGAGTATTTAGAAGTTAATAGTAGGAAAGACATTTGGGATGAATCAGACAGAGGAGGTAGGGGATATTTTTAAAGAGGCATAGGATGAGTCATGGAGTAGTGGTTTGGAGAGGTTGAAGTTGTTACTAGCATTTGGCAGTGTTGGCAGTGGCAGTGGGACATAAAGCTGCAGAGGCTCACTGAGAAATATCTTCTACCCTGGCACTTATTTATGTATTTATTTTTTCAAATTAAACATTAGGTTAGACTATTTGCAAGCATATATCATGTCATTTGTTTGGAGTATGATTGCTAGTATTATGCATGGAAACATTAGGCTAGGGCAACTTCTCAAATATGCTACTGCCAATGTTTGTGGATTCCAAAAAGTAGTAAGCCTGCACCAATCCAAGGAGTACTTCTATGGATGGAGATCTACCACTCTAACTGGTCACAAAGGATCCCACTTACAGTTTGGAATAGAGGGTACTTTGTTGCAACTTCAAAGGAGTTCCCTCACTGCCAAACCATTGGTTTGTCCTCCTGATTCAAGGCGAGCAGACCTTAAGTATGCTAACAACGGAGCCTACTCCATCTCTGTCACTAGCATACTCCTCCAACACCCTGACGAAGTAAAATCCATGGCAGGTTTACACATAACATCATTCACCCTAGAATGGATGGGGTTATGTGCTTTTCTTCTGTCCATCACCACCAGATAAATACTAGCAGTAAGGGGGTCAAAAAACAAAATAACAATGATTAGGAGTGTCCAGTACGTGTGGTACATTGTTCTCATGTAATATGAAAGTTGAAGTGGTGAGATAGATTTACAGATATTTATCTGGGACCTTTAAACAACCGAAATAAGCAGGAAGTTTTTCATTTACATAATAGACGTCAGAAATGTTCATGCCTATTGATATGTAGTTGTTGATTTTAAACCCTCAGCACTTTTAAAAACTGTTGAATTTATTCTAATAATTTTTGTAAAGATTGCTCTGGATAGGTTATGAAGTAAAGTATGTCATCAGAAAATAACACCACCTTGTGGTAAACACTACTGGCCATCAACCCGTAAATATCAGGGTTGTTTTGTGTATGACAGGTGCACGGACTAGCTGAACAAAATGTGGGAATAGAAACAACCCTGTCTGTTTGTTTCTGTTGAAAAATCAGTACTGATTTTAATTTAGCCATTGGGGTACTGATAGTTAGCTAAAAGAAATGTCTGTCTTCATAACTGGTCTCTGGAGTGTCTGTTTGAGTACTTTAGTTGGTAGTCCCCTACTCAACTCTATCAAATGCTTTCTCAGCATCTTATCTGAAGAGATACATTCAAGTGTTACTTAGTTCAGCAATTTTATTACATCAACTACTATATGTAGATGATCAACCCAAGTTGATTTGTTTTTCACAAATCCAGTTAGGTAAATCGATATTAGGATTGCTCATATTGAAGTCAAGCAGGCCAGTAATATTCTGGTAAAAGTTTCAACACTGAGGTTTAATAATGCTTATGGTCTCTAGAAGTTATAAGCCTTTGGGTTTTTGTGTGGTTTGAGTAATAAAATTAATATAAAGTCAAACTTTGTCTATGCCACTGCACTACATTGTAGAAAGTCATTGAAAATTAGCGAATAGACCTGCTATAAAATCTTTCGGATGCTTTATAAAAGAAGCCATAAAACCATCTGGGCCTAAATATTCATGGCTAGTTATATTACTTATGGCTATTATGACATCTTCCTCAGTAACAGGTTATTCTAGTTGCAGTAACAAAGTTTGATTTACGGTCGTAAGCGATAACCATTCTATCTTTGCATATTTGGAGCGTTGATGAAGCTGCACCTTGAAACGCGTCTCGTTTATCACCTTTTAACTAGATATAATTTTGTTTACAACTTATGGTTAGTATATCTTCCTTTAATCTAATAAAAATAGCATCTTGTTATCATGTCTGTTGGAAATGGCCCTTCTGCTGGGTTATCCCCAGACTTTTTGCCTTCCTCCTATTTTTCTGACCTCATTTTTGCTGGTTTCTAGACTCTGCGCACTTTACCACTGCTAACCAGTGCTAAAGTGCATATGCTCTCTCCATTTAAACATGGTAACATTGGATCATACCCAATTGGACTATTTAATTTACCTATAAGTCCCTAAAAATGTGCACTATATGTGCCTAGGGACTGCAGATTAAATGCTACTAGTGGGCCTGCAGCACTGGTTGTGCCACCCACTTCAGTAGCCCCTTAACTTTGTCTCAGGCCTGCCATTGCAAGGCCTGTGTGTGCAATTTCACTGCCACTTCGACTTGGCATTTAAAAGCACTTGCCAAGCCTAAAACTCCCCTTTTTCTACATATGTCACCCCTAATGTGTGTCCTAGGTAACCCCTAGAGCAGGGTGCTGTGTGGGTAAAAGGCAGGACATGTACCTGTGTAGTTTGTATGTCCTGGTAGTGTAAAACTCCTAAATTCGTTTTTACACTACTGTGAGGCCTGCTCCCTTCATAGGCTAACATTGGGGCTGCCCTCATACATTGTTGAAGTGGCAGCTGCTGATCTGAAAGGAGCAGGAAGGTCATATTTAGTATGGCCAGAATGGTAATACAAAATCCTGCTGACTGGTGAAGTTGGATTTAATATTACTATTCTAGAAATGCCACTTTTAGAAATTGAGCATTTCTTTGCACTTAAATCTTTCTGTGCCTTACCATCCACGTCTGGCTAGGTTTAGTTGACAGCTCCTTGTGCATTCACTCAGACACACCCCAAACACAGGGTACTCAGCCTCACTTGCATACATCTGCATTTTGAATGGGTCTTCCTGGGCTGGGACGGTGGAGGGCCTGCCCTCACACAAAGGACTGCCACACCCCCTACTGGGACCCTGGCAGACAGGATTGAACTGAAAGCGGACCTGGTGCATTTCATAGCCACTCTTTGAAGTCACCCCCACTTAAAAGTCACAATTTAGTATAAAACAGGGCCTCTGCCCTACCTCATCAGACACTTGCTGGAGAAGAAACCTGAACCAGAACATGCATCCTGCCAAGAAGAACTGCCTGGCTGCTCAAAGGACTCACCTGTCTGCTTTCTACAAAGGACTGCTGCCTTGCTGTTGGCCTGCTGCCTTGCTGAACTCTTGTCTGGCTGCAAAAATGCTCTCCAAGGGCTTGGATAGAGCTTGCCTCCTGTTCCCTGAAGTCTCAGGACCAAAAAGACTTCTCTTTTTCATTTGGACTCCTCGTGCGCCGAATAATTCGACGCACAGCTTGCTCCGTGGTGAGAAATTCACCGCACGCCCATCCGGAAAGACGGCGATCGACGCGACGCCTGCGGTCCGACTGGAACTTCGACGCACGGCCTCGCCTGGACAACGCCGCCCGACTTCAGAGAGGAAATCGACGCAACGCCTGCCGTGAGGGAGAAGATTCCACGCACAGCCCACCAGAACGACGCGCAGCCAGATAACAAGCCAAGGAATCCACACACAGACCCTGGGACATCTGGTAATCCTGTGATCCATAGAAGGAGATGGTCCGCATGCCGGAAAACGATGCACGTCTTCCCTGAGTGAAAAATAACGACGCAAGTCTGTGTGTGAAGGGGCGAAATCGATGCACACACCATTTTTCTTCCCGTAGAACGACGCACGTCTCCCCACGTGAAAAATAACGACGCAAGTCCGTGTGTGAAGGGGCGTAACTGACGCACACACCATTTTTCCACGCATCTCCTCTTCTGCGGCCCTCTGTGGAGATTTTCCACTCCAAACCAGGTACTTTGTGCTTGAAAGAGACTTTGTTTACTTTTTAAAGACTTAAGACACTTCATATCACTTTTCAGTGATATCTTTACAAATTCATATTGCATCTTTGATCGTTTTGACCTGCAAATATCCAGATAAATATTATATATATTTTTCTAAACACTGTGTGGTGTATTTTTGTGGTGCTATATTGTGTTATTGTATGATTTATTGCACAAATACTTTACACATTGCCTTCTAAGTTAAGCCTGGCTGCTGGTGCCATGCTACCAGAGGGTGGGCACAGGATAATTTGGATTGTGTGTGACTTACCCTGACTACAGTGAGGGTTCTTGCTTGGACAGAGGGTAACCTGACTGCCACCCAAAAAAACCATTTCTAATATTGGTGATCAGCGGTGAGGATAGGACTTGTATTTGTGCAGTGACATACAGTAGCTAAGTATTTCACTACCTACCCACAGTTGAAGGTCAACTTGATTTTTATCTCTTTTTGCAAATTTGTTTTTCCTGACAATTTTCAAAAACTAAATCCTCACTCAACATGTCTCTGGCTGGGTCTCAAGTAGGAGATTTGTACCTAGCCCTGTTGGAGACATATACTGTCAAACAGCTAAAAGGGTTCTGCAGGGTGATGAGAGTACCCACCCAAGGGGCCTCCAAAAAGGAGGACTTTCAAGTGGCGCTGGGGGCCTGGGCAGAAGCCCATTTAGAGGAGGATGATGAGGAAGAGGAGCCAGAAAATGGCCTCTCAGAGGATTTATTGCCATCTGTGGGTAATCTTACCACTGCAATTGTGCCCCCTTCCAGACCAGGGAGCAGTGTCTCTGAGCAAAGCCTGACCGCAGAGGAAAGGAGAGAAGAAAGGGAGTTCCAATTGCAAATGGCAAAACTGAAAATTGAGGCCCAACAGGAGGAAAGGAGGGCAGAGAGAGAAGCCAAACAAGCTGAGGCTGAAAGAGCAGCCAAACAGGTGGAAGCTGAAAGAGCTTTGGCTGAAAAGAAACTATTGTTGGCTCATGAACGGAGTCTCAAGGAGCTGGAGATCAAGGCGAGACAGTCTGAATCCAGCAGTAATGGTGGCAGCGTACTGACAGGACCTGCTGGAATAAAGAAGGTTTGTATACCCAAAAATGTGGTTCCCAGTTTTGGGGTGGGAGATGACATAGATAAATGGTTAGCTGCTTATGAAGTTGCACTAAGGGCTCATGAGGTTCCTGGAGGGCAATGGGGTACAGCTATGTGGGGTTATGTGCCACCTTTAGGGAAGGACACACTTCTCACATTGGACATTAAGGATCACAACACATACCCACTTCAGAAAGCCATTTTACTTGCCAAGTAGCAGCTGACCCCTGAAGGATACCGTCAGAGGTTCAGGGACAGCATCAAACAATCCACACAAACATGGGTAGATTTCTTTGACTTTTCCAGTAAGGCACTGAATGGATGGGTGCGGGGCAGCAAAGTAGATGATTACAAAGGGTTATATGACTTGATTTTGAGAGAGCATATACTCATTATTTCTTTTACAGAGTTGCGCCAGCACTTGGTAGATAGTAAGCTGACTGATCCCAGGAAGCTTGCTGAGGAGGCGGACCTCTGGACTAGTACCAGGGTGTCCTAAAAGGTATCTGGGAGTGACCCCGAAAAGGGTGGTTCCGGTTCCCCCGACAGAGTGAGGGGGAGGTTAGAGATGACCCAGACAAGTCCCAGAGTGCGGGGGGAGCAAAGGGTTCCCATGCCCCATCTGAAAAACAGGGTGGTGGTTCTGGTGGGCAGTGGCCCAAAGCATCACATTCCCAACCCCGCTGCTTTGAGTGTTCCCAGATAGGATAGGTCTGTCCAAAGAACTCACCCCGTATTGGGACCTATACAGGGGTGGCCCATGTGGCCTTAGGGGAAAGTAGTCCCCAGGGGCAGGTCGTAGACCATGCCTTCATCTCTTTTAGTTGGGAGGTGGACTCAGAGGGTAAACTGGTGATCCCTGAGGGTGGGAGTCGTCACTTCCACCAGGTGGGAGTGAATGGGGTCCCAGTCACCTCTCTGAGAGACACAGGGGCTAGTCTTGCCATGATTGTGGAGAGACTAGTGTCACCAGAGCAGTACACCGGAATGGTGTGTAGAGTGACTCCAGCCAGGAAGATTTCTTCCGCCCCATGGCCTGGGTGTCCCTAGAATGGGGTGGGGAGGGTGGTGACCCAGAGGCGGGCCATAGTTAGTCCCCGGCTGCCCATCGACTGCATTCTGGTGAATGAGGTTCCCCTAGTGTCAAGAGAGCTGAGAGGGTTGACCCCTAAGGGTGCCCTGACAGTTCCGATGTCTGGCAGTACCACTCCCCAGAGGAGGGTATGTGAGCCCAGATGTGGAGGCTCGGTGAGGAAGGACTCACCCTTGTCCTCTGTTCAGCCTCAGAGGTCAGACCCTGGGCTGAGTGACCGGTATCAGGGATCCACCCCTGAACTGGTGAGAATGGAGAAGGGGTGCAAGACCCCTGGGGCTACTGCCCCCCATTCTGGGATGCTTCAGGAGCCCCTTGGGAGCTCCCTACCAGCCCCCTAGCTGGAGGAGAAGCTCACCCAATGGCCCCCATCAGGGTCTCCACTTAGCAGTGGATGGCCTGGGGCCTGGCCCATGACACTGACAGCTGTCAGTGGCATCTGTTGGTTTCTGTCCTTGTGGGCAGAGTTTTCCCTGGGTTGGGGTCAGAAGTCAGACCCAAGGAATGGAATGGGCCACATCACTTTGTTGGCGATGGCCAGGTACTGTCTGCATACTGGGATGCATCTGTAAGCAAATTAAAGTTAGGAGCTTTACAGATGGGGTCCTCAGGTGATGAGAAGGGTTCCCCATGGGCCAGGTCAGTGGCCCCAGAGAGTATAGACAAAGAAGCCTCACTGAGTTCAGAAAGGTGTAGAACTGGCAAGTGCTCCTGCAGTAGTGGGCCATTGTCCATGTTCTATCGCCTTAAGCAGGGAAGTCCATCAGAGTGTTGATTAGTCTACCCTGGCTTTAGGCTGGAAGGGGGATATGTTGGAAATGGCCCTTCTGCAGGGTTATCACCAGACTTTTTGCCTTCCTCCTTCTCCTACCTCATTTTTGCTGGTTTCTAGACTCTGCGCACTTTACCACTGCTAACCAGTGCTAAAGTGCATATGTTGGGGGCGCGTGGCCAAGATGGCGGCGTGAGCGGACGTGTTTGTCCGAGCTCCGCCGCCTAGGCCTCTGATACAGCTTTCGCGACCCCGGTAGGGGTGCTTCTAGGTGGCCCGGTGATCGCGCCCAGCGCCGCGGACGACGGTGTGCCCCGGGGGACCGGGGCACCCGCGGAAGCTCAGAACGGAGGAGCGGTGCTGCTTGGCAGGTGACGGCCCCGGCAGCGGGCGGGCACGGCCTGCGGCTGTTCGGGCGGTGCGGCGGCCTGGGGCCCAGTGTCTGAACGGGCGCGAGTGGTGCCGCGGTGGCGCCGTGCTGCTGGTGTACGCCGGGGCTGTGCTGTGCCCCGGATGTGGCGCGGTGCGCCGAAGCCTTGAGGATCATTAGGTCCAAGCCCCTGGTTGGGGAGACGAGTGCTGCCGCACTGTTGAGCGGCTGGAGCCGGGTATAGAGGTGCCCTTGATGGTGCGGGGCCCTGGGGCCACTGATCGGCGGAGCAGGCGGCCCGCGGTGGACCTCGCCGGAGACGATGCACGTGGTGCGGTTGAGAAGTGACGCGTATTGCCCGTAGGTGGAGAGGTCAGAGGCGGCTGGTGACTTCGGTGGGCCTCGGGTGGCCTGACCCCTGGGCATACTTGTGAGGAGGCTTCAACTGAGCTAGACCCACGGCGCGGTGGGGAGCTGGAGTGATGGCGGCTGCTAAAGGCAAGCACGAACGGACGGTCAGAGACATGCTCACCGGGGCTCGCCCGGTGCGAGGTGGGGCCCCTGAGGGACCGCCTGCTGCGAGATCTCCGGAGGTGAGAGGTGAGGTGGAGAAGGATGAGGGGGCCCCGGTAACGAGGGGCTTTCTTGCCTCCCTGTTCGACTCGCTCCGGAGCGATCTCCAAGAGCTTCGAAGGGACATCTCCCACGAGGTAAAAGAGTTGAGAGCAGAGGTCACCTCCCTAGGCGAGCGGGTGGCACAGGTTGAGGAGGGTGAAATCTCCCGAGGTGAGGAAATGGCGGATCTCCAAAAAGAATGCATTCGCTTGTGGGAACAACAGGATCTCCTTCAGCTTGCGGTAGAGGACCTAGAGAACCGGTCACGCAGGCATAACATCCGCATTAGAGGAGCACTGTCTGGGGCTGGGAAGGAGGACATTGGAGAGTTTGTGGTCGAGTTATTCCGTTCAGTTCTAGGCCTGGAGGAGTCCCGAGAGATTACACTTGATAGAGTGCATTGGGTGGGTCGGGCTCGAGGTGATGTAGATCGCCCTCCGGATATCCTGGCATGCGTCCATAATTATGGGCTCAAGGAGAGTATATTGCAACTGGCACGTAATCTGCTGCAGATCCAATTTAGAGGGCACCAGCTTCATTTATTTCAGGACCTCTCGGCACGGACTTTGCAGCGACGGCACGAATTCAAGCCTATTACGGAGCACTTGAGAGCACAGGATGTGTCATACTCTTGGGGTCACCCGCTCCGCCTTATCTTTCGCTGGGATGCGCAGCTCCTTCAGGTGAAGTCCATATCGGAGGCGAACCGGATCCTGGGCCTGGTGGAGGGGAGCCAGGACTTGAGTGTGAAGCTGGGCCCGAGCAGAGAGGACCGTCCTGTCGCGCCGCGCGGTGCGGCGCGAGCCGAGAGCTCGACTCAAGCCGGGCGTTCGGCTCGGGCCGCGCACCGCGTTGCTAGGACGCGGCGCGCCCCCAGCCTCTCCTGCGCATTTCGAGGCCCCAGACTTGCATGGGGCCTCGTTCTACCTTCTGCTTTCCACTATACTAGGGGTCTATGACCCCTCTTACCTGTTATTTTTCGTTTCTTTTCCCTTCTTTCTTCTTTTTCTTCTTTTCTGCAGTCTTTTGTTGTGCCTTTCTTTATGTCTTTTCCCCCTTCCCAGATTCCTGTTCTTTCCCAGCATTCCTTGTTCCCTATTCTCTATGGTTCCTGTTCTATTCTGTTCTATGTGTTGTTTCCCTGTCTAAGATGGCGTCCTTTTACTTCCTGTGGGTCACTTCCTGTTTTTTTAGTATATAAGGGCTGTGTTTTCTTCTTTCTTTGCGCTGCAACACTTTCTGCTCAGTTAGTGTCTTCGCTCCTGATTTCCTCTCCTGTGGGTTCTGGATTTCAGCATTCTGTGTTTCCTGACTTTTGCTCCTTTTGGATTCCTGTTTGTTTGTTCTTGTGTTTTCCAGGAATCTTCCTGTTTGGAGGTTTTTCCCCTTTTTCTAAGGGTTTTTTTCCTCTGGCGCTATTTTCTGAAGGGCACGGTCTGTTCTTGGCGTCTCCATTGCCTACAGCACCATGGCTACCAGAAAGAGTCGCCCCTTTTTGGGCCAAAGCCGAACATTGAAGATCCACGCCACCCGGTCTGCAAATTCCAGGCGCAAGCAGCACGTGAGTCGTGACAGATTGCAGCGCCTAACCATTCCGACGTCCTCAAACACCATGGATGACACAGTGGCGGCTGCTGCAGATCCGGAACAATCTCTTTTGACCACGATTCAGCAACAAGCTCAGGAATTGCAACAACTACGCAATGAAAATGCTGCGTTACGACAGGCTTTGGCTCTCCGCACCAGTGATGTTCCAACTATCTCCGCTTCTACCCCTTGTTTCTCTGGTGAACCAACCAAGCTTCGCGAGTTCCTGGATGCATTAACAGTGTACTTCGCCTTCCGACCTACCCAATTCTCCCACGACAGGACCAAGGTGGGTTATCTTATCAGTGCCTTATCCGGTCCAGCCTTGGCCTGGGCAACCCCGATGGTGTCCTCCAACGACCCTGTATTGTCGGACTATTCCACCTTTGTGAGTCGCTTCAAACAGATGTTTAGCCGTCCTGGATTGGAAGCCTCTGCCGAAGAAGCCTTATGTGATATCCAACAAGGCTCGCAAGACGTCTTGCAATATATAACCCGTTTTCGTCAGCTGGCGGCAGAGACCACTTGGGTGGAACGTACTCTGGTAACTTTATTTCGTAGAGGACTCAAAGAAGAAATGAAGGATGAACTAGTACATTCTACCAGAGCGGAAGATCTTCGTGGCCTGATGGATCAAGCACTGTCCATCGAATATCGTCTTCAGGAACGGAGATCGGAAAAGAAAAGGAGTAGAGGGTTTTCCCAGCCAAGTAGCTCACGAGCTTGCCTGCAGCGTTCCGAGGAACCTCGCACTCCTGCTAGAGACATCGAAGGGGAACCCATGCAGGTGGATACTACCAGAGGTCCGCTCTCTGCTAGTGAACGAGAGGACAGACGCAAGAGAGGGTTGTGCCTGTACTGTGGTTCTGCTGGTCACATGCTTCGTACCTGTCCTGTACGTCCGCCCAGGCCTTCGGGAAACGCCACCTCCCGTCCTCTGTAAGAAGGGAGGGGACGGGATCTACAGCTATACCTTCCATCAGCTCCTTTAATGACAATACAACCGCCCTGTTCATTTTTCCTGTCCTGTTACAACTTCCTGACGGTCGTCAAGAAAAGACTATGGCATTACTAGATTGTGGTGCTAGTGGTATATACATGGACAAGACGTGGGCTGCTGCTCACCAAGTTCCTACACAAGCAAAAGAAGTACCCGAACAGGTACACACCGTGGATGGATCCTTGATATCCTCTGGTCCTGTAGACACCACTACCCTGATGTTAAGTCTACAGGTGGGAAACCATCAAGAACACATCTCCTTCGATCTTATCACGTCCCCCAACCATACCATCATTCTTGGAATTCCGTGGTTTATTAGACATAACCCGTATATAAATTGGGTAACCCGGACAGTTTCTTTGTCTTCGCAATTTTGTCATGAGAACTGTTTTACTTCCGACAAGTATTGGTCTCCGAAAAGATCCTTAGATACTGAAGGTGCCACTGGTATGTCCATTAATACGGTCCAAGGGGTGCCAGACCACTATTTGGAGTTTCAGGATGTTTTCCAAAAACCGTCGAAACCTGTGCTACCTCCACATCGAGAATATGATTGTGCTATTCCATTGGAACCCGGCACAATTGTTCCTTTTGGGAGGATGTACTCTCTGACGGAACCCGAAAAGGAAGTTCTAAAAGAGTATCTGGACGAAAATATACAGAGTGGTCTTATTGTTCCATCGTCGTCTCCGGCTGGGGCTCCTCTCTTTTTTGTGCCCAAGAAGACAAAGGATCTTCGTCCTTGCCTGGATTTTCGAGGTCTGAATAAAATAACAATTAAAGACCGTTATCCTTTGCCTCTCATCAGGGACATACTAGAAGCTATCAGAGGGGCTCAACGTTTTACTAAATTAGATTTACGAGGAGCTTACCACCTTTTACGCATAAAAGAAGGCGACGAATGGAAGACAGCTTTCAGGACTCCATTTGGCCATTTTGAATATAGGGTTATGCCGTTTGGTCTCACTAATGCCCCCGCAATCTTCCAGAGATTTATGGACTCAGTGTTTTCAGACCTTCTGAATCAGACAGTCGTGATCTACCTAGATGATATTCTTATTTATTCTAGAAATCCGGAACTCCATTCTTCCCATGTGAAACAAGTTCTTCAAAGACTTCGTGCTCATCAACTATTTTGCAAACCAGAAAAATGTGAGTTCGACATGACGGAAGTCAAATATCTGGGCTATCATTTAAGTCCCACCGGCATAGCTATGGATCAAGAAAAGGTACAAGCTATCCTAGAGTGGCCTTCTCCTTCTTCCATAAAAGAAACACAATGTTTCCTAGGGTTAGCAAACTTCTATCGACAATTCATTCTAGACTTTGCCAGACAGACTAGCCACATAACTCACACCTTAAAAAAGGAAAATTTAAAGAAAGGGTTTGTCTGGACTGAGGCGGCTGAAGCAGCCTTTCAAGAATTAAAGAGAGCCTTCACCCAAGCCCCCATCTTGAGACATCCAGAAACCACCAAACAATTTATAGTCGTAACTGATGCTTCTGAGAGAGCGATCGGAGCTATCTTACTCCAACGACAAGAGGATGATGGTCTTGAACATCCTGTTTTCTACTTGTCTCATATCCTTTCCACAGCTGAACAACACTATTCTGTACTGGAAAGGGAATTATTGGCTCTGAAAACAGCCTGCCTTGAGTGGAGACAGTTTCTGATGGGTTCCAAGGAACCATTTGAGGTGAGGACAGACCACCGTAACCTACAATGTTTACGAAATTTTGTATGCCAGAATAGTCGTCAGGCCCGCTGGGCCTTTTTCTTCAGTCAGTACGATTTTTTCATCACATATATTCCTGGATCTCAAAACATTCTGGCTGATGCTCTGTCTCGCCGATATCCAGAGTGTACTCCTTCCTCATCTCAGTATCTTCTGGAACCCAGTAAGATCATTGGAGTGACTCAGTCTTTCCTGGAAGAAGTACAACTGGAATACGCCAACCTATCGGACCACGATATAGAAGAACTAAGACCATTATTACATAAGAAACAAGGATATTTTTATTATCAAAACCTGATATTCCTCCCTACTAACAAGGTGCAAGAAAAAGCATTACAAATGTGCCATGATTCACCTGTGGCTGGTCATAGAGGCATCAAGGCCACACAAGAACTTCTTTCACGATTTTTCTGGTGGCCTACCTGGAAACTGGATGTGGAAAGATACGTTCAGGCCTGTCCCATATGTGCCCAAATCAAGATACCCCATACCAGACCTGCAGGATTACTACAGCCTTTGCCCGTTCCACCGGCCCCATGGCATACCATCTCTACTGATTTCATGTGTTCACTCCCACCATCAGCAGGAAACCGGGTTATCATGGTCACTGTGGATTCTTTCACGAAGATGGCTCATTTCACTGCCCTGAAAAGGCTACCTACTTCTCAAGAACTAAGTCAAATATTCATTGATCATATCTTCCGTCTCCATGGACTTCCACATACCATAATATCTGATAGAGGACCTCAGTACATTTCCCGGTTTTGGAGGCATTTTTGTAAAACACTAAATATTAATAGAGCCCTGTCTTCAGGGTTCCATCCTCAGACCAACGGCCAGACCGAGCGTCTGAACCAAGGACTAGAGCAATATCTTCGATGCTTTTGCAATTCTACCCAAAGTAACTGGAACACTTACCTCTCTATAGCTGAATTTTCCTACAATAACTCAGTCCATAGTGCCTCCAAGGTCACTCCCTTTTTCTGTTCTTATGGTTTTCATCCTACCTCTTTTCCTACTTCTCCACAATCCAACTCTCCTCTACCCGCTATTACCTATTTCTCCAAACGCCTTCTCCAAATCCATAGACTAATTCGATCTAATTTGTTACATACCAAGAGATATATGAAGAAGGCTGCAGACAAGAGACGTGCAACCAATCCAGACTATCATCCGCAAGATAAAGTTTGGCTCTCCTCCAAATTCTTACCGTCTTTCTCAAAATAAGTTCACACCTCGTTACTATGGGCCTTTCCGTATTCTTCAGTTGGTCAATCCTGTCACTGTCCGTCTTCACTTACCTCATACATGGAAGATTCATCCGGTCTTTCATGTTTCTCAGCTTAAACCTTATGTGCCTGACCCGTACTCACGTCAGTTTCCTTGTCCACCTCCGGTACTCGTGGATGATGTTCCTGAATATGAAGTACAGGAGATTTGTGATTCTCGTCTTTTTCACAAACGCCTTTAGTATCTGATTCATTGGAAGGGTTATCCCCTCAGTGAATGCTCTTGGGAAGATGCATCTTCCGTTCACGCACCTCTCCTGATTCAACGCTTTCACTGCTTATTTCCTCTCAAACCTGGACCTTCGGGAGGGGGACCTACTGTCGCGCCGCGCGGTGCGGCGCGAGCCGAGAGCTCGACTCAAGCCGGGCGTTCGGCTCGGGCCGCGCACCGCGTTGCTAGGACGCGGCGCGCCCCCAGCCTCTCCTGCGCATTTCGAGGCCCCAGACTTGCATGGGGCCTCGTTCTACCTTCTGCTTTCCACTATACTAGGGGTCTATGACCCCTCTTACCTGTTATTTTTCGTTTCTTTTCCCTTCTTTCTTCTTTTTCTTCTTTTCTGCAGTCTTTTGTTGTGCCTTTCTTTATGTCTTTTCCCCCTTCCCAGATTCCTGTTCTTTCCCAGCATTCCTTGTTCCCTATTCTCTATGGTTCCTGTTCTATTCTGTTCTATGTGTTGTTTCCCTGTCTAAGATGGCGTCCTTTTACTTCCTGTGGGTCACTTCCTGTTTTTTAGTATATAAGGGCTGTGTTTTCTTCTTTCTTTGCGCTGCAACACTTTCTGCTCAGTTAGTGTCTTCGCTCCTGATTTCCTCTCCTGTGGGTTCTGGATTTCAGCATTCTGTGTTTCCTGACTTTTGCTCCTTTTGGATTCCTGTTTGTTTGTTCTTGTGTTTTCCATGAATCTTCCTGTTTGGACGTTTTCCCCTTTTTCTAAGGGGTTTTTTCCTCTGGCGCTATTTTCTGAAGGGCACGGTCTGTTCTTGGCGTCTCCATTGCCTACAGCACCGTGGCTACCAGAAAGAGTCGCCCCTTTTTGGGCCAAAGCCGAACATTGAAGATCCACGCCACCCGGTCTGCAAATTCCAGGCGCAAGCAGCACGTGAGTCGTGACACGTCCGTGCTGGAGGAGAAAGGAGAGAAGGAGGAAATGACAGCGACCTACCACGTCGTAGCAACTGTCGGAGCGGCAGTCGGCAGTGAGCAATGTGCCAGCTGGGACCAATGTTCAGGACTAGGGCACTTGAGGGCGAGTGGTCAGCATCGGATCGCTTATACGCTGGCCTACTGGCTGTCAACGAGGGGTCTGGGCGGCAGGGTGGATGGGCCTAGCTGATGAACTTAAGGGGATTTCACGACCCAGTTGGGACTTTTTGCTCTGTGGCGATGAGTGCACGAGGACTTTTTTGGTTGCGGGTACCTGTTGTACGCAATGGTTGTATGTTGGTGTGCTTCCCTGGGAGTCCAGTCTATGAGTGTTATTGGCGGAGCAGCCCCGTGTCCTTTTCCCCTGGGTGACTCTCTCCCTGTAACGACATGACAGTTAAGTGTCTAAGTTTGAATGTTCGTGGGCTTAACAACCCAACCAAGCAGTTAGCGATTCTGTAAGGCCTGGAAAAATCTGGGAGTCACATTTGCCTTTTACAAGAGACCCATTTGTTACACAAAGACACGTTTCACATGCGCTCAAGATGGTTCCTTAGGCAGCTTTGGTCCTCAGCTACTACAAAGCATGCGGGGTGGCAATATGGCTCGCGAGGACTTTCGCTGGAGAGGTAGTTGGGAATGTATATGAAGTCCTGGGTAGGTTCCTAGCTATTAGAATGCGGCTTGGGGCTTTTTCTTTCACCGTTGCTTCCCTTTATGCTCCGAATTCCCAACAGGATGCTTCTCTGAGGCAGTCAATTTCCCCTATATTTAGTTTGCCAGATAGCGCCATTTTGATAGGGGGGGATTTTAATCTGGTGATGGACAACGAGCTTGACCACTCGGGCCAACGCTTTGGGCAGACCGGGGCATTGACGGAGATGGGGTGCCAATGGTTAGCGGAGTGTGGGGGATGAGCGGAGGAAGTCACATCCTACACTCCGAGATTATTCCTTCTATTCTGCGGTGACCAAGACTTACACACGGCTCAACCTCTTTTTGGCCTCACAAGAGTTTATGTCCCGGGTTAGAGAGGCTACGATAGACCCCAGGGCCTTGACTGATCATGCCCCTATTACTGTTGAATTGGCCATGGAGGTGGGGGCCGCGTGGGTACCCCGAGCTGGCGCTTTAAGGACTTCTTGCTTCAGACGGTAGCACATCCATGGAGACTCTCTGGGAGGCGTTGAAGGCAGTAGTGCGGGGCGAGGTGATGGCACTGTCTGCAAGGGATAATAGAGCGAGGAGAGAGGTGATAGAGAAGCTAGAGCAGAGAGTGGCTGCACTGGAGCGTTCCCATAAATCTACTGGCACGCCCAGAATCTGGAGAGAGTTAGAGAAGGCAAGGTAGCAGCTGAAGCGACTAGACTGGGATAGGGCGGAGTACGCAGTAGTACGACTCAAGCACAAATATTATATTGGGAGCAATAGATGCGGAAAGTTACTAGCGCACCGGTTACGGGCGCAGCGTGCGGCGTCAGCAGTCAAACTGATTTGCTCCCCTTCTGGTGAAGTGGCATACACGAGTGACCAGATTGCTGAGGCCTTTGCAGGATTTTACCGGGGTTTATGTGCAGCGGATGAGCGGGATGACGCGGCCCTGGACTCTTATTTAGAGGGCATAGCACTTACTCCTCTTGGTGGGAGGGAGGCAGCGTTATTAGACCAGCAGATAAGGCCAGAGGAAGTTATATCGGTGATTTCCCGCCTGAAGACTGGGAAGTCCCCCGGCCCTGATGGGTTCACGGCATTGTTTTATAAGACTTTTTGTGCGGAGCTTGCCCCACTTCTTACAAGGCTTTTCAATTCCTTTCGGAAGACGGGGACACTGACGCTGAGTATGCTAGACGCTACCATTGCTGTTATACATAAACTGGGTAGGGACCCAGAGGACTGTGCTTCGTATAGGCCGATCTCTCTCTTGAACATAGACACCAAATTATTCACGGGGATACTTGCCTTCCGCCTTAATTCTTATATGCCGGGTCTTATTGATCCAAACAGTCAGGTTTCATTCCCAATCGGCAATGTGGCGATAATACGAAGCGACTTCTGCACCTGCTAGATAAAATTGATAGATCTCGTAGGGAGGCGCTTTTTCTCTCTATCGACGCGGAGAAGGCGATTGATAAGGTTCACTGGCCATACCTCTTCCCGGTTTTGAAGCGCTTCGGTTTGGGTCCGGGCTTTAGGTCATGGGTCCAATGTGCCTATTGGCTCCCTAGAGTGGCGGTTCGAGTCAATGGTGTGCTTTCTATGCCGTTTCCGGTTGGGAAAAGGACCAGACAGGGATGCCCACTTTCCCCTTCTTGTTTGCGTTATATATGGAGCCCCTCACACAGCGTTTACGAGACAGCCCCTTGGTTTCTGGAGTGAAATTTGGCAGAGACCGCCATCTTATTACCCTATATGCAGACAATGTGATTCTTACACTTGCGGAGCCCGCTACCTCTTTGCCTGCGCTTATGGAGCTACTAGCTGAATTTAGCCAGATTTCGGGATTTAAAGTGAACATGCAGAAGTCTCAAGTCCTTAGTCTCTTCTTGAGCTCTGACCATGAGGAGGATTTGAGAGCTCGATATTCCTTTATTTGGTCATCATCGCGCCTTTCCTACCTTGGGGTGCAGTTAGCGACATCCGCCGCAAAAACGTCGAGCCTGAATTATACGAAGCTGGTACGCGATGTACAGCGGAATCTAGAGTTGTGGGGGAGACATAAGCTGTCTTGGTTGGGCAGGGTGGCGGCGATCAAGATGACAGTTTTGCCGCGAATACTCTATATATTTCAAGTGCTCCCATTGACTCCACCCCCTCAGACGATTGCCACCCTACATTCAGCGGTCCTGAGATTTATATGGGAGGGTCGACCGGCACGTCTACCGCGGCAGGTTTTTTACCGCCCCAAGAGCAGTGGGGGACTGGCGATCCCGTGTCTTCTGAGATATTTCCAGGCAACACAGCTGCGCTTTCTTGTAGAGTGGAGCCATCCTCTCACGGAGAAACACTGGTGTTTCATGGATCAGGCGGTGGCGGGCTCTCATATTTGGAAGGAGCCTTGGCTTCGGCGCAGGCATAGGGCCGGAGGTCTCTATGTGTCCCCGATAACTGGGACAACGCTACGAGTATGGGATGCGGTGGCTTGCCGTTTAGGGCTGACTTCTTTCCCCTCCCCGATGACCCCCATAGGTGCGAACCCTGATTTCGAGCCTGGACTCTGTCTGGAAGGTCTGAGACGTTGGTATGAGGGAGGCTGTAGGAGGGTGGGAAGCCTTTTTTATGAACATGGGGTTTTGTCCTTGACCAGATGAGAGAGGCCTATGGCCTAGTGGAGGCGGATAGGCTGATGCATTATCAGGTTCGACACTGGGCTCTTTTGCCGGCGAACAGAGCTCTGATAGATAGGCCTTTGATGCCATTTGAGAAATGGCTGTTCCTAAAGGATGATAGGAGAGTCATTTCGGAGCTCTATCGCCTCTTGCAAGGAGAAGGCCGCCCGCCTAAGTCAAAGGGTCAGCTGAGATGGGAGAGGGAGCTAGAGAGAGAACTCTCGGATGAGGAGTGGGACAGCATATTCTATAGAATACACCGCACAGCATATAGGCCCTCATTCTGACCCTGGCGGTTCTCTACCGCCAGGGCCAACGGGGGCGGGAGCACCGCCGACAGGCCGGCGGTGCCCCCTTGGGCATTCTGACCGCGGCGCTTTGGCCGCGGTCAGAACGGGAAAACCGGCGGTCTCCCGCCGGTTTTCCACTGCCCGTAAGAATCCTCCAAGGCGGCGCAGCTCGCTGCGCCGCCGAGGGGATTCTGACAATCCCTACCGCCATCCTGTTCCTGGCGGCTCGCCCGCCAGGAACAGGATGGCGGTAGGGATTGTCGTGGGGCCCCTGGGGGCCCCTGCAGTGCCCATGCCAATGGCATGGGCACTGCAGGGGCCCCCGTAAGAGGGCCCGCTAGTATTTCAAAATACGCGACGGGTGCAGTAGCACCCGTCGCACCTTTCCACTCCGCCGGCTCGATTACGAGCCGGCATCCTCGTGGGAAGGGAGTTTTTCCCTGGGCTGGCGGGCGGTCTTTTGGAGACCGCCCGCTAGCCCAGGGAAAAACTCATTATACCCTCCGCGGTCTTCTGACCGCGGAGCGGTATAATGGAGGGCGGAATCCTGGCGGGCGGCCTCCGCCGCCCGCCAGGGTCATAATGAGGCCCATAATGCCGCAGGGACAGAGACATCGTACAAAGTCATCTCTTACTGGTACTACACCCCAGCACGGTTGCATGCATGGGATCATGATAAGACAGACCTTTGCTGGAGAGGGTGCGGAGCTACAGGCACACTGGTACATTTGCTTTGGCACTGCCCCAAGTTGCATCGTTACTGGGAAAACATTATAGATGATATAGACGCAGCGTTTCAGGTTAAGATCCCGAGATTCCCATCGTACATTTTATTGGGGCTGCCCAATCCTCTTACTTTTCCTTTAAGATCTCTAAAAGGGAGGCAGATGGCCCTAGCACTCAATGCGGCCCTGCAGCTGATTCTAGCTCTTTCAGGTGCAGATAAGGTCCTGACTCGTGTTTCATGGTTCCGGAAGCTTTGGTTTATTCTTGCAATGGAGAAACTTACATTAGCCTCCCAGCAGCGCTTAGGAGACCTGGGAGAACTGTGGAAGCCGTTTCTTCAGCTTCTTTCTGCAGAATTCATCGAGCTGACCTGTCCGACCTACCTGAGAGTTTTGAGGTTGATTTGAAACCTAGGTTGGGTTGCTGTGAGGGAGTATGGTCGATAGGGGGTGCTTTGGATTATGGAAGGGGCTGATGAGGGGAGAGGTATAAGGATGACACGGCGTCTTGGAGGGAAGCATTGTTGAAGTGTTATTATTTACATATTTATGTGGTTCTCATCTGCGGGATTGATATCCTGGATGATTATTGGACATCACCAGTAGGCACATGGCTCAGCAAGAAGAGGATTGGTAGGGGGGTTCCTCTGAGCATGCTTTGGGGATTCATGAAAAAGACCTTTGTATGAAGATATGGCATTCCTTCTGTGCTGATACATTTCATTTTATGTCACGTGATGAGTATGTTTTGTATGTTTATATTTCTATAAAACAATAAACAGATTTGATCCTAAAGTGCATATGCTCTCTCCCTTTAAACATGGTAACATTGGATCATACCCAATTGGACTATTTAATTTACCTATAAATCCCTAGTAATGTGCACTATATGTGCCTAGGGCCTGTAGATTAAATGCTACTAGTGGGCCCGCAGCACTGGTTGTGCCACCCACTTCAGTAGCCCCTTAACCTTGTCTCAGGCCTGCCATTGCAAGGCCTGTGTGTGCAGTTTCACTGCCACTTCGACTTGGCATTTAAAAGTACTTGCCAAGCCTAAAACTCCCCTTTTTCAACATATATGTCACCCCTAATGTGTGCCCTAGGTAACCCCTAGAGCAGGGTGCTGGGTGAGTAAAAGGCAGGACATGTACCTGTGTAGTTTGTATGTCCTGGTAGTGTAAAACTCCTAAATTCGTTTTTACACTACTGTGAGGCCTGCTCCCTTCATAGGCTAACATTGGGGCTGCCCTCATACATTGTTAAAGTGGCAGCTGCTGATCTGAAAGGAGCAGGAAGGTCATATTTAGTTTGGCCAGAATGGTAATACAAAATCCTGCTGACTGGTGAAGTCGGATTTAATATTACTATTCTAGAAATGCCACTTTTAGAAAGTGAGCATTTCTTTGCACTTAAATCTTTCTGTGCCTTACCATCCACATCTGGCTAGGTTTAGTTGACAGCTCCTTGTGCATTCACTCAGACACATCCCAAACACAGAGTACTCAGCCTCACTTGCATACATCTGCATTTTGAATGGGTCTTCCTGGGCTGGGAGGGTGGAGGGCCTGCCCTCACACAAAGGACTGCCACACCTCCTACTGGGACCCTGGCAGACAGGATTGAACTGAAAGTGGACCTGGTGCATTTCTTAGCCACTCTTTGAAGTCACTCCCACTTCAGAGGAACAATTTAGTATAAAACAGGGCCTCTGCCCTACCTCATCAGACACTTGCTGGAGAAGAAACCAGAACCTGCATCCTGCCAAGAAGAACTGTCTGGCTGCTCAAAGGACTCACCTGTCTGCTTTCTACAAAGGACTGCTGCCTTGCTGTTGGCCTGCTGCCTTGCTGAACTCTTGTCTGGCTGCAAAAGTGCTCTCCAAGGGCTTGGATAGAGCTTGCCTCCTGTTCCCTGAAGTCTCGGGACCAAAAAGACTTATCTTTTTCATTTGGACTCCACGTGCGCCAAAAAATTTGATGCACAGCTTGCTCCGCGGTGAGAAATTCACAGCACGCCGATCCGGAAAGACGCTGCTCTACGCACGCCTGCGGTGCGACTGGAACTTCGACGCACGGCCTTGCCTGGACAACGCCACCCGACTTCAGAGAGGAAATCGATGCGACGCCTGCCGTGAGGGAGAAGATTCCACGTACAGCCCACCGGAACGACGCGCAGCCAGGTAACAAGCCGAGGAATCCACGCACAGACCCTGGGACATCTGGTAATCCCGCTATCTATAGAAGGAGACGGTCCGCGTGCCGGAAAATGACACACGTCTTCCCCGAGTGAAAAATAATGACGCAAGTCCGTGTTGTGAAGGGGTGTACCTGACGCACACACCATTTTTCCACGCATCTCCTCTTCTGCGGCCCTCTGCGGAGATTTTCCACTCCAAACCAGGTACTTTGTGTTTGAAAGAGGCTTTGTTTACTTTTTAAAGACTTAAGACACTTCATATCACTTTTCAGTGATATAGTTACAAATTCATATTGCATCTTTGATCGTTTTGACCTGCAAATATCAAGATAAATATTATATATATTTTTCTAAACACTGTGTGGTGTATTTTAGTGGTGCTATATTGTGTTATTGGATGATTTATTGCACAAATACTTTACACATTGCCTTCTAAGTTAAGCCTAACTGCTCGTGCCAAGCTACCAGAGGGTGGGCACAGGATAATTTGGATTGTGTGTGACTTACCCTGACTAGAGTGAGGGTTCTTGCTTGGACAGAGGGTAACCTGACTGCCATCCAAAAACCCCATTTCTAACAATGTCTATAGTCTGCTATTTCTTAATTTGGAAAATACAGAAGACGTGATGTGCGTGATCCAATACTATTTCTCTGTCATCAGCAGCATGTATTATGTGACCTTTTTTTAACAGGACTTTTAACATCTTCGTTCATTCTGGCTTTATTGACTCACTCAAATGTGAATATGTTTCCATCAATTTTGTCTTTGGTTTTATCCGCTATGGATTTGTTTTCTTGTTCCACCAGGGCACTGGATAGGATAAGGTTAGCTGTTCAATCTGGATTTTCATAATTACCGCAGGAGTTACTGGGACCATTGAAATCAGTGAACTGGTATTTTGAGTATTGCCAGAGTTTCATTTTTTAATGCACAGTTTTATATAGCAAGATCCTGGCCCAAGGGCATCAGAGCCCTCTATATGAGAGCTAGATGTCACACATGTTAGGCACCGGGAGGTTAAGTGATTTGCCTAGAACCACAGGATGTTAAAAAGAGACTGAGATTCAGACCTGGCTCTCCAGGTCCAAAGTCAGCAGCCCTAGCCACATTCCAGACTTGCAGACAATACCATGCTAAGCAAGGGGCCCAAACTAGCTCCAGTAGCCCGTGTGATGCAGGAGAGTAAATATTTTGATACAGATCTTCTGTACTTTTGGAGCAGCTGCAGGGTTTTGTAGCACGGAATCCTCGCCCTGTGAATTACGCGCACGTTGCTTTGAGGTACTGTTGTCGTCATTGCAAATCCATCCTCATAATCCAGTACTCCACATTTCCAGAATTAATGTACGGCAGTAAATACAAAAGTGATGCTGACAGGACATGGTTGTCTGAAGCCCCTCACACGTACATTTCATTTCTCTATTGTCTGCTTATTTGAAAAGATAAGAACTACTCCGGTTCCTCGCCCCGCTCCAGTTTAGCACTGGATTTAGATATTGGCAGATGGGTTACTCCGTCACAACGGTGATGGATACCGCATCCACTGAAATCTAAATCCCATAGGAAATAATGGGATTTAGATTTCAGCGGACGGAATACCCGTCCGTCACCGTTGTGATGAAGAAACCCATCTGCCGGTATCTAAATCAGGCCCTTAGTGTTTGAGGCTGACAGCATCTGCTTAGGGCATTGCAGGGTCAAAAGGCATACTTTCACAGTTGTATTTTTTCATTCCGAATTGCATTTCATTTAGTGGTAAATGTTTTTGTGCCAAGGTGTGTGCCTCTTGTTGACATGACGCCTGGGCCCGAATGAACTATTGGGAGTTCTGTCCCTTTTTGAGCTGCTGTGCATCCTTCACTAGGTGCACCCAGTGCAGGCTGATTCAGTGTGACTGCTTGTATAAATAAGCATTGGATAGCCAATAAGTCTCGCCTGCACAAGAGCTATTGACTTTGGCAGAGTGTTTTCTCTCATGTTGTACATTAGTGAGGCTGTTGTTCAGCAGGCTAAATGTTAGTGGCGTGCAGTGTCGTAGAGTGGGTTGTTGGAATAGATTGTCATAGAGTGGAGAAGGGGAATAGAGTGTTGTTGAGTAGAGGGGAGTAGAGGTCAGTGGTTCAGTGGTGGACAGTGTCATAGAGTGTAGTGTTGTAGAGTGGAATGGGTTGGAGTGGATTGAAGTAGTAAAATGGATTGTATTGGAAAAGAGTGGGGTAGATTGGATTAGGGTAGAGTAGTGTGGATTGAAAGATGTGGGATGGATTGGATTGCGTGGACTGGATGGATTGGATTGTGGTGGATTGGAGTGGGGTAGATTAGATTGGATGGGAGTTGGATTGAATTTGGAGTGATAGAGGTGGGTGGGGTGGATTGTATTGAGGTGGGGTGGGATTGATTGTAGTGGGGTGGAGTTGAGTGGAGTTAATTAGAGTGGCCTGGAGTGGAGTGAATTGAATTGAACTGGAGTGGGGTAGATTGGATTGGGGCGGGGTGGGGTGGGGTTGGGTTAGGGTAGATTGGATTCATTGGAGTGTGGTGGACCAGAGTGGGGTGGATTGGAAAGGAGGGGCTAGATTGGACTGGAGTGGGTGGAATTATGGGAGTGGGTTGGACTGGAGTGTGGTGGGCTGAATAGATTGGATTGGGGTGGAATGAACTGCGGTGAGTTAGATTGGATTTGAGTCATGAGGATCGAAGTAGATTGGATTAGAGTGGAGTAGGGTGGCTTGGATTGGAATGGGCTGTATTGGAGTGGGGTGGATAAGACTGGGTGGATTGGAGTGGGTAGATTGAATTGGAGTAGGGTAAAATGGACTGGGTTGGCGTGGATTGGATTGTTGTGTAGTTGGGTGTATCGGAGTAGATGGGATTAGAGTGAAGTGTAGTGGATTGAAGTGGTATGGATTTATTGGGTCGGTGGGGTGGATTGAAATGGGGTGGCGTGGATTGGATTTAGATGGGTGGACTGGTGTGGGGTGGATTGGAGTACGGTGGTTTGGACTGGGGTGGATTTGATTGGTCTGGGGTGGGTTAGATTGGTTTGGGAGGGATTGGGGCGTGGGGGTTGGATTGGGGTTTGGTTGGGTGGAGTGAAAGGGGTGGACTAGAAAGGAGTGGGGTGGATCAAAATAGGGTGAGTTGGAGTGGAGCGTATGGGAGTGTGGTGGGTTGAATTGGACTGGAGTGAGGTAGGCTGGATAGATTGGATTGGAGTGGGATGGACTGAACTGGGGTGGGTTGATTTGGACTGGGGTAGAGTCAGGTGAATTGGAGTAGATTGAATTAGAGTAGACTAGGGTGGATTGTATTGGAGGGGAGTGGATTAAAATTGAGTGGTTTGGATTGGGGTGCAGTGGATTGGATTGGGGTGGGGTTGGTTGGATTTGGGTGGGGATGATTGAGGTGCTGTATTTTGGAGTGTGGTGGATTGGGGTGGGGTGTGTTGCATTGAGGTGTAATGAATTGGATGGAGTGTGCTGGACTGGACTAGAATGGAGTGGGATAGAATGGAGTGAGGTGGGTGGACTGGAGTGAGGTGGGGTGGATTGGAGTGGGGAGGGGTGGAATGGAGTGGGATGGACTGGAGTGGGGTGGAATGGAGTGGATTGGATTGCAGTGGCGGGGGTAGACAGGAGTGAAGAGGATTGGATTGCAGTGGGGTGGATTGGATTGGAATGATGTGGGTTGGATTGGATTGAAGTGGATTATATTGGTGTGGGATGGATTGGGTTGGTGTGGCTTAAATTGGATTGGATTTGGTGGGCTGGAATGGATTAGATTGGGTGGGGTGGATTGGAGTGGTTGGGGTGGGTTGGATTGAGGTGGATTGGATTGAGGTGAGGTGGACTAGACTGGGGTGGGGTGGATTGGAAGAGGAGGAATTGGATTGCAGTAGGGTGATTTTCTTGGAGTGGCGTGGAGTTTTTGGAGTGGAATGGAGAGGGAAGAATTGGATTGGGTGGATTGGATTGGGTGGCTTGGATTGGAGTGGACTGGCCTGGATTTGAGTGGACTGGATTTGAGTGGCGTGGATTGGAGTGGAGCGGGATGGATTGGAGTGGCTGAATTGGATTGGTGAGAGGTGGATTAATTTGGAGTGGGGTGGATTGGATTGGAGTAAAGTGGGATGGATTAAGAGGGCTGCATTGGAGTAAAGTGGGTGGCTTGAGGTGGATTGGATTGACCTGGGATGGATTGGAATGGGCAGATTGGAGCACGACATATTGAAGCAGGGCAGGTTGTTTTGGGTTGGAATGGGATGGACTATGGTAGATTGGACTGGAGTGGAGTGGAGTGGAGTGGTGTGGGATGGATTGGATTGGGATGAGGTGAGGTGCATTGCTCTGAAGTGGAGTAGATTGGATTTGGTTGGATTGGGTGGATTAGATTGGTGTGGTGTGGATTGGATTGGGGTGAGGTGAATTGGAGTGGGTGAATTAGATTGGGTTGAGGTGGACTGGATTGGAGTGGGGCAGGCTGTTTTGTATTGGAGTGGAGCAGGTTGTTTTAGATTGGGGTGGGGCAGATTAGAGGGGAGTGGATTGGGTAGATTGTTGTACATTGGAGAGGGGCAGATTTGAGTGGGACAGATTATTTTGGATTGGAGTGGGGAAAAATGGAGTGGGGCCAATTGTTTTGGAGTGGAGATGATTGTTTTGGATTGGAGGTGGGCAGATCCTTTTGGATTGGTGAGGGGCAGATTGCAGAGTATCAGATTGTTTTGGATTGAAGTGGGTATACTGGGGTGGAGTGAGGTGGATTAGATTTGAATGGGGTGGACTGGATTGGAGTGAGATAGATTGGGTTGGTCTGGTGTGGGTTGGATTGGATTGGTGTGGGGTGGATTGGAGTGGGGTTGATTATGGCGGATTAGAGTGGGGTTAATTGGGATGGAGTGGAGTGGACTTGGTGAGGTGGATTGGATTGCAATGGGGCGGATTGCAGTGGGATGATTTGGAGAGGGGCGGACTGGAGTCGGGTAGATTGGAGTGGGACAGATTGCAGTGGGACAGATTGCTTTGGATTGGAGCAGAACAGATTGGAGTGGGGCAGATTGTTTTGGATTGAAGTAAGGCAGATTGGAGTGGGGCACATTGTTTTGGGTTGGTGTAGAGAAGATTGGAGTGGGGCAGATTGCTTTGTATTGGAGTGGGGCAGATTGATTTTGACTGGAATGGGGCAGATTGGAGTGTGGCAAATTGCTGTGGACATGAATGTGGCAGATTGTAGTGGGGCCGATTGGTTTAGATTGGAATGGAGCAGAGTGTTTTGAAATGGAGTGGGGCAGATTGTTTTGGATTGTAGTGGGGCATATTATTTTGGATTGGAGTGGGGCAGATTGAAGTGGGGAAGACTGGAGCCGGGCAGATTGTTTTGGATTTGAATGGGATGCATTGTGCTGGATTGATTGGGGCGGAGTGGGGTGGATTGGTTTGGGGGGTGGTGGCTTTCATTGGAGTGGTGTAAATTGGTTTGGGTGGGACTGGGGTGGTTTTGATTGGAATGGGGTGAATTGGCATGGATTGGGGTGGATTAGATTGGGGTGAGGTGAATTGGATTGTGTGGGGCGGTCTGGAGTGTGGTAGACTGTTTCGGATTGGAGTGGGGCAGATTGGAGTGGGTCAGACAGGAGTGGGACAGAAACTATTGGATTGGAGTGGGGCTGATTGGAGTAGGGCAGATTTTTGACTGTAGAGTGGTAGATTAGAGTGGGCAGGTTGAAGTATGGAGATAGTTTTGTATTGGAGTGGAGCAGATTGTTTTAAATTGGATTGGGGCAGATTGTTTTGGATTGGAGTAGGCAGGTTGGAGTAGGGTTATTGGAGGGAGAAATACTGGACTGAGACAGACTAGGGTGGATTGGAGTGGGACAGGCTACAGCGGGGCAGATTGTTTTGAACTGTAGTGGGGTGGATTGTTTTTGGCTGGAGTGTGGCAGATTGTGTGAGGGGAGGTGGCTTTCATTGGAGTGGGGTAGATTGGATTGGGCGGGGCTGGGTGGTTTTGATTGGAGTGGGATGAACTGAGATGGAATGGGGTGTTTTTGATTGGGGTGAGGTGAATTGGATTGTGAGGGGCGGTCTGGAATGTGGTAGACTGTTTCGTATTGGAGTGGGGCAGATTGTAGTGGGTCAGACTGGAGTGGGACAGAACGTTTTGGATTGTAGTGGGGCTGATTGGAGTAAGGCAGATTGTTTTTGACTGAAAAGGGGCATATTAGAGTGGGCAGGTTGAAGTATGCAGATAGTTCTTTATTGGAGTGGGTCAGATTGTTTTAAATTGGATTGGGGCAGATTGTTTTGGACTGGAGTAGGCAGGTTGGAATAGGGTTATTGGAGTGAGAAAGACTGGACTGAGACAGACTAAGGTGGATTGGAGTGGGACAGATTGGAGTGCGGCAGATTGTTTTTGACTGGCGTGTGGCAGATTGGAGTGGGGAAGACTGTTTTGGACTGGAGTGGGAAAACTGTTTTCGATTGGAGTGAGGCAGATTGTTTGGATTGGAGTGGGGCAGATTGTTTTGATTGGAGTGAGGCAGATTGATTTGGACTGGAGTGAGGCAGATGGTTTGGATTGGAGTAGGGCAGAATGGAGTGAGGAGGATTGCAGTGGGGCAGCATGGAGTGAGGCAGATTGTTTTGACTGGAGTGGAGCAGATTGTTTTAGATTGGAGGCGCAGATTTTGGACTGGAGAGGGGCAGATTGGAGCGGGTGGGTGTGGAGAATTGGAGTGTGATAGATTGGGTTGGGGTGAGTGGTTTGGATTGGAGTGGTTTGGACTGGGGTGGGGTGGATTGTTTGCAGGGCATTAGAAGTTAAAAAGAACAAAATAGTACCTCAATCACTTCAGGAGTATCAGACTGGCACAGATTAACATCAATCACTCAGTGCTTGGTCCCTCTTTAGGGACGGGAAGGGAAATGATGAAATGTCCGCAGTGAGCAAATACGAGGCTGTAAAGAAGAGTGCCATGCAGGTAAAAAAACAGTAAGCAACGGGTGAGCTCCAAGCCCTATGTTGATTATAAGAGTGTCTCTCAAGCGAGATGCATGAGTACCACAGACAATCGCAGATTTGACCAGAAGAAAATGCCCTTTCTCCTGACCAGTTCAGCCTTTAGTGAGAAGAGTTTAGTGAAAGAGTGCTGCGGTTTGAATTCATAGCTTGGTGTTTCACTAGAGGCATATCGGATTCTGTTTGTAAAGTATCCCCGTGCACCGATCTACAGGGGGGTATCTAAATCTAAGGTGTACCAGTTACTCAGATGCACCTGCCAATGGTTCTCTCGAGGGGGGTAGGGGTGACTGACTGTGTGTCACCTCTATGTGACGCTGTTAGTTCCTTTCATTAAGCTTCTTTGCCACTATGCACGTCTTTAATTCAGTGGGGGTGTGAAGGCAAACAAGGAAAAACGTTCTACCACTTCATGGAGCCACTCCCGCTTGCATATGAGGGAACATTTTAATTGCACCTGTGCAAAACATGCGCCTGCGCCATCCATATCACACAAAGGGCACAAGCATATGTGGCCCCTAATCTAGTGCTAAAGGGCCCCTTAGGTGCAGGGATACTTTCTATAATAGGGCCATAGGTGTCAGTGGAGTGTCTGTGAGGATAGCCTTAGAAGCAGGGCGTCACACAAGCCCCTGTGGTGCAAAGGAGTCCCCATCCCTTCAGGGACCTCCACACCTTCAGAGGCGGCCCCATTCAGCCCAAAGCCAATAAATATTTTTAAGGTATGGGAGACTCAGGACCCCTCATCACATTTAATCATTTTTCATTACACCATTGACTACGGGGTTGCATACATGCTGGCAGATTTGAGGGAGAAAGCGTCAATTTAAATTTGGAGCAGCTATCATCAGGTTACAAAAGGGGTACAGCCATGCAGGTCATCAAAAGAAGCCCAGTCTCATTGAAGATAACTTGTTTAAGTCTTGCCCAATGCTCTCCTCATGCCTGGCAGGAGGAAGGTCGCTGCTAGAGACAATCCCCGTTGTCATTGAGTTGCTTGTCTGAGACAAAGGCCCTCATTATGAACATGGAGGTCTGTTCCATGCCGCCGCTGGTGGCGGTAGAAACCGCCAACAGAGGAGCGGGCCGGACTGCCAAATAATGAACTAAAGGAAAGACAGGCATCCCGCAAACCACCCACCGCCAGCTGAGGAGTGTTGACGACGACGGCAGAGTCCGCCCACAGGCCGACGGAAAGGCCAACCCGCCTATCAAATAATGAACCACCAGTCCGCTGCCAGTTCCGGGGCAGGATCCACCGCCACGCAAAACCAGGCAGAAATGAACCAAATATGAGGAAACGCTCACCGGAGGCCCACAGAACGCACCAAAGCAGACATGGATAGAGAGCTGCAGATCATGCCAGCCCTGCTCCTTGCCATATACCTCCACGACCGAGACTGCCGACGAAGACGACAACGGTAAGTGGGAGTGGGGATTTGCGACGGGGTGGGCCTTGGACTTTTTTGGGGAAGTTGGAGGGGGATGGGTTTGTCCTTTGAAGGGGGTGGGGGCTGTTTAGATCGGGTGGAGCTAGATGGGCTCTGCTCAGTCCGGGCCGTTTTTTTATCTGGGGAATCGGCACGGGAATGTGGGGGGCGGACAGGGGTGGGCTGTGATGTGGTAGGAGTGGAAAGGGCAGAGAGGTGAGCAAGTTTGGGGACAAGACGGGGTGGGCCAGTGGGTTGGAAGAGGTCAGCACGGGAGAGGAAAAGTTTATTTGGAGCAATTGGGGTGGTACTGTATGAGGGCGTGGGAGTGGAGGCAGAGGGTGTGGATGTATGTGGTGTAGGGGTCCGTGTAGTGTGTGCAGGGGACTGGACAGTATGCTGTGGTGTTGTGGATGTCTGATGGGTGAGTGTCTTGGTTCATTTGTGTGTTTTCGGAGGAGGGGGGTGGACACAGTGGGAGAAGACAGCTAGTGTGGATGTATGTTGTGTGGGTGTCTGCAAGTCTGGTGAGTGTGCTGCATGAGTCAACTACAGTAGTTGTGGTGAGTGCAGGTGTGGTGTATCGGGTGCATGTATGGATGTCTGCTATTGTGGTGAGTGCAGTAAGAGGAGCAGCAACAGTGACTGAAGGTGCAATGCATGAGGGTATGGAGGTAGAGGGGACAGACAGGGAGGCAGAAGAGGTGGGCACACTGGGGAAAATGGATGTTGTGTGTGCATGTGTCTGTTGGCTGTGTGAATGCTTGTGGTGGGAGGTGTGGTGCTTGTGTTTAGAAGTGTGTTTCTTGTGTGTTGATGTGCTTGACTGCGTGTCTGAATGAGTGCCTTGGACGGGTGAAGGGAGTGGGGTGCTGGAAGGGGTAGAGGAGGTTGGAGGGGGGATGGAATGGCCAGGGAAACTGGCTGCCGTCCGAGATAGGGCCAGAGCCTGAAAAGATCTCTGTAGGGCAGACATGGCACCAGATAGGCATTTGTCTGCTGCACCTCTGATGCTAGCCCCTGGATGGCATTGACGATGGTTGTCTGCCCTACAGATATAGTTCTCAGGAGGTCAATAGCCTCCTCTGTGAGGGCAGCAGGGCTGACTGGGGCAGGGGATGCTCACCTTTCTGGGTGAGCGGGCAAGGGCAATTCGGTGGCGAGCTGAAGGAAAGGCGGTGATGGAATGGGGGGTGGCAGAAGATGTCACTGTAGTGTGGCCACTGGGGTCCGCCACCGCCGGGTAGCCCCCTTCGTTCTCGGAGTCACTACCTCCTGTGGTAGCAGCCTTCCCAGTGGAACTCCCATCGCCCTCCCACCCACTGGTCCCCAGGGCGTCGGTTGTCTCTGCCTCCGAGGATCCGTGGGCCGCTGCCTCCCCACTTGCCGGTGCCTCTGCTCCCTCGCCAGATATTGATGCTGTACCAAACCAACACAAAACAACAGGGATGGGGAGACAAAACAGGAGAGACACTTGTAAATAGCTGAATGGAGGTTCCCAATGGCCAGATATACACCCAGCCAGAAGACACACCCAAAAGGCAGCACCATTCACTATGCCCATGGCCATGCCCCTGACTACTGACCAGAGTACTGCTCTGCACCCATTCCCTGGAATACCTAAGGGGGCAACGTATGGGAGACCTGACAAAGACACCCCTACACCCTTTGGGGACCATAAAGTAGATGGACACCATCAAAGTCCCTGCCTCTAAGCAGCATGAACCCTAATGCACACCCAGACATCCTTCCAGACTGAAGTATGTGAAATGAGTACTCACCCCCTTGTGACTGCTGTGCAGCCTTCAAGCGCCAATCCAGGTCTGGGTATGCCACCGCCAGGTTCCGTCACATGAGGGGGGTCAGTGCCCGACAGGCACCCCTTCCGCGTTGGGAGGACTTCCCCAGCTGGGTTTCATTGATCTTACGCGTCCAGCGCCGCAGGTCCTCCCACCTCTTTCTACAGTGGGTGCTCTGCCGATTGTAGACCCCGAATGTCCGCACCTCCTTGGCGATGGCATGCCAATGTGCCCTCTTCTGGTGGGCGCTGACTTAGAAGGGTGACGCAGAAATGGAACACAGAGGTCAGGCACTTGCACGATAGGAACAGCTGGCTAATCGTTCACCATGGGGCGGACAGTACTGTCAGACATACAGGACATACGCATGAGGCATGCCATGCACCATGGCTCATGCAGGCTCAGAGGTGCACATATATGTCCAATCAACACCATCCATTACACACACACAGTGCCTCCCAAACCCAGACTCACCTGTACCTCTGGCCGTCCATACAGTTTTGCGTACTGGGGCAGGACCCCGTCCACTAGCTTCTCCAGTTCCTCCTGTGTGAAGGCCGGGGCCATTTCCCCTGCAACACGAGGCACATCCATAGCTAGAGGCAGGCCACAGCAGTAGACACAGTGGAGTACCTGTCCGCACGAAATCAGGGAGTCAACTGATTAAACAATGACGAACGCGCGTACGTTCTGCGGCGGTGTGCACCGTCACCGCCGGCGGCGATCATGATACGCCAGTATTTCCCATTCGCATCCATGTTAAGCAATGAGGGTGCGAACAGCGGTAAACACCGCCTTACGCTGTGACATCAACCGCTAGCGGTATGAGGTCACTTCCACAACGAAAAGACAGAATTACAGTGGGCAGACATTTTGCCATGACCTACGCATCTAAAATAAATTACTTCTCACAATGCAGGCCCTACTAGCCACATGAAGCACCTAGGCCTCTAACCATTCAGTATTGTAGCAGACATGAAATGCTCTGTTCCCTCCTTGTGATGTACATGTATATCTGTCAGGTAGCAGTTATTGTAGAGACACTACAATGAACAATGCAGTGCACAAATGATGACAAGTGTGCCTATATATGTGTCTTCATCACACCTTTTTGAAACCTCTCATAGGTACCGACCCTTGTGGCGAGGAAGGGCACCATCAGTGTACAGACCACTTGTGGAGATGAGGACCATGGTGGTGCGTCAGATCATAATCACTTACAGACTCAAACGTGCAACAATTCAGGAACTTTGTGCATTACTGGATCCTGCACTAACTCTGGGAAATCGTAATCAGCATGCTATCCCAACTCAAGTTCAGGTGCTCTCTGCACTTTATTTCCTAGCCACGGGCTCATTTCAAGTGACAGTGGGCATGGGAACTGGATTTTCAAAGCCAATGTTCAGCATGGTACTGACAAGATTTCTGAATGCATTTGTACGACATCTGCAGTCCTATGTGAGTTTTCCCCAAAGTACTGACATCCCTGCCATCAAGTCTGAATTCTATGCCTTTGCCAACATACCCCATGTTATAGGTGCCATTGATGGTGCCCACATACCGATCATACCCCCAAGAGTGAGTGAACAGAAATAGAAAGAACTTTCACTCCACGAACATCCAATTGGTATGTACTGCAGACCAGTACATCTTACATGTGTTTGCCATGTTCCCAGGTTCAGTCCATGAGTCCTTTGTGTTGAAGAACAGTAGTGTACCACAGAAGATAGAACAACTCCAAGAGGACAGAGGGTGGATCATAGGTAAGTGTGCCTGTCACTAACTGACACATTGCAGAGAACCAGCCTGTCTGACTAAGGGGTATAACAATGACGACTCAGTATAGCACCATTTTCTAGGTGATTCTGGCTATCCAAACTTGCATTGGCTCCTGACACCAGTGAGGAATCCCAGGACGGATGCAGAGAGGAATTACAATGAGGCCCATGGATGTACTAGGAGGGTGATGAAGTGAACTATATGTCTCCTCAAGTCTAGAGTTCGTTGTCTACATATCTCTGGGGGTTCCCTGGTCTATGGGCCTGATAAGGTGTGTAGAATAGTGGTGGCCTACTGCATGCTGCACAACGTGGCAGTGAGACATTCTATCCCCCTCTTGGAGGTGGAGGGTGCTGTAGGTCCTGATCAGCTACCTCAGAGAGGTGAGGAGAGTGATGGTGATGATGAGGAAGGGGAAGATGTCAATTCCAGGAACCAACTGATACAACTCTACTTCCAGTAAATGTGTGGGACTTGGGGCTGACATTGGGGTTTGTGACAAATACTGTCAGTGTGCTCACTCATATGGGGGGGGGTGGTAATGACAGGAGAATCATGGCCCACTTCTGCATGGCACAGACTGATATTATATGCATTTACTCATTGCCACCATTTAGGCACACAGGACTCCCTTCATGCGCAGAGTTGTTCTCTGCCAGTTGCATCCATACTTAACTTTGTTCACAATTTAACACAGGGGACAGTGGTACAGGTGTGATATGTGTTTTATTGGTTGAAGTGAGGGAATAGTGCTATTTATAGTGATGGCAAGTCGCAAGGGGGGGTGTCCTCAAAACCAACATGGTGGCAGCCTTGTTGGTAGTATTGATGGGTCCATCTTGTCTTACAGTAGCTCATATTACCTCTTAACAATGTGTGGTTGGTGATTGGGTGGGATGGTTGCTGTGCATATTGTTGCTGAGTTACTTATTGAAGGGGGCCTTGTTCTTAGCTGGGGTTCCAGTGCCATATCTTGGCCTGAGGGTCCGTTTGGGCGCCTGCTGTTGATCTTTAGGGGATGACATGGTAGGCCCATGGGTTTCCTGTGAGGGTAGTTCCTGGGATGTTTCTGCTGATGGGGTAATCTGATGCTGGTTGTCCGGTGCTGTTGTGGGGGCCTCTTGTCCTGTGTGGGTGTCAAACTGGTGTTTGACCAGCTGCAGCAGTGCTCCTGCTATGGTGGCCATTGTGGCGTTGTGCTCTTTCCACTGCTTCATGGCCTGTTGGTGGTGTTCCTGCTGCATCCTCTGACTGTGCTCCAAGGTCGACACAATCTGTGCCAACCTGTCATGGGTATGCTGGTAGGCCCACAATACCTCTGATATCACGTCCTGGGCTGCTGCATCCATCCTGTGACCTCCCCCGGGCCCACTGCCACCCTTGCACTTGCCCTAGCCCCCTGTGCATGTGTCCCCTGCACAGGTCTGGCAGTACCACTTTTACTGAGGCCCTTGCCTTCCTGCTTGTTGGGAGTGGGAGACTGTGGCCTCTGTACCTGTGTTCCACCAGTCTGTGGCCTGGATATACTGGTCTGGGGAAGCCTGCCCTGGGCTGCTGGTCTTGACTGGGTGGTAGGGGTGACAGTGGTTTCCTGGGTGGGGCTGCTGCATGGGGAGAGTCCAGGACTGTGTGAGGGGCCTGCCTGCTCATCAGTGTCCAGGGATCCTTCACCAGTGTCCTTTGAGGTGCCTCTGTCTCCCTGGGGGTCACTGGCACTCCTTGTCCCGTCCGTTGGGTTAGCATGGGTGGTGGTGCCCGTTGGGGGATATAGACATGTCTGTTACATCTGCATGATGTTTGAGGTGAACAGCACTGGGCTATTTTGTTCTGGTGTTACTTTCAGTGGCCTTCCAGGGTGCCTTTGTGAGGTTGACATTGCATTTAGCTCCAGTGTGGGGTTGCATTGTCGTGGGGGTGTCGTTCCATTGTGGGCACGTGCAGGGGTAGGTGACTGTGCACAGCGGGAGGGATGTGGGCCTGTTAGTGTGTTTGTGGTCATGCAGGAGGGGGTGGATGTAGTGGCTGATGCCTGGGTGGGTTGTTGGTCCTGGTGGGTGTGGGTGGAGTGGGGTGGTGCATGCATTACAGGTATGGTGTATATGGGGTATCTGTTGATGACTTACCCGAGTCCATTCCTCCAGTGAGTCCAGTGAGTTCCTCAGGGTGCAGAATGGCCAGTACCTTTTCCCCCCAGTCCTTGTATTCTGGTGGGGTTGGTGGGGGTCCCCCCCCCAGTCTTCTGCACTGCGATGTGGTGCCTTGATGCCATGCCCCTGACCTTCTCCTGCAGGTCGTTCCATCTCTTCCGGATGTCGTCTCTGGTGCGTGGATGGTGTCCCACTGCATTGACCCTGTTCACAATGGTATGCCACAGCTCCATCTTCCTTGCGATGGGTGTGCGCTGCACCTCTGCCCGAATATTCAAGATCTCGTCCACCATGGTCCTTAACTCCCTTTCGGTGAAGCGTGGATGTTTGGGGGTGACATGGTGAGTGTGGTGAATGGTGTCGTGGCTGGGAACGAGGTGAGGGTGCTCTTCTGTGGGTCGGTGTGCGTCTCCTGTATGCTGGCGTTCGCTGTCTGCCTCTGGTGCTGTCCGTCTTCTTGGCCTGGTTTCGTTGCAAAGGATTGTGAGGTGTGGCTGGGGGTGTTTTATGGAGTTCTGGAGGTGTGTGGGTCATATGCCTATCCAATGTGTGCACTTCTTGCTGTTGCATAGGGACCCATTCCCTTTTGCGAATGGGTTACCACCCATTTCAAAAGGGTGCAAAATGCGATTGGTTTGCGACCGCGTTCGCGGTCACAAACCAATCCTGCATTGCACTGCGAATCGCAATTAGGAAGGGAACACCCCTTCCTATTTGCAACTCGCAAACCCGTTTTGTGATTCGGTAACCAGGTTACCGAATCGCAAAACGAGGTTTGTGCATTGGGATGTGCTTTTTGCACATCACAAACAGTGAAACTTGCTGTTTGCGACGTGCAAAATGCTTGCTACATCTGGCCCTTGGTGCCCTCCTGATATTGTCTCCATCCCTTCACCCACCAGATCTGGGACTTTACACTTCTGCCTTTTCTAAGTGCTGTTTATAAAACGTCTTACTTTCTGCTATCCAACCAAATTGTACTGCTGATGTGTTCAGGGGTGTAGCTTCGAGGGCTGGGGTGTTTGTGGTGTTACACCCTACTAATAAATGAATTTTCTGGAAAATAGTTGGGTACAGGAGTTTTCAGTGGGGTATGTTGAGGTGTCCTTCGGATTTGACAAGGACTTTTTATGTAAACAACAAAAACACACACATACCCTTTCTCTCTCTGCTTTGATGGTTTTAAAAATGTTGGTTATTTTGAAAAATATTGTGTTTTCTCTTACTTAGTACCCCTGAAAATCCTTATTTGTCTCTCATTCCACTGCGCTTTTATCCCCTCTCATGTGCCCTGCTTATGTATAATGTATTTTGACATGTGCCAACGTGATTGTTGGGAAATCACACACTCCCAGTCTTACCGAGTAAGCTACGCCCCTGGTTGTGCTACACTTTTCTGTTTGAATAGTAAAAGCTCGGTCTGCTACCTGACACTGTTTCATCTATTATTGATAGCATGAGGGGGAAAAAAGATAGCCGACCCCCTGGTTTCCGTTCTCACTTCTTCAAGCTGTCCTCTGACACGCCTGAAAGCAAGATAGTATTCTTCCACTCATAGAAAAAATGCACACATTGTTAATTTATCATGTAATGTGTTTGCTTGTTTCATTCACGTTTTTGGAAATACACCTAATGGTGTCTGCGAAACAGAGAAACCATGGGAATGCTACTAAAAGGATAGAGCATTACTTAAAAAGTAAAAGGCGCTGGAGGTTACAAATGAAACGAATACCACAGACTTTCAATGCAAAGGTAAATAAAGAAATCGATATGGATTTTAGCTTGTCAGGAGATTAAAACTGTAAAACGTAAACAAAGAAAGGGAAAAGTGCTGACAGGAGGGACAGACAGGATTGTCTGTTCTCACAAGAAGTGGCGTCCAAGAAGAATACGCTCTAGAAACTAAGAGACGGGCATTAATTTTCTGAAGTGCAAATTACTGCATCCAGTGCCAGGAAGGCTCATGTCAGTGCCAACGTGGATGCTGTGTAGGTGTGCCACCTTCTCAGAACAATAAAATAAGGCACAATAGAGGGAGCCGCGGGCAGGGCAGGCTTTAGGAGGGGTGCGACTGGTGGGGCAGCACTGGGCGCTGACCTGAAAGGGAGTCACTATCTTCAAAGGGGGTGGGTGGAGGGGCGCTGTGTTGAGCAGTAACTTTCATTTTTAAAACACCTGCTGCACAGTTCCTTGTGGGTCCAGCTTTCAGGAAGCAATAGAAATGCCACGATAACGCTTATGATTAATGTTCCTGCTAGAGAGAGATAGGAGCTTTGTCTAGTGGCAGTTTTGACTTGCCATAAAGTAGCACAGGGGGTTAATGTGCCTGCTGCACCTTAGTGCTTGGTGCCTGCTGCTTATCACTTGTTGCCATGAGTGGCACTCTTCTTTAAAGTCTCATAATTCGTTACTGCAGGTCAAGCATCATTTCAATTCCTGTCTGTGGAGCACAGACCAAGCACTGATTGATTCAACTTAATCAGTGCCCGTCTGCTCCTCCCTATGTGACTGAGGCACTTCTGTTTAAATTCTAGGCGTGTGACTGGCAAACAGAAGGCGTGTGACTGGCAAACAGTAGGCGTGTGACTGGCAAAATCGTGCTCTGCAGGACAAAAATGACAGCAAAGTTTAGTTTTTTATAGTTACTGTTGGACTTTTATGCTTATGCAGGGTCATCCCCAATCTTTTTGCCTCCTGCCTCCTATTTTTTCTGACCTGTTGCTGTTGGCTTTTGAACTCTGAGCACCTTACCACTGATAACCAGTGATAAAGTGCATATGCTCTGTGTAAAATTGTATGTAATTGGTTTATCCATGATTGGCATATTTGATTTACTAGTAAGTCCCTAGTAAAGAGCACTAGAGGTGCCAGGGCCTGTAAATCAAATGCTATTAGTGGGCCAGCAGCACTGGTTGGGCCACACACATAAGTAGCTCTGTAATCATGTCTCAGACCTGCCATTGCAGTGTCTGTGTGTGCAGTTTTTACTGTAAATTCGACTTGGCAAGTGTACCCACTTGCTAGGCCTAAACCTTCCCTTTTCTTACATGTAAGGCACCCCTAAGGTAGGCCCTAGGTAGCCCCAAGGGCAGGGTGCAGTGTATGGTTAAGGTAGGACATATAGTAATGTGTTTTATATGTCCATACAGTGAAATATTGCTAAATTCGTTTTTCACTGTTGCAAGGCCTGTCCCTCTCATAGGTTAACATGGGGGCTACCTTTAAATCTCATAGGTTAACATGGGGGCTACCTTTAAATCTGATTAAAGTGTAGATTCCCTTTGGGAGCGGATGGACATGTGGAGTTTGGGGTCTCTGAGCTCACAATTTAAGAATACCACTTTTAGTAAAGTTGATTTTAAGACTGTGTGTTTGAAAATGCTACTTTTAGAAAGTGAGCATTTTCTTGCTTGTACCATTTCTGTGACTCTGCCTGTTTGTGGATTCCCTGTCTGGATCAGTTTGACAGTTGGGCTGGTTGCACCTCACACTAGACAGTGACACAAAAGGAGCTGGGGTGTAGTCTGCATTTCCTGATGAGCCATCTGTGCTAGGAGGGAGGGGAGGAGTGGTCACTCACACCTGAAAGGGCTATGCCTGCCCTCACACAATGCAGTCTCCGACCCTCTGGTGAGTGTCTGGGGCCTGGCCTGGGCAAGGCAGGATTTCACATTCAAAAGAGACTTTACTTTGAAGTAGGCCTACTTCAAAGGAGAAATTGGGTATAAGAAGGGCACCCAAAACCACAGACTTTAGAAACACTTCTGGAACCAAGAGGAACCTCTGCCTGGAGAAGAGCTGAATAGCTGAGTGTGGTATCTTGTATTTCCTGTGTTGGTTCATCCCTGGCCCAGGTGTCCCCTCTGACCCTTATCCTAATGGGCTCTCCCACCAGGATTCCAGGAGGAGAGCTGAGACTGTTGGATGATATGTGAGGGTGACAAGGACTGTGATGTGAGGTGGCTGGGGCGTTGCATTATTAAACTTATCATTTCACTGTCATCGCTTTCCTGTGTGATCATTGGCCATCTCCACACTGGCGACGAGGATGGGATCCCGTGATGCAAAAGAGACCACGCCCCAACACGGCAAGTTGTGAACAGCACATACGAACTGTGAAGAAGGATTAATTGAGCGCTGTGGGCCTGAGACAGATTCCGGTGAGGCAGTGTCTTTTACTTTTCACGAGGGATGGTGAAATTTAAATGTAACCCTGCAGTGTAGAGGTAAAAACATCGGATGTGAAAGCTTGCGTAATGACACAAGTGACAATCTGTCCTTTTAGCCAGCACTCTCGCACTGGAAGCATTAAGGCAGTCTTGCCACATTTCATTAAGGGACATTACTATTTCTGTCCAGCTCAGAGTGTGAGGAAAGGTGTAGTGGCTACGAATGTCAACTGTTTGTTACCTGGAAGTCTCTATATTTAGCAGCTAAATCGTGGAAATAACTCTCCAGCTAAAGATCAAAGGTGTAAAGTGGTTTAAGCCCGAATTATATCAATAATAATTGTGCCTCGGGGAATTCACCACAAAGGCCAACAGCTACAACTCTGCAGCACGCTCTGGGCGTTTCATTTAGAATGTTCATATCACCTCAGGGAATTCCTCTCAGCTGAGGCAGAGCACACGCACTTTGCATGTATAACCAATGAAGAAACAAATAGTTCAAGGAATCTTCATGCCAATATGACTTAAACAACTGCTGTATTTCAAAAATGTGTAACATTTTATAGAACTGAACCTTAATAAGGGACATCAAGTCGTTTTTCTCAAGATACAGCTGCCATTTCTCCATAATAGAATTTATGTGCTATTAGCACCATCTAGTGGACAAACTTGAAAGGTGTCAGGCAGCAAGAAAATAACATAGGAGTTTTCAGCAGACCTCTGTGTCTGAATCTAACACATTAGAACAGTGGGCACTAAAGAGATACTGGTGGTCATTCTGACCATGGCGGTCTTTGACCGCCAGGGCGGAGGACCGCGGGAGCACCGCCGACAGGCCGGCGGTGCTCCAATGGGGATTCCGACCGCGGCGGTAAAGCCGCGGTCGGACCGGCACCACTGGCGGGCTCCCGCCAGTGTACCGCCGCCCCATTGAATCCTCCACGGCGGCGCAGCTTGCTGCACCGCCGCGGGGATTCCGACCCCCCCTACCGCCATCCAGATCCCGGTGGTCCGACCGCCGGGATCCGGATGGCGGTAGGGGGGGTCGCGGGGCCCCTGGGGGCCCCTGCAGTGCCCATGCCACTGGCATGGGCATTGCAGGGGCCCCCGTAAGAGGGCCCCTACATGTATTTCACTGTCTGCTGCGCAGACAGTGAAATACGCGACGGGTGCAACTGCACCCGTCGCACAGCTTCCACTCCGCCGGCTCGATTCCGAGCCGGCTTCATCGTGGAAGCCTCTTTCCCGCTGGGCTGGCGGGCGGTCTGAAGGCGACCGCCCGCCAGCCCAGCGGGAAAGTCAGAATTACCGCTGCGGTCTTTCGACCGCGGAACAGTAATCTGACGGCGGCACTTTGGCGGGCGGCCTTCGCCGCCCGCCAAGGTCAGAATGAGGGCCACAGTGTTCCACACACTAGAAATATTCCTAGTACAAAGGAAAAAATGTTTGCATAGTTAACAACAGTTGTATTACTCAAATTACAAATAATAAGATTGAAGGCACCCTTATGTATTACAATACAATTACATATGCTGTGTGTATTGATTACTTCGGAATTTAATAATAGAATATTCATGTGAAGTGCAAATAAATGTAATCAATATATATATTTAAAATCAAGTGAAGAGCTACAATTGGATAAAATATGAGGTTGTAGGTGCATATATGTGTCAAATAGTTTAGTACACAGGGAACACCTGATAAAGAGTTTAGAGGACAGTGTTTCAGATGCGGAATGACAGGTCACATGGCCTACTGGAAAGAGTGCCCAGCATGGAGGGCAGTATGTAAAGGGTGTGGCAAGAAAGGTCATTTTGTCGCATGTTGTAGATATAAGAATAATTATAAAAGAAATAACACTGTCAAAGTTTCTGAGGTTTATGATGAAATTGTGTTGCAAGTGAACGATTCAGGCGAAGGTAATCCCAAAGACATCATAAAAATAGATAACACTGAGGTTGAAGCAATGTTTGATTCATGTTCACGTCTAACAATCATTTCTGACCAGGTGTTTTGTAGAAATTTAGCAAACAAAGTAAAATTGTATGAAATGGACATACAACCTGGCGGGTATGGGGGTCAGCCAATAGCCATGAGAGGATACTTTTGGGGAACTATTCAATATGGAGAAACAGAAACACAAACTAAAGTCTATGTAGCAGAAAGGGGTGACAACATTTTAAGCTGGCCTGTTCAAAAAAACGTAGGAGTTATCTTGGACCCTAATGCATCACCTCAAATCAAAGTTCAAGAAGTACAAGAAAATTACTTTGGAAATACATTTCCAGAAGTTTTCACTGAGAAACTGGAATGCCTCAAAACATACATCCACAAAATAAAACTGAAGCAGAATGCAATCCCAGTTGTTTCTAAAGTCCGACGACTACCAATAAGTATCCTAGATGCTGTGAGGGATGAGTTAGAGAAACTTTGTAAGCAAAATGTCATTGAACTGTTGAAGCAACGGAGAGGCTTGCTCCGATTGTAGTTGCTCGCAAAGCGGATAATAAAGTGAGATTATGTGTGGACTTGCGTGCACTAAACAAGGAAGTGGTAGTAGACAGATTTCCCCTACCTACTATTGCAGAAATGTTCACCGCCCTAAAAGGAGCAAAGGTCTTTTCAACCCAAGATCTGGCCTCGGCATATTACCAAGTCAGATTACACCCAGATTCCCAAGACCTAACCTCTTTTATCACAACTATGGGTGCATATAAATTCAAACGTATGCCTTTTGGATTAATTTCAGCATCCTCGGTGTTCCAAAGAGCTATGACGGAAATCCTGAAAGGTATTCCAGGCGTTTTCTACTACCAAGATGATGTGCTAGTTTGTGTAGCAACCAACATGGAACATCAAGCTAGGGTTGAACAAGTCCTCAAAAGATTTAAGAAATTTGGCCTCACAGTGAGAGCGGACAAATGTCAATTTGCATGTCCAGAGATATCCTACCTAGGACACAAAATTTCAGGCAAAGGGATCGAACCGAAGGGAGATCTTGTGAAATCAATAATAGATTTATCAACTCCATCAAACAAAGATGAACTTCGATCATTTCTTGGGATGGTGGAATTTTACAGTAAGTTCATTTCTAACTTCTCTGAAAGAACATTCCACATGAGATCACTTTTGAAATCCAAAACAGAATTTATGTGGGACTCCTTGTGTGATAAAGAATTCCAGGATGTGAAGCAGTGCCTCAGGAATGCACCCAACCTCAGTGCCTTTATACCAGGGAGGAAAGTGATAGTGACCACAGACGGCAGCACAAAAGGTCTGGGAGCTGTCCTATCCCAAGTTAATAGTAAAGGAGAAGTCACCATAGCATTTGCCTCAAGATCATTGAGAGGAACAGAAGCCAACTACACAGTGATAGAAAGAGAGGCATTGGCTGTATATTGGGCCCTCCAAAATTTTAAAAACTTCTGTTGGGGTAGTGAATTCAAGGTCAGAACTGATCACAAACCGCTAAAGGAGATACTTGAGAAGAAAGGTCTAGATGCTATATCAAGTCGCTTTAGGAAGTGGATAATCAATCTGCAGGAGTACACATTCACAGTTGACTACATCCCAGGTGTAAAAAACAAAGCAGCAGACTGCCATTCAGATTACCTCCCAGCACAGATAGTGTTGGGGATGACAAACAACTTTCAGAGGAGGAAGATGTTGTGCTCTTGAATGTCTGTGTAATATCTGAAGGGGTGATAACAGAAGCAGAATGGAAAACAAACCTCAGAGAAGATGAGGATCTGACTTTGGTCAGGCAGCACTTGAACAGCAAATGGCTGTCTAAAACCCAAATCAAAGACAAACTGAAGGCATTTTGGTGTGTGAGGAATGAATTAGCAGAACATGATGACTGCTTGTTTAGAGGTACAAAACTGATACCCCCAAGTAATCTAAGACTGAAACTTATAAACAGAGCTCACAAGGGTCATTTTGGTGTGTCCAAAAGCAAAGAGAGAATACAAATGGACTTTTGGTGGCCTGGTATGGATATCCAAATTTAAAGATGCATAAGGGAGTGTGTACCCTGCAATGAGAGTGACAAAATTCTAATTACAAGAAAACCACCAATGCAGTTGCGTAAACTCCCAAAACACCCCTGGGATGAACTGGCACTGGACATTATAGGGCCCCTACAAGGTGAACAGACCACACCATATATCATAGTTGTAATTGATTTGTACTCTAGGTGGCCTGAAATAAAAATCACAGCCGACATCAGCTCCAGTAGTGTCATAAAATTTTTAAGTGAACTATTTGCAAGAGAAGGATTACCATCATCAATACAAATGGACAATGGTGTCCAGTTCTGCTCAAATGAAATGCAAAAATACATGAAAGAGAATGGCATAACACATTGTTGTTCAGCTTTCCACCACCCAGAGACCAATGGAGCCGTTGAACGATTTAACAAAACTTTAAAAGAGATCATTCAGCTTGCTAAAGTAAATTCCCTCAACTGGAAGATGGAAATAGCCAAAAGAATTATTGAATATCGCCTGACTCCACACCAAAGCACTCGGAAAACACCTTTTGAACTACTTAAAGGGAGAAAGCCCCATTCACACCTACTTCCATCATGGATGAAATGGGGAATAGGGTGGGTCACGATAAACACGAAAAAGCCATGGAGACAACAGGAAATCCGAAAACAGGAGAGGAGAAAGGAGAAATATGACAGAGATAATCACACAAAAGACAATAAAGTTTCGGTAGGTGACTGGGTAAAGGTCAAGGCTCCCACGGGAAGCGCTAAGGACTCGAAATTCTGTGAAAACTGATGATGGCAGAATATGGAACCTAGGGAGGATAGCTATAATCAAGCCTTCCTCAATTGGATATACAACCCACAATGCCTGTAGAGGAGGATCAAACAAAAACAAACCACATGGAATTGTGGAATCCTCGTCAACACCGCATGAAAGTGAAGACACCTCATGGAGATATCCCTGTAGAGTACGAACACGACCCGTTCGCCCACCGAAATATTTGATGGACTATGTCTGTAACTAAAAAGAACCTCAGATTATTCTCTGATTTGTGCAGGGTGTCTATTGTATGTTTTCCTTCATTCCTTATTATATGTTAACAGCCGTGGTTATTTTATGTATTACACATATGGTTAAAAAGCGTCACATGTTCCTTTTAGATTTAATTAAGTTCTAGTTCTTTCCCCTGTTCACCCCTTTTCCCTACTCTGTGATCATCGGTAACTAACTTGTTTCTGTAATGAAAGGGGGATGTGTGGTATCTTGTATTTCCTGTGTTGGTTCATCCCTGGCCCAGGTGTCCCCTCTGACCCTTATCATAATGGGCTCTCCCACCAGGATTCCAGGAGGAGAGCTGAGACTGTTGGAGGAGATCTGAGGGTGACAAGGACTGTGATGTGAGGTGGCTGGGGCGTTGCATTATTAAACTTATCATTTCACTCTCATCGCTTTCCTGTGTGATCATTGGCCATCTCCACACTGAGGAAGAAGAGCTGCCCTGCCTGTGACTGTGCTTTGTGGAGCTATCCTGCAGTTGCTGCTTCTGCCAGAGTAAGAGGGCAAAGACTGGACTTTGTGTGCCCTCCATCTTGAGAAGAAATCTCCAAGGGCTTGATCTAGAGCTTGCCTCCTGGTGTTTGAAGTCTCAGGGACAGCAAAGACTTCTCTCTGCCAGCACCTAGAGTCTCTGGAGAGACTCCTACTCTGCCCTGTGGTGCACATCCAGTTCCTGGGACCCTGAAAGGAGAAGCTGTCAGCCTAAAGACAAGGAAATACACGCACAGAGCGCCGTGTGGGGAAAAGATTGACGCGACTCCGATCTGCGGCTGAAACAATGACGCGCCTCCGGCTCCGCAGCTGAGAAACGACCCTCGCAGGAAACGCGACCGAAGAATCGACGCATGGAGCAGGAGAAACAACACGCAGCATCGCTGACGGAGGAGATTACAACCTGCGCTGCAGGGTTTTCGGATCATCATGCGGCTGGATGTCTGACTCACGTATCGCCGCGCAGGGTTATTTTTGACGCACACTTGCCCGTGCGGGGTTATTTGTGACACGCACCAGGTACATTTTCACGCTAGCAGCGCTAGTGTGTGTTTAAAACTACTTAAATACTCTTTTTGCATTTTTATTGATAACTTGACTTGTGTATTGTGGATTTTTGTCGTTTGGGCTTGTTTTGTTTAGATAAATATTTCCTATTTTTCTAAACTGGTGTTGTGTCATTTTATAGTGTTTTCATTAAGCTACTGTGTGTGTTGGTACAAATACTTTACACCTAGCACTCTGAAGTTAAGCCTACTGCTCTGCCAAGCTACCAAGGGGGTAAGCAAGGGTTAGCCGAGGGTGATTCTCTTTTACCCTGACTAGAGTGAGGGTCCTTGCTTGAACAGGGGGTGACCTGACTGTAAACCAAAGACCCCATTTCTAACAGTTACCTTTTTTTCTTTTATTTTGCCAAGTCTTCTTTTCCCACTTTGCACTTATGTTTGTGGTGGGCGTTGTTCTCAAAAGATGATGAGTATCTTGTTCTAAATATTGTAAAGTGACATTGTTTCTTTCTTATGTGCAATTTCTGAAATCATGCTTTAACACATAATCATGCATTACACACCAATCCACTCTACTCCAATCTAGTCTGCCCAAATCCACCCAGCTCAATCCAGTCCACCCTACTCAGTCCAGTTGACCCCAGACCAATGTAATCTACCCCACACCAAACAAAACCACTCACCCGAGCGCACTCCAATCCACCACACTCAAAATCTCTCACTACAATCCAAATCAATCTGCCACACTGTAATAAAAAACAATGTGCCCCACTCCAATCCAAAACAATCTGCCCCACTCCAATATGCTCCAAGCCAATCCAAAACAAACTGCCCCAATCCCATCTAAAGTAATCTGCCCCACTACAATCTAAAACAATTGGCCCCACTCCAGTCCAAAACAATCTTCCCAACTCAAATTCAAAACACACTGCCCAACTCCAATCGGCTACAGTAATGGCGATTTGGCACTTCTGTGTGTGCTGCAGAATGCCGCACACATAGAAGTGCCAAAGCGACATTTTGAAATGATTGTTTTTGTGTGGGAAGTGACACCTTCCCGCACATAAACATTTCTGGCATTTTGCGCTTTCTATGCGTGCTCCAGAATGCAGCACACATAGATAAAGCAAAACACAAGGAGGAATAAAAGTATTCCTCCTCGCTGCGCACTACCAACGCCACCCCTGGTGTGGCTTTAGATTTTGGCGCTGCCTCAGGTTTACGAAAACTCGTAAATCTGGGGCTGCATCAAAATGCAATGGGTGTTGCTGTGGCATGACCACAGCAACACCCACTGCATGGCCCTTCCCCACAAGGCGCTACGTGTGAAGGGTCTGTATATACAAGGTGGCCAGGCATAATGTATGAAAGGGGGCGTTCCGGCGCTAGGGGGGCTGCAAAATCGCGCAAAGGAATCTATGAGATTCCTTTGCGCCATTTCTATTGCCATTTTTAACGCCTTCTAAGTGCAGGCGTTGAACAGAAGCTCCCATTGAAAACAATGGGTCTCTGGGTGCTTTGCAGGGTTAGCGTCATAATTGTTTACGCTTATCCTGCAAAGCACTGGACTAGCATCAAAAATTATGACGCTAGTCACCCTAACTACTGCCATGGTGTGCAGTATTTTAAATATGCCGCTACCATTGTGATGTTGGGGGGGCTTTAAGGGGCGCAGGAAAGGTGGTGCTGCACTATGTGCAGCGCTACTTTTCATAAATCTGGCCAAAAAGTGGCTTAACACCACTTTGTAAATATGGCGCAGGAGATAGTGTCACGTAAAGTGACTCTCCGGTGGTGCTAGGGGCTCATAAATATGTCCCATAGTTACCCAGAACAGTATCATCGGTGGGGATTACGCTTTGTGCAACACTACTGGGGCTCTAAAGGGACAATGGGACTCTAGATTATGGAAACTTCTTTAAACATATAAATAGGTGTCTAAAAGCTATTTGTATTCAGCACAGCGTGAGATTTTGGCTTTTCACAAATGATGGCGCTGGCTTGACTCCATCAGTGCTCACGAGTGTGTAGGTGCAGGAGTGTGCACATTCGCAGTTTCCTTAGCATGTATATCAAACAAGCAACAATAAAGTATGTACACGTGGGGACTTGCCTTGATTGGTTTGAAGAGTAATAATTATTGTTGCTTCCTCATTTAATGGCCTTTAACAAAATACCCAGGTAGGAAAGGAGAATGGAAAACATGAAGTCAGTCTGGTTACCACCGTTTTTGCTAATGTGAGTGTGGCTGAGTGCAGTGAGGTACCACACAGCAGAAGCTCTGGGCTTCCTGCACATTCTCGCCCACGCCCAGCCCAGGCACCTGAGGCAGTTGATGTCGCACCTCTAACCATGTGCTTTTCCTCCACTGGTGGCTTTGACACCGCTCGCCCACCACATCCTGGACTTTTGGCTGAACCCACCCATAAATACGGCCCGAGGATGGCACAAAGTACTGGTACAGCATGGAAGCACAGGCCGTCCTCTTGGCGCTGCTCGCAGCCTGGGCCATTTCTGGCAAGGCCGAGGCTACCAACGTCCAAAGGGACTTGTACACGGTGAGGACTGACAGAGAACCAAGTGGGGATATGTTTGCCCACCCTTACTTTGACCGTTTAGGCTTCAGAAAAAGAGGTGCTGTTTAGCACACACAGTAAATATTAATACCACCAGGCGAGGTGTTTACCGGGCGTAGTAAATTCGTCAGTTGCAGTAATTTGTATCAGTGAAATACGTATATTTTGTCTTTTATGTCACGTTTTGTCTTGATATATTTTGGCAGTTTGACTGGTCAATATTACTTGGGGAAAAACCTCACTGTTTCTACAATCATAGCTCACTTCTGAATTCTTCTCCACAGTCAGAATAAGGCCCCTATCCAGTAAATTACATATGCTGGGTGTACAGAGCACCAAAGATTTTGAGACTAGGGACTTGTCTAAGGTGCGCAAGACAGGCAGCTCACTTTCAACTCTTTTGTATGTAAGATTTGTGTTCTCAGTGGTGCAGGATTTTTTCTCCAACAGAAACCACTTTTGGAAAAAAAAACCTCACACACTATTTGTATTAAAGCTTGCGAAATTGGCACATTCAAAAAAACTACTAGAAGGCTTTCAGTGATCTCCTAAGTGTGTAGGAAGAGTGTGGGCAAAAGACGGCAGGAAGATTGATCTCTTGGCTCATGTCAAATTTGAAAAACATTTTTGGGGAAAAAGAGAAGGCATGGCTTGTTCTATCAAGTCATAATGAAAGACTATTGTGGCATTGAAAGTGCTGAGATTCCTGCCTCTCAGGGGTTCAGGAAAGGTTTGAAAAAGGAATATTTGATCATTAATTTATTTTGAAGGTTAGGAGTAATAATTAAACAAGTAATTCTGTTCCAGATGATTTTATTTTTAAGGGGGTAAAAAAATTAAATTATGCTTTTATTTTTATACCTCATACTTGTTTAATGCAACCCACACTTTAGTTGTAGCTGCGAATTTGCATAAATTACATGATGCATTTTTCACCTGAATCTCTTTCTTCAGACCAGGCAACAACATTAGATCATCTTCTTGGGAAACGTCACTGGCCTGGGAATAGTACCAGGGCAGTGTGCGTTGGAAGCTTAGGTTGAGTTTTAGAATTTGTTACTGCCTGTTTTAGCTCTTCTACAGACATCTATTAGCTGTCTGTAGGGGAGAACCCCTGCAGACTGACCTCTTCTTGTGTATTCTCTCTCCTGGAGCACAGCACCGTTTCCATCCTTTTGACTCGATGACTTGTGTACTTTGGCGGCAGACAACAGGGAACTATTTTGTATTTTTATTTCAACACTCCGTGGGAGTAGATGAGCTTTCCTGCGCTCTACCATATATTTTGCTGGGCTCACCCCTACAACCTCGCTGTCTACTCTCCCTATGTCGCTTCCTCCTGAGTGAGTCTGTTGCTTGTCTCACCTCTCCTGGCTGCATTTTTCAGTATTTTTCTTTATTTTTTGACACCCCTCTCCTGCCATCTCCTCCACCCTTCCATGCATCGGGTTGCTTGGCATCATCCTCTAAACTCCTCACCCCATCTCACTACTTATCAACTGCTCCCCTGCCCCTCCCCACTGCATTTTTATTGTTATTTTCTCGAGGGCACATGTGTGATCATGCATGCTCATGTAGATATCACCATGCGAGAGCCATTTTTTTTTTTTGTTGATGTTCAGAATTTTCAACAAGCATTTTATTTTTCTTTGTACTGATGCTGTACAGCATCAGCAGCAAACATTTTGCAAAGCCAAAAGGCCAGGTAATGCCTTTTAAAGACAGCAGTGTCCAAGGCACCAGAGTCGAAAAAACAGCAGCATCAATTAAAAAAACTGGGGGGTGATCATACAAAAGTCGTCCTTTCCTACCGCAAGAATGTGATCCAAAGATAAAATGTCAAACAGGGCCATGAGAGAAACAGAACAAAGGCTCGAATGAAGGTGCATGTGCAGCGAGGGATGAGTTAGCATGTGTTACCTGAATTCACCACATTTAACTTTAACCTTAAGAAGTTGCTTGGAAACAACATAGAATGGTGTGATTTTCAAGGAATGGGAATGTAATTTCACCTTGGAGTAAATGGGTTATTCTATATTCTGAAGGCTACAGTGCATTCTTTCACTATAAATGCAACCATTGACTGGTCATTAATCAGAACGCTGAAGTGAAATTGGTGTATTATATTTTCCATTTCAGTGCTATCAGCAGTTCTGATAGGTACTGCAAATATCTAATAACTCAATTTACAATTTTTCCAATGTTCCTAGGTGGAGATGGGAATGTTCAAGGACTTTATGGTTGCCTTCAACAAGAGTTACGGAAGTCAAAATGGTAAGGCTTTGATGGAATGTGAGACTTTGTAAGGAATTTGACGGTAAGGAGCACGAAAGTTATCCAAATAATAGTTCACATTTATTTCGAGTTTTCTTATAGTCTCCACCCACAACACATACAATGCTTACATTTGGAAGCAATTATTTCTGTCCAGAAGAATGCCATATCCAACGTGTATTGTTTTCAGACCTCAGTTAAGTACGGACTATTAGAATTCTTGGTATTCAAGTTTTAAAATTTCAAGATATCTAACCTAGAGACAAAGGTAGGTTGTGTTAGCAGCGCAGACATAACTGGTGCGTTGTTCTGGGGAGCATTGTGCCTGAATCAAGAGTTCTCAGCATTGTGCCTGAATCAAGAGTACTCAACAGGTGTTGCGTCTAGTAATAGAAGTAGTATGTTATTGCATTGTGTTGTTTTCTGGAATGCTCCCCTGGATTATTTTATGTACTTCTGAAGGTCATATTCGCAGTACAGTTTCAAGTAATGAGGGCCATCTTCGCACTGAACTGTGTTCAGTTTTTTGAAGCCTTTTGTGTCTGGACCTGGAGACTTTCTCTCCTAAGGGCACAGACTGAATGAAGACAGTCCAGAGACAGATCGTGAAAAAGGAGCCTGGTGTAAGCCTCAGTGGTCGACTTAGAGTTTGATAAAGATGGTATTCTGTCAGAACGGTGTCAGAGTACCCTCTCCACCAAACTCTCGGCTCACCTGCCCGATTTAGAGGGCTCATCAGCCAGGTATAGCTTTATTCTATTGACTCAGTGAACACAAAACCCACATTTGGACATATCCATCGGACCTAAGGCATGCACCCTGATGAGCCCCATAACAAGGGCAAAAGCAGTCTTGGAATGCTTGTGTTCTGCTTTCAAGGAGGACGTGGCTTGGTGGTTCAGGCTAGACCGTTCCCTTTAGAGCAGGATCAAGACTGATTTGCATATACTGGGTCCAAACTGAAGGGGCATTATGTGCAAAATAACGATGGACTGGATTGCAGCCCGAGTAATTGCCAGTGGCTGATATGAATTTAAGCATTCCACAGGTCACTTATTGTATGCTTTACAATTTAGAGTGGGTGTATTGCCAGGTTTACGCAGTGTAAAATTTAGTCCGTTGGCGTAAATCTTCCTCCGTCGATCTTTCAGAGATGGGCCACCTGATGTAATCCGTCTGACTGTCCGCCATATTTAAAGTGGGCAGTCGAAGGGCTTTTTAGGATAAATGGTCAGGTGCCTTTTTGTTACTGTCCGTCACTGTGTGGTAAATCTTGGCAGTGAAGCACAGTAAAAAAGGAAACATTACCCCAACACCACTGGAGAAAACTCACAAGGTGTGGAGGTCATTATGTTTTTTTATTTTTAAAAAACAAACTCAATCTTTGGGAGTTTGTTTCTGAAAAATAAAAAACTTTGGAAAAGGCTATCATGTTTAATGAAGCAGTCTGTCAGGCTTTTCCTACATTCACAGGAACCGCCATGACTGTGGTGCCAGCAGACATCTCTCAATTTGACGGGCAAAGTAAAGACAGGATGTAAAGTACTCCTCCACCCTGTCTGTCTTCACCCAGCCTACCAAACCCTAATACAAGCCCACAATTCTTTAGCGAAGAGGCTCAAATATCTAACTGGGGAAGTACACGGTGTAGTGGTTATGCTAAAAGTCGGGCTCATTTCTCATTTCTTCATAGACTAGGCTAGGAAATAAACAGGTTTGATGTGTCTTGAATTCCATACGTTTGTTGCTCTTTGCTATTTTTAGTCGTAGGATTATCACTTCTGAACCACTTTAGCATTATTTTTCTTTGAAAACTGTATTAAAAATGAGGTGTTTTGAACACTTATGAAGCCTCCGCTTTCCGACTTTAAAAAGCTATAAAATAAAAAGTAAGAACGGCAAAAACATTATGGTGGTCATTCTGACCCTGGCTGTCTTTGACCGCCAGGGCGGAGGACCGCGGGAGCACCGCCGACAGGCCGGCGGTGCTCCAATGGGGATTCCGACCGCGGCGGTAAAGCCGCGGTCGGACCGGCACCACTGGCGGGCTCCCGCCAGTGTACCGCCGCCCCATTGAATCCTCCACGGCGGCGCAGCTTGCTGCACCGCCGCGGGGATTCCGACCCCCCCCTACCGCCATCCAGATCCCGGCGGTCCGACCGCCGGGATCCGGATGGCGGTAGGGGGGGTCGCGGGGCCCCTGGGGGCCCCTGCAGTGCCCATGCCACTGGCATGGGCATTGCAGGGGCCCCCGTAAGAGGGCCCCTACATGTATTTCACTGTCTGCTGCGCAGACAGTGAAATACGCGACGGGTGCAACTGCACCCGTCGCACAGCTTCCACTCCGCCGGCTCGATTCCGAGCCGGCTTCATCGTGGAAGCCTCTTTCCCGCTGGGCTGGCGGGCGGTCTGAAGGCGACCGCCCGCCAGCCCAGCGGGAAAGTCAGAATTACAGCCGCGGTCTTTCGACCGCGGAACGGTAATCTGACGGCGGCACTTTGGCGGGCGGCCTCCGCCGCCCGCCAAGGTCAGAATGAGGGCCTATATATCACAGTGAGACAAAATATGGGCCTTACATTTTTTGTTTTCGCTGTTCCGATCTGAACTCCTTGTAGACCTTTCCCCATTTGTTGGCCTTGCCTGAGACAGCACATGGGCTGTTGCATGCAACATTTTTTGTTTTTTCTTAACTTAGAGCTATCCCCTTACTTACAAGTGATGGGCTTCATTTCCTTCCTTCTCATTGGTCAGTGCATGCCGTTTTCACTCTCACCTCATTTGTTTCTTTCTGATGGACCATGGACCAAATACTTATTAATGCTTTTTTTAAGAGCTGCTTGCACTTGGATTGAGGCACTTTGATACTGTAGCCACAGATTTATTTAATGTTTGAAAGATCCAGGGCAATACTGGAGTGGCAGACTTATTTATTATTTCAAAGCAATTTGTTAGTTTTTGAAAACACAATCTTTACTACAGCATTGAAATTGTATCCACTAGGGCCACACACTGCCTGCCACCTTACAGGTCTCTACGTGCCTTCCATGAGGTCCTGGGATGGATTGGGACTTAAAGGATCAAAGTCAGAGGGTAAAATCTTTGACTAGGACAAACCTTGCAAGTGTATCTGACCCGCGCATTCTCGTGGTCAATGTCAAATTGTGCTTAGGTCCTGTTCTACTGCTACCATTGACTATCATTGGCACTTAGGGGCATATTTATACTCTGTTTGCGCTGGAATTGCGTCGTTTTTTTTTACGCAAATCCGACGCAAAACTAACTCCATATTTATACTTTGGCGTTAGACGTGTCTAGCGCCAAAGATCTTGGAGTTTGCGTCATTTTTTGGCGTGGACACCATCCTTGCGTTAATGATATGCAAGGTAGGCGTTCCCTTCTAAAAAATGACTCCGAGGCATGTGCGCCGTATTTACACTCCCGGGCAAAAATGACGCCCGGGAGTGGGCGGGTAAAAAAAAATGACATCCAGCCGCTTTAGCGTCATTTTTTAACGCCTGGTCAGGGCAGGCGTTAAGGGACCTGTGGGCTCGGAAGGAGCCCAGAGGTGCCCTCCCATGTCCCCCAGGGACACCCCCTGCCACCCTTGCCCACCCCAGGAGGACGCCCAAGGATGGAGGGACCCATCCCAGGGAACTTAAGGTAAGTTCAGGTAAGTATATATATATTTTTTTTTGGGTGGCATGGGGGGCCTGATTTGTGCCCCCCTACATGCCACTATGCCCAATGACCATGCCCAGGGGACCTAAGTCCCCTGGGCATGGCCATTGGGCAAGGGGCCATGACTCCTGTCTTTGCTAAGACAGGAGTCATTTCAATGGGGGTTGGGAGTAAAAAAAAATGGCGCAAATCGGGTTGAGGCAAAAATTTTGCCTCAGCCTGACTTGCCCCATTTTTTGACGCCCAAGCTCCATTTTCCCCTACGCCGGCGCTGCCTGGTGTAAGTAATTTTTTTTTACGCACACCAGGCAGCTCCGCCGGCTAACGTCATTCCATAAATAAGGCGCCCGCATGGCGCTTTGGAATGGCGTTAGCCGGCGTTAAATTTTTTGACGCACAACTGCGTTGGCGCAGTTGTGCGCCAAAAAGTATAAATACGGCCCTTAGTGCTTTTTGGTGCTAATTGTACTCGAAACTTTAAAAAATCATATCTCCAGTTCCCCCTATAGGATTTTTGTCGTTTGTGTCTCATTTTGTGTATTAAATTGTGATGATTAAGAGAGATCCATTGAACTAATTAGATTAGCACACATCAAACATGAATTTTGGGTTACACGTTCAGGACTATAGACAGTGGGTCAGATGTATGAGGCAGTTGTGCCGGTCGCAAACAGCCCATCAGGCAGTTTGCGTTTGGTAAAAAGCTTCTAGCCATGTACCATCCCTATTTTGCGAGTCGGTAACTTGTTTCCAACTCGCAAACTAGGAGTTGTGAGTCACTATTAGGAAGGAGCATGCCAAGGTTGCCCCTTCCTAATAGCGAGTTGCAGGGCCAAGTAAGAATGTTTTGCGATCAGGAATGCGGTCGCAAAACATTCCCAGTTACCACCAACTTCAAGTTGGTGGTAACCCATTAGCAAAGGGGAAGGGGTCCTGAAGTGGGTGCAATTGGGGTGCAAACATTTTTGAAGAGGGAGCAGTGGTCCCACAGACCACTGTCTACTCTACAAAAGTGAAAAGGAAACTTTTCAGTTTCTTTTTGTAATGCATCCCGTTTTCCTGTAAGGAAAAAGGGCTGCATTACAAAAAAAGATTGCTTTATTTAAAATCTATCACAGACCTGGTGGTATGCTGCCCCCAGCAGGCCACCATTCCTGGGATTGTGGCCATTCCCAAATAGGTCTCAAATTGCGACCTGCCTCATGAACATTAATGAGGCAGGTGCCTTGGAATCCATTTGGGAATCGCAAACAGTCTCAAACACACTGTACTACATCCCAGTTTGCGATTTCCTAATAGTGAATCGAAAAGATTCGCTATTAGGAAATCGCAAACCATTTTTTACATACATCTGGCCCAGTGTGCCCAGAGACCTGCAGTTAGGAAGTCACCCTATTTTACAGTGACAAAAGGTACCGCAAGCGCTGCACTTTTTGAGCAAATGAGGACCAATTTAAAGTACAAGTATTTTAGTGTACCAGCTAAAATGGAGGAATGGTAGCCTGAAGTGACCATTATGCTATACAACCTTGTGTTACTTATAATATTGGGAAAAAATGCAGACGGTTCTTGTTCTTTTCCCTGGGATGTCGTGTTTGAGAACCACCCAATAAAGCAGTGATGAAGAACGCACCACAGGAGTAGCACAAGTGCCGAATGGTACTTCTTGATTAAGGCTTTCACAAATACCTTGATCATCTACAAACGTGTGAGCAATCCGTCATCCGGCACCATCTCGCTGCCCTGACTCTAAGTGAGCCCTTTGAACCCTTACACTTCCTTTCTGTCTCCTTCCCAGGAGGCGATGACTATCTGGAGGGGTTGAATGACCTCCATTCTGTGATGTCTTTGCTGGGTCCTAGCTCCAACTTTACTTGTGGTGTGCAACGTACCAGAATAAACATAAAATAAAAAATAAAAAACAATAACAGAAATGGCAGATGAGAAATGTGAAATAGGGTGCACTAGCAATTATGTTTGCAGGTTCTAAATTACTGAACCGTGGGAGTGGCTGCACCTAAAGTTTGGGGTGCCTCGACATAAGGGTGCGTGTGAATGGCGTGGGGTAAGTTTAACTCAAGCAGTGGGCCTCTACCAGTCCTCACAGGTAAACCCTGACAAAACCAGATAAAGTGCATTTAGGTACATTTAATTATATAATTGCTTTGATCTGCATAATAACATGTCTCAGTATCAAGGCGCGTGTGGAGTATGAGTAATACATACTCCACTACAGTAGGTGACCACGGTCACCATGTATACAGATACGTCATGATATGATTGTGTGTTACAATACCAGGGAGTATTGCAAGTCAGGATTCAATTACATTGGAAGATTTGATTACTCAAGGGCAAGGGGAAGCAGGCTGGTTTAGGTTTAAAGTGAACTAGAGTCTAGGACTCCAGAGCCTTTTGATTAGTTGGTAGCCTTACTTTCCACTCAGCCTAATATGATTCTGTTTATGTTTTTCTACAGAACTAGAGCTGAGATTTCAGATCTTTCGGAAGAACCTGGCACAGGCGAGGCGGCTACAGGTGTTGGATCAGGGGACTGCTGAATACGGAGTGACCCAATTCAGTGACCTCACAGGTATTGCCACTTCAGGAGCACTTCCTAATCGAAAGTGAGATGAGACATTCCTTAAAGAACCAAACCACATTCTGGACCATGGCCCCTGATTGAAATGGAAAACCACTAGCCTCTAGATGTCAAGCTTTTTCCTAGGTAGATCAACAAACTGTTGTGCCTTCAAATCACCAGCAATGAGTTATAATTGAAATCTATTATTGATTACTGATGTAGCAGGTATTTCATTAGCCTTTTACATTGCAGTTCTACATTCACTGAGTGCATGAGGCACCGAAACACAAAGCGTGGACAGACAATGTTCATGAGCTCTTTGCAGTCCAATTGGTGGTAATATAACACAACCCAGAGTGTACCTTGCTTGTTTACCTGTGTAGTGGAATACCACATCCTCATTACTCTGTTCTCACACTTCACCATCACAGGACCTACCAGTGGAGGCTTGTGTGCAAAACACAATACAGCAAAGACAGGCAAAGTGCAGGGTTTTAATGAAAGGGCCATCAAAGATGGGCTTCAGGTCCTGTCTCCAACTACAGCAGCTTGTTGAAGATTACGAAAATACTTCCAGTATTTGGAAATGAAGGGATGAGGTCTCCCAAAATGATTACAGCTAAAGGGTCATCAGGAACCAATAGCTATAGTTTAATTAGAGCACATTCTGCCAAGCTCTATCTGGGATACCTGGAGCATTGTTGACTTGTTATGGTTTTATGGTAAACGTATAGCACACAAGAATAACAATAATGTAGAAAAAATAACTGCCATATAAATCCAATCTATAGTGTAGGCTGAGTCAATAGTCTGTCTGTTAGATGGCTAGTCTCACAGTCTGTTAGATGGCCTGTGGGTTCAGTTTTCGCAGTGAACACCGAGTGACTCAATTTCAGCAACCCCCGCTGAGCTCATTCAAAGCCTAAATGGGGGAAGACAAGCCTTTCAATTTGCCACTATTTATTGACCACCACTGAATCTCACAGCATTTCCATTTACCTCTGACACACAGACACACACACAATGTATCTAGACAAACTCTTTTTATTCAATAAAAGTCCTTGATCTTGACCCCATCTCCATCACTTCACCTGTTACCTTTGGCTTGACCCCTGAAAGTTTATTTCTCCTATCTGATGTGACACATCCACACAATGCGCATTTTTTTTTAGACTGGCCTTTCCCAGCAGCCACATGTAGGGTTGTTCTGTAACCCAGAACAATTCCTCCAATGCCTCACTAACTTCCTTTCTACTTCTGTTTGCACCTTGGATGCGATTTACCATCACCCTATTGAATCTCCTCACCATGCCATTGCTCTGAGGCCAATACAATAGAGATCTTAAATGTGTAATTCCACATGTGGATTAAGGGCCTGTTTTAGATGTTAGTGGTAATCGTCATGCCGTTGGCTTTCCAACTGAAAACCCGTTCGCCGCCATGACAATCCACCCACACAATTTAGACGCTGGTGGTCCCATAGAAGATAACTCGCCCGAGTCCCACCAAGGATTCCCAAGCACCGCAACGGCACCATAGGAAAGAGTGGCTGACTCCATCCACACTTACCACTAAGCAGATTTGGAGGTGCCTTGCTGCCAAGCAAAAAGTGGCGGTTCAACCTCCACATTTGAGTTGGCAGATTGGGGGGGTGGAAAACTCACCTTTTCTCCTGATTCCCCTTCCATTTCTGGCAGGACATGACTGGACAGGACCCTTCGTCACTGCTGCCACATGACCCCAGGGAAAACACTACCCCCTGTTGCTGGACACAACAGTAGGCAACCCACATTGGCTGTATATACATTTGGGGGTCACTGCACATGGGCACGGGACCACTGGAGACACCACAGTATTTCTTTGAATTACTGTAACATGCATATGTAGGGGACATGGTTGGGTCAGACAAGTACGCAGACACAGAGGTACACAACACACATTGAACACATACGCAACTGTCAATATGGTGCCAGTATTCATTGCCAAATGAATGCTGACACCACAATGATGGTACATTCACACTTGTCAACTGTGGCGATGTGTGCACATTGCACGGGGACCTGTATTGTCACGTTGTGCTTCGAGTTTGGTGTGTAAGTCAGTACATGTATGTGTGTCTGATGCAATTGCCTGGTTGAGGTGGAGGGAGCTGGATTGGGTGCAGTGGTTGTGTCAGTATGTGTGCCACTTGCATATAATACGTGGATGTTGTTTGTGTTGTGTGTTGTGTTGCTGTGTGCATATTTCAGGCGCATGTTGTGTGGTGGTCGCTGTCGTGATGTGTGTAGTTGTGCATGTGTGTCCATGTGTTTGTGTAGATGTGTGTGTAGATGTGTTGGTTGTGTAATATGTGATGCAGGGGGGTGCATATGCGAAGGGTAGAGAGTGTGTGTGTGTGAGACTTACCTCTCTTCCATTTCCTCTGGCATTGTCCGATATCCATTGGGTCCAGCGATATCCTCCCTCTGTCAGCAACCCACCAGCAGTACTCCGCTTGTCCAACTGTAACATCTAAATACGGCCGGTGGGAACCTGCCTGCCTGACGGCTAGGAAGAGCATTCCATCATGGTGGTCTCTGGCTCAGCCGCAATACATCCAAATACGGTGGGCAGAACACCGCAGACTTGGTAGCCTTCTCTGGCCCACAGCCAATATGGTCCTGATCTCTAAAATGAATTGAACATTACTGTCGGAGATAGTGTCTGCCCCTCACCCCCATGATGGAAATACTTTTCAAAAACTTGATAGCTCCCTCAAAAGTGGGCTCACTTAAGGATTTGACTTTCACCCACGGCAAAAGGTGATCAATCACCCCTCACATATACTTCAGCCTCAGAGGACGGAGGTAAGCACATCTAAGCCTACCTTTTACCAAGACCTCTCCTAACATGATACAGAAATCTCATGTGGGAAACTGGTAACCAAAGATTACTGACCATAAAATGGGTACCCTTTTCAAAGTTCCTCTCTACTTCACCATTTAATCTGGGTCACTAAACTCCGCCAGACTTGTTGCATAGTGAGACTCACGAATTTGACCTTCATACCCAATATCAAAGATTTTCCCTCACTACTCAGCAGGAAGAATTAACTTGTTCTGTCTTAAAAGTAATCTTCTTAGATAACTCATCACATATTTCCCAAAAAAGGTTGCAAACCCTTTTTCAATGACTTCTCCCAGGAATAACCTTTGACTAATGGTCTCATCACTTCCGGCATGGTGGTCTATGTTTCTTTTCCTTTGTAACTTGTCCTTCCACACTACCACAGTCCCACCTTCTTCACATGACACAGCTGTTTATCAGACATATACACATTTAAATTGGACCAGCAGTTAGCCCTAACAATGCACCGACCAGGTATATATTCTACCTTCAAACTCCAGTAATTTGATGGCAAGTTTGACATTCCAAACTAAGGGCCTGATTACGACCTTGGCGGATGGGCTACTCCATCACAAAGTGACAGATATCCCACCCGCCGTATTACAAGTTCCATAGGCTATAATGGAACTTGTAATATAGCGGATGGGATAGCCGTCACTTTTGTGACGGAGTAGCCAATCCGCCAAGGTCGTAATCATGCCCTAAATGCCCTACTCCCCACACTCAAATCAGTATGCCATTTTTCATAACTTAGGGGGTCATTACGACTCTGGCGGCCAGCGGAACACTGGTGGTAATAACGCTAACAGGCTGGCGGTGGTCCGCCAGTGTATTATGACCGTGGCGCATTAGCCACGGCCATACCGCCGGCCCCTCCACTATACCGCCAGGCTTCCGCGCGCTGCCCTGGGGATTATGAGTCCCCAACCGCCAGCCTGTCCATGGCGGTAAACACCGCAGTGGAAATGCTGGCTGTAAGGGGGCCTCGGGGTGCCCCTGCACTGCCCATGCACTTGGCATGGGCAGTGCAGGGGCCCCCAGGCACAGCCCCATCGCGCATTCCACTGCCCGAATTGCTGCACCCACTGCACATCAACATTGCAGCTGGCTCTATTATGAGCCGGCTTCAATGTTGATGTGACTTTTCCACTGGGCTAGTGAGCGGAAACACTGTTTCCGTCCACTGGCCCAGCGTAAAAGTCATAATAGGGGGCCAGACATACCGCGAGCACTGGCGGTATGTTGGCTCCTGCGGCTTCAGCGGTCTTTTTCAAAGACCGCCGAAGTGGTAAGGAGGGCCTCAGTATCTACACATCACGGCGTCAGTGCCCTTGAATCAATATTGACTGTAAATTCATCACATTCATCACACTAACTGAGCACAGCTCCCAAACATTTTATGCCCTTGGATGGACCCTAATGCAACTCAATCTTCTTTCTACATATGGCTGTAGGTGCGGAACCTCAGAATTTCCTTAGTCACCCTAACAAAGGCAACCTAAAGATCAACATTCCATTTAAACACCACATTAGTCTTGAAAAAGGCTCCTGAAAACCTCTGTGATATTTGCAAAATCCTATAAAAACCTAAAAGAAAATAAACAACCCGATAAAGGAACACAACTGATCCTTGTACTTAAGGGGAGCAGTATTGCTGATACTTTTGAATATTCTAGGTTTTGGTCTCACATAACTGCTCATCAATACATGTCCCGAATACTCCATTTCACACATTACAAATAATCATTTTTCCTCAAAACCACATCTTTGTCACACAAGATTTGAAGAACTGTCTCAAGAGTAGCATCGTGTTGTTGCACACTGCCCCTAAAAAGCAAATTCACATTTGAAAAGTGATCACATTTTGACCTATTTAATCATTCTATACATGGATTTCTAAAATACAGAAGCAGCAGACACCAGACCAAATGGCATAGAACAAAACAAAACAGTGTAATAAGGTATGAGAAATGTATTATATGCTTTGAAGGAGGACTATACACAACTATGTGGTACACTGCTTTTACACCGCTTGTAGATCTAGTTTAGTATAACTTTTGGCCTGACAACCTTGGCAATGAAGATTTCTGTTCTGGGCAAGGGAATTTTTTTTCCTGAAATAACATTGTTCAAACTCCTAAGAACGTAACACAAGCGTAACTTGTGTGACTTTTTTTGCGAGCAGTGTTAATGGGGGATAACCATAATAAGGCATTGACTGTCATCACCAAATTGAAATAATAACAATCAATCAGGAATATATAGCTGTAGTTTATATGAGCCACAGTGTCTGGTCTGTCAGCCAGACGTGTTCCAACTGGCAAATCTGGAACACCAGACACATTATATGGTTACACATATCTAGAAGGAGCACTCTATAAACGGTAAGATTAAACCATACTAATCAAGAAAAGTATTAATATTCAGATTATATTCCAAAATGAAATAGACGTACTCTTGTTTGCAGTGAAAATATAGGGCCAGATTTACAAGAAAGTGGGGCATCAGCTTTGACAAGCAACTTTTCTTGCGCCCCCCGCACCTCTATAATGACACCATGTGTGCATCATATTGTAAATACAGCGTACCATGGTACTCGTTTCCACAATAGCGTCAGTGCAGCAAAGCACTAGGAAGACCCATAGGCTACTATGGGCCCCTCACATTAACACCTGCCCCGAGTAGGTGTTAAAAATGACAAAAAAAATGTTGCAGTGAAAACTTGTAGATTTCACTGTGCCATTTTTTGTGGATTCCCTGCCTGGAAACGCCTCCCCTTGCATACATTATACTTGGTGGAGGTATAATGTGGTGCATGGGGTTACAAAGTGGTGCAATGCTAGCATTGCGCTACTTTGTAAATATGGTGAAGGAGAATGGCCTCCTTAACGCCACATTAGCATAAAAAAAATAGTGTGGGCTAAGAGGCACTAGGGTCTTGTAAATCTGGCCCATAGTTCTTTATGTTTGTCTAGTGGAAAGTGTGGTGAACACAGCCAACGCATTTTGTACCGTAAGCACTGGGACTTTTTCAGGGCTGATAAAAATGCATAAAATGTAACAATATTAATGATAAAACACTTTTACTATAAACATAACAGCAATACAAAACAAAACTAACATTCTCATCCAAAAACATATAAACACAAGAATATACAAATCATCTTAGGGCACACACATATCATAAAGCAGACATATTCCCTTTTGTGGAAAATTCTAAGCAAGACATGCGCCCTGTACAAATTTGTAGTGTAGCAAATAACTAATATTAATCCATACTTCATATTCATGTATCTCATAACGGCACCTTCCTACTATACATCAATATACATTTCCTAAGCTTATTTCCATCCTTTTGGCTTAGCAACCTACGAGCTTCGCGTATATATAGATGTTAAATGTTGTAAGAGGCAAACATTCAATATATCTTAAATTACATAAATTTGATTGTTATAGTACCGATAAATATCATAACTTAAAACGTATTTTGCACTTGGATCTCAATCACTCCTTACCAAATAGGTATGTTCATCGTTTGACTCAACTATAACTATTCATATGTATGACTTCATATTAAAAAATACACGTTTGCATGTCTCTATTTGTCAGTTTTGTATTCTTCATTTGCTAGCCACATAAAGACTCTCCCTCCATCTTGGAATGGGTCAATATAGTGCTCATTAATATGCAAACATACTCAAACATATCATAGCCCAATTGTGTCAGTATTGATCAAAGCACATGCATATAAGTTGGCAAAAATCAAAAAGAGGTGTATCCAGTAATACCGAATACTCATATATTCAGCACGTTTCCTTCACTAAGACACGTTTTTTAAAATTACAGTGCCAACGCTAACTCTGACAATATCATGAATATTCCCATACCTGAAACATTCATTATAAACTTCGTCACAGCATCATGGTCGCATGTCAAGGGAGCGCCGTGATTCCATTCCAAAGTCTCCATTACAGCGGTGGCCATCCTGATGCAGGAAACAGTCATATTCTTTTGAGAATTACAATGGACGAATGGCGACGTAGGAATTAATAAAATTAATGGTGATTACTCCAGTGTCAGCTCCAAATTAAAATCACAATCCAATAACCAATCTCACAGACATTAACTAACTCAACTATCCATTCAGATGTCAAATTATTTCAAAAATTGTGACCCACAGTGAAACCTACTCAAAACCCACATTATAGCTGCAGCCATTTTCAAGAGAAAAAACAAACACATTCCTTCCAAAAAATGAAATGAATACGTACAACCATTTCTGTGAGAACAGTTTGTTACTAATCATTCTAAATCAAATTAGAGGGAGAACATAGCCTAAGAAAGTAGCACAAATCATAATGTCAGGGTTTGGGTGTATGGGTGTACAACCTTACTATGTAAAGAACTGCCTTGGGTCCAGTCAGGCTCATTTACAAAACCTTTAGCTCAGCCCTGGGTAGTTGTAGCTTTGAGCAACATCGCTTAAATAATGGAACTATTGTAAAGCATTTAGCAATATCAAAGAACGAAAGAATAAAGTCACAGAACATGAAAAAAGTCTGACACCAATTTATAAAAGTAGAATATACTTTCATTAATTTTTAAAGACTAAGATGAGCAAACCCCACAGAAGGGTTCTGGAAATATAGATTTTTAAAGAAACGTAAATCTCAGTTCTTTTTGTCACAACCTAAAACAAGCATTGGTAACCATAAAGTTTGAAACTTTTGGAAACTTTTTAAAAGTTTGAAAGAGTTGTGTTTGGCTACTCTGCCCTGAGTGGGGCTGGGAGAATGTCAGGGGACACTAAGGAGCATTTCAATAGTTACCTGGTCACCAAAGCATTCTCCAGTCCAGATTTAATGGAGTGCATCTGGTGCTGAGGATGCAGGAGATAGAGGTTGCTCTGGGTCCTGTGCGGTCGAAGAGGGTGCCCTTGCAGTTACTCCTCGATCCATGGGTCAGGTGGGGCGACTTTGGCCACAGAGGCCAGGGTCCCTCTAAGTCCTTGTTGAGCCAGTAGAGGGCTACTGACTTGCAGAGATGGGCTACTCCAGCTTTGATGGCCCTGATGCTGGTTCCAGGCAGTCAGCCGACTGACCCTATGGTCGCTTCTTTGGTCTTAGGCTTGGGAGCAACTTTTCCTCAAGCCAGGAGCCACGTTCACAGTCCTCTATTTGCTAGCGCAAGGTGCTGCAGGTTCAGTCCAGCAGACGGTGCAGCCTGTCTTTGCTCAGTACAGGGGTCAGCAGGGAGTCTTCCTTCAATCCTTTCTCCAGTTCCATAGTGATCTGAGGTTCAGGGTGCCATGGGTGCCATATTTTATTTCCAGAAAGTGCCCTGGGGGGATGATGCAGTCCCTAGCCAATGGATCCCTCCCGACTGTGATGACTTCTGGCTATTTGTGGCATTTAGCAATCCCAGGGTGTACTATTCTGCTCACTACCAAGATGTCTGAACCCTTCCTTGGATGTTAGAAGTTTGGTAGCCCACTATATATCCATGGGGAAACCGATTTGGGCACTGGTCTCTCCTCTCTTTTTCCATCACCAGCCTGTCTACCTAAACAAGGAGGCCACCCTTCAGGGGTGTGATCGCCATTGGCCCAGCAAAGCTTCACCTTTCAAGCTCCCCATTTTGGGCTGACACCCTTAGTGCCTTCCTGCAAGAAGGAGGGAACACCTCCCTCTGTAGCAGGCTGTCATTATTTTTAAGCATGGGAGTCATTCACACTACTCCAAAGGAGGGAAGAAAGCTGTCTGGTGGTCAGCAACCATGTGAGGCCATGGGACATAGGGGGTCATTCTGACCCTGGCGGTAATTACCGCCATGGCGGAGGTCGGCGGTAGCACCGCCAACAGGCTGGCGGTGCACCGCTGGGCATTCTGACCGCGGCGGTTCAGCCGCGGCCAGAAACTGAAAGTCGGCGGTGTCCCGCTGACTTTCTGCTGCCCTTGAGAATCTCGCGCTCCGCCGCCATGGGGATTCTGACACCCCCTACCGCCATCCAGTTCCTGGCGGTTCTCCCGCCGTGAACAGGATGGCGGTAGGGGGTGCTGCGGGGCCCCTGGGGGCCCCTGCAGTGCCCATGCCAATGGCATGGGCACTGCAGGGGCCCCCGTAAGAGGGCCCCAAAAAGAATTTCAGTGTCTGCCTAGCAGACACTGAGATTCGCGACGGGTGCAACTGCACCCGTCGCACCTTCCCACTCCGCCGGCTCAATTCTGAGCCGGCGTCCTCGTGGGAAGGGTGTTTCCCGCTGGGCTGGCGGGCGGACTTTCGGCGGTCGCCCGCCAGCCCAGTGGGAAAGCCAGAATGACCGCCGCGGTCTTTTGACCGCGGAGCGGTCTTTCGGCGGGAACCGCGTGGCGGGCAGCGACCGCCGTCCGCCGCGGTCAGAATCATCCCCATAGTGTGCTACAGACTGGCAACTTTCTAAAAGTTGCCTTTTTCCAAATGTGACATTAAATTCGACTTGGGCATCAAGTAGGGTTTAATGCCACAATTAATTTGATAGCTTGAAGGGCTCATTTTAGAAGTCCCATTCAAACGTTAGCTGGGCTGAGGGGTTAGCCAATAACTCTATAATAGCCAATGGGGCTACTTGCTTTTCCACAGCAAAACAACACTTTGGTAGTGTTGCTGTTATGAAGGATTAAAAGCATATGTCCTACTTAATAAAGTATATCTCCTACTTACTAATATATATAGCTCCCTATGTCAAAGCTCCATAGGCCTTCCTTAGGGGAGACTTACATATATTGTTAAGGGAAGTGGGAGCTCCGCCTTTAGTTTAGTTGGCAAAGTCAAACTAGCAGTTTAAAACTCCTGCTGTGCATTGCCTTCAGAGATAGGTTACCCTTGTAGGGCTGGGTGAGGAGCCTAGCTTCTGGCCAGGCCCTGCCCCCAACCCCTCCTGCACACAGATGAAATGCAGTTTGTGTGAGTTATGTTTCATTGGCTGTTGTGTGATTAATAGATTGTGTTCTTTGGGGTGAAATTCTGAGTTTTTTTAACATAACAAAACCAACCATAATTCCTCTGTAGTCTTTGTTGTATATATACGTGTGTAGGGTGTGAAAATATATAGTCACGTGTAAGTTTCCAATTAAAAATGTGATTTTTGCTTTGCTTATAATTTTAGCACTGGTTGACAAATGAGTTCATTCAAATGTTACGGGCTAAGTTTTGTCATGGCACTTTTTTTGCGCTACTCCTTCTATGAGGAGAAAAAGTAAACCTAGATTGGATTTTTGGCCTTTTGCTATAGCAAAAACACACAATTGTGCCAAATATAACATGGACATTGATAGAGCGTTCCGTACTAATAATTTACCTGTATTTGGACGCTCTTTAGGCCGATGAATCTTTTGGCTAAGTGGGACCCTCTCCACCCTTAATCAGTCAATTTCATTAAATCAATAATCAATAACGAACATAAGCAATGCCCTGGTCAACATAACACTTAACAATTAATCCAGAATACATTTCGACGAACCCTGACCTTTCAGTCAGGAATAACCACACCAGTTTATTCAAAGTTAGTGAATTTATTTCCCTATATTAACAAAGCTAGCACAATATAGATGTGTCTCAACACCAAATGATAAACATAAATGAACATTAATAGCTGTCCATAACGGCGAAACAGGTGCAATCTATGCAGCATTTGAATAACAAGGCATTCGATAATAGCAATGCAAATCACCAATACTATAATCTGTAATGAACTAATTGCATACATTTAGTCAGCATAACAAGGTCTCAAATTGCATCGTGCAACAAAAGGAATCCTCTTCTAACCTCAAATTAGCATCAGCATGTGGGACTTCATGCAAAAACAATTTAGCAACATTAATTTGGAAAACTCCTAACTAGGGCTCTTATCAAAAATCAGCAGTTGGTTACCTAAAAGAAACACAATGCAATTGTACAATTTCCTTTCATATTTACCAATTACGATCAGCATACAAGGAAGTCTTCGTCTCACAGGTACCGTTTCTCGATCAGCATGGGACGGGGCAAGGGCAAGGTGGACAGGGCAATTGCCTCACGGCGGCAAGATAAACTACTACTTCATGCAAAGGGACAAATCAAAGTTAAAGTCTCTAGGGTAAGAATCATTTAAAGTCTCTTTCTCTCGATTAGAGAAAGTATCAAAATTGCTTTCAAAATGGCGTCGCAGCAAGGTGGGCCATAATAGCTACGAAATGGCGCAATGTCGGGTAATAGCTGGTAATGGCTGTAATGGCTGCAATGGCTGTAATGGCTGTAATGGCTGTAATGGCTACTTTCTTCTCGTGCACCTGGTTTAAATAGACAACAGTTCAAATCCAGTAGGGTCTTCCATTGGAGGGTTCATAGGTTAGCTTCAAATTGTCCAATCAAAAACAACAGTTCTCAAGCTTTTACTTAAGCATACATTATCCTTTGAGACGGGTACGCAAGTTGCAACATTTAATACCAATTAACTCACTTTCAGAGCTTCCATTGTCCGCACCTGCAGATCGACCTTGGAGCAAAGAGAAAAATGCCAGGCTGGCACGAAACCTTAAGATAAGCATGTGAACGATCTCAGTGGAAAAGTACAGCTTCAAGCAAAAATACACGTTTATTAGCACATTGGAAAATACGAGCATCTAAACCGTGAGACCAGGCAACTAGGCCGAAGCCTCCGCTAAAGTTATGCTAAGTTAAAACATTTCAAACAAGCAAATCGTAGCACACGTTTATGATTATGTCGGATTAGTGCAATTCTAATACACCACGTTATATAAAGCACGCTTATAAATGTTGGCAAACTACTCTGAGGGCACATTTTGTCCCCGTACAATCTTTATTAGTTCGGTTAAAGTCACACATGATTATTTCAACACTACGTTTAAGCGCTAATAAATGTAAAACCTTCATTTCAGCTTCATCAATCCCTCCTCTGATGACTACTTGTCATCACACAAACTATTCCCACAAATTTTATTCCATTAAAATTCTGTCAGTTCTCTTTTCCTTTTAATTCCCCTAGTTTTTGCTTTGTATTCTTCTGCCATTCTTTTCATCATTTTCTCTTCCTTCCTTCTTTTAATTCTTTCCATTATCATTATTATTCCTCTTTTTATTCCCCAAATTCCAAATATGCAAATCAGAACTATTAGAATTCCCTGTATTATCTTTAGTAATATTCCATTCCAAATTCCCCCAATCCAATTTCCACCTGAAGCAAGTCCTTTTCCAACCTTCTCCCACACTCCTGGTTCTTTCAGTTCCTTCAAATCTGCACTCTCTTTTGTTAGATTAGCAAGCATAGTTTTAATTTTCACACTGTTGTCGGGAATATACGTGCAACAGTGGCGCGCACCAAGCATTTTGCAAACGCCGCCATCCTTTGCTAAAAGAATGTCTAAGGCAAGCCTGTTTTGAAGAGTCATAGCTCTTTCCGCTGCAAGTTCAGCATCTATCAGGATTATAGCACCTGAAAACTTTGTCAACATGTTATCCACTATAGTAGACAACTTTCTTATTTTGATGGAATTCAACACAACTCCCAATGAAGGAATCATGGATCCAAATATATCTCCCACCACAGCAGCTGCGGTCTCTCTTTTCTGGATACGATGGGATCCAGATGTCTTTTGAATCATCGATAGGTCATCCAGTTGATAAACTTTTGGGAACACTATACCCAAATAACATCTCCCCCACCATCCCTTTGGAAGACGATAATAGGCATTATACCCACAAATGTAATATACACCTGGTATGAAAGGGTCAAGTCCGTTCATCATGAATGTCCATTTGGCCTTAAAGATAAACGTATGTTTACACTCACTCGCTCCTACGAAAATGTTATCATAATAAGATTCACCTCGATATATACAAAATTTCCCTACATGCCAAGCATCTAAAGCTATTCTCCCTTGTGTTTTTATTGCAGCAAAATCATAATTATCTACTGAAGTCCTCTTATGTAGCTCTTTTTCTAATTTCGCATTCATTTGTGCCCTTCTATCATCTGTGCGATCTAAAAAGCTTATTTCTACTGCAGAGAGCGAGCAGGTAAGGTTTTCCCTATGAGCGTGAGCCGTTTCAAAAGGTTGCATTGGCTCGAAAAATTCCCTCATTATTTTAGCATCCCAATCTTTAGCAATCTGGCTTAGCTGCGCTATTATAGGAACATATGCAAAGGTAACATCATAATTTGAGTAAAAATACTGTATGTTAGTTTGACCATAAAATCTAGACATTACTATACTACATGTAATCCCGTATGTAAGAGGCATGTGGTGATAAGTCACCCCTTCCTTTACTGATGTCGGTATCTGTGTACACACATAACAATCTTTCGCGTCCATAGTCTCAACATATTCTGTTAGCAAGCGATAGAAAACATTATACGAAAGCTCTTTCTTATCATGCAAGTGTCTCTCATCTAATTCTAGTCTTTTCAATGCGGTTAGTTCAGTGACAGTAACAGGAGCAAAAGTAGAAGCATCAATTCTCTCATTCTCACCCCTTCCATGCATTGCAAGCACTATTGCCATTATTATTAGTACACATGCAATTATCAAGCCTATACACGCATATTTACAATATTTCTTTCTACTGTTTTGCATCATGATCTGTATAGAATCAGAGAGCTAGAAGCACCTGTAAGGAAACTATTTAGCAATTCAGTTACAAATCTGAACGAGCGCAATGTTCACCCAGTTTTCTTCAAGAGGCCAGTCACTTCTCGGTTAGCAGCATTTGTCTCGATTCGGCAATAACTCAGTCTTTATCAGTTCAGCAAGTGTCTTATCCGGTTTAGCAATGTCTCAGCTGGTTGTTTGTATCACGTTGGATTGTAGCAAGCAATATCATTTATTACCCTTTCAATCGACAGAGTCCATAAAACTTTTCTTTTCTATTGGTATCTCTTCTTCTTCGTTCTCAAGGCTTAGAGATACAAACTCGTCAGTCCAATCGTCATTGACTGCATATGCCCATTCTGGACCGGAATATCTCCTGTTCGGTATCCTTTTCCTTTTCAATTTTGCTTCTCTTTTCGATTCTGCCTCGCTGGTACTTTCCTCTTTGGCCAAGTCTTTTCCTTCACTTGAGGATGGTACCACGACAGACACTTCCTTTCTTTTCTCTTTCACTTTTGGCCTTTCTTCGTCGTTCAAATTTTCTTTAGTCCTCTGTTTTATTGGTGATATACCTAGTCTTCTCTTTGCACCATGTCCATTTGATGGACCTGCGATCTTTTCTGTGGAAGCTTGAACTGTTTCGTTCTGTTCTACCTTGTCCCCTCCTTCTGGGGAATCAATCACGTTCTCTTTTTCTTTTTCTGTATCGTTTGTTTCTGGGAAAGCCCTCCTCTGATCAGGCTCTCCTGCTTTTTCACCTTTTTCGAGCCCTTCGTCACTGTTACTTTCGTCAGGCTCTTTATCACTTTCAGCTGCTTCAGGTTCTTTGTCACCTTCAGCTGCTTCAGGCTCTTTGCTACCCTCAGCTGCTTCAGGTTCTTTGTCACCTTCAGCTGCTTCGTCGCTGTCTGAAGTTTCTCCTTGGTCTTCCCCAAGTGAGTCTGTTGCTTCGTCCTCAGAGAATATCTCTCTCTCTTCCGTTCCTGTCTGTTCGCTTTCAGTTTGGTTTTGCTCTGTCTCAGCACTCAGCACTGTTTTATCAGGCACTGGCAGTTTCAGCGCTTCAACTTCCTCATCTGTGGGACACAACACTTTCTTTGTGTGACTGGCGTGAATCCAGTTGGGAACCCCCGCACACTTCACAGCGGTAGTTGTCGTCAGGATCACTTGGAAAGGGCCTTTCCAACGGGGTTCCAGACACGACTTCCTCACGTGCTTCTTTACCACGACCCAGTCACCTGCTTTCAGTGCGTGTCCTGGACCTTGGATCGGTGGCAAGGTGGTTGCTTCCACCTGGTGAGAGAAAGAGCGAACCACGTCAGCTAGACCCTTGCAGTAGTCTAACACCATATCATCTGTAATATTCAAAAGCGCGTTTGCGGGAACTGCAGGAAGTCTCATAGCCCTGCCCATGAGAATTTCGTGCGGAGACAATCCAGTCTTTCTATCAGGGGTGTTTCTCATTGACATTAGCACCAAGGGCAATGCGTCAGGCCATTTCAAATTTGTCGATGCACATATTTTCGCCATTCTTGATTTCAGTGTACCATTCATCTGCTCCACCAGTCCTGATGCTTCAGGGCGATAGCTACAATGCAGTTTTTGCTCAATGTTCAGCGCTTCGCAAAGTAACTTTATTACCTCGTTATTGAAGTGGCTTCCCCTATCTGATTCTAAAGAGATCGGGAATCCGAAACGTGGTATCAACTCTCTCAACAATAGCTTTGCAACTGTAAGGCTGTCATTTCTACGTGTGGGGTATGCCTCAATCCAGTGACTAAAAATGCACACAATCACCAACACATACTTTAGACCTCCATGCACAGGCATCTCAATGAAGTCCATCTGCATTCGACTAAACGGGCCACTGGCCCTGCCAATGTGGCTCGCGTTCACTACTGTTCCCTTTCCTGGGTTCATCTGCTGGCAAATAACACATCGATGGCAAACTGCTTCTGCAGCTTGACGAAATCTGGGGTTAAACCAATCAGTTTTGAATAATCTTATCATGGCATCTCTCCCTAGGTGAGCTTGCCCATGATAGAACCGCGCAAGCTGTGATAAGAGACTATTTGGCAAAACAAATTTTCCCTCATTTGAAACCCATAACTTGTCTGGTCTCTTTATACATTGTGATTTAATCCAGGAGTCTCTTTCATCCTCCCTGACGTTATTCTGTAATGCTTTTAATTCATCTATTGTATCTACGACCTTCAAGGCAAATGCTTCAGCTGGTTCGAGTTCTGGTTCACTTATCGAATTCCATTCATCTCTGAGTAATATACAGTTCAAGGCACAAAATCTTGCGACTTGATCCGCATATGCATTTCCCAGAGAAACATAGTCCTGTCCTTTTGTATGAGCACTACAATTTACCACTGCAACTTCGGCTGGCATTTGAATGGCGTGTAACAATTCCCTTATTCTTTCTCCGTTTTTCACTGGGGATCCTGAAGAAGTCAGGAAACCTCTCTGTGACCATAGTTGTCCAAAGTCGTGCACAATCCCAAACCCGTACTGACTATCAGTGTAAATGGTGACTTTCATCAATGCAGACAGCTGACATGCTCTTGTAAGGGCTACAAGTTCTGCTACTTGTGCAGAATAGACTCCTTGAAGCCAGGACGCTTCCAAGACACCTGTTACAGTACATACAGCATATCCTGCTTTCAAAATTCCCATCCCATCTCTTAGACATGAACCATCAACGAAAACAATTTGGTCATTTTCATCAAGCTTAGTATCCTTAATGTCAGGTCGAGGTTTTGTGCAAAATTCAGTCACCTGAAGGCAGTCATGCTCGACGTCTTCAGTGTTCTCAATTTCAGCATTTTCTCCAGGAAGCAAGGTTGCTGGATTCAACGTAGTGCACCTTTTCAGCTGCACATTCGGTGAGCCCAGAATTATCGTTTCATACCTTGTGAGTCTTGCTCCAGTCATGTGTTGCGTTCGGGATCGGGTCAAAAGTATCTCAACTGAGTGAGGGACCATGACTGTTACTGGATGTCCCATCACTATTCCTTCACTCTGAGTGAGGCTGATACCAACTGCTGCTACGGCGCGCAAACACCCTGGAAGTGCTGCTGCGACCGGATCCAAAGTAGCTGAAAAATACGCTACTGGTCTGTTTATGCCACCATGGGCTTGAGTCAAGACAGACAAAGAACATGCATCACGTTCATGACAAAACAATGTGAAAGGCTTTGTGTAATCAGGCATACCTAAAGCTGGAGCCCTGCACATGCATTCTTTCAATTCGATAAAAGCATCCATCTCATCTCCTCTCAACTCAATTTGATCCAAGGCATCCTTCTGGGTCAGCTTCAGTAAAGGCTTTGCTAGGGTTGAGAAGTTGGGAATCCATTGGCGACAGTAGCTCACCATCCCCAAAAACTTCCTCACCTCCTTCCTCGTCTTTGGTGGACTCATTTGAAGTACGCTTGTTATTCTTTCCTTCATTATTCTCCGTGACCCTTTCTCTATCTGGTGACCCAAGTATTTCACTTTCTTCTGACAGAACTGCAATTTGGAAGGAGACACCTTATGTCCATTCCTTCCCAAATGGTTCAACAGAGCAATGGTATCGGCTAAGCAGCCACTTTCTGTCTTTGATGCAATCAGTAAGTCATCAATGTACTGTACTAGGGTTGACTCAAATGGCAATTCTAATGCTTCCAAATCTTTCTTTAGAATCTGATTGAATATTGACGCTGACTCAGAAAACCCTTGAGGAATTCGACACCAACTGTACACTCTGTCTAAGAATTTGAAACAAAAGAGAAATTGACTGTCCTCATGAAGAGGCACCGAAAAGAATGCTTGTGACAGGTCGATGACTGAGAACCACTCGGCATCGCAAGGGACTTGAAACATTATCACAGCTGGATTTGGTACGACAGGGCAACATTTAATTATGATGTCATTTATTTTCCTCAAGTCCTGTACAATTCGGACCTTTCCACTCGGCTTTATTAGTCCCATGATTGGTGAATTACATGGACTGCTTAACACTTCTTTCAGTACTCCCTGCTTTACAAATTTGTCAATGAGTTGGGCAACTTTCATGAGGGTGTCTTGTGCCATGTGGTATTGTGGGGTCTGGGGAAAGGTTGCATTGGGCTTTACAGTTATTTTCACTGGTTCCACTCCTTTCATCAATCCCACCTCTTTCCCTGTCATATCCCACACTTCCTTTCCGACTGTTTCCCGTAATTCAGCTGTAATATCTTCTTCAGTTATCATCGGGAAAAGACAAATCAGAGGATACTCTTCATCAACAGTTTCCATCTCATCCCCCTCTACACTGTCCTCTTCTTCCCCATCACTGCTCGTCTGGATTTTTATTCCCTCGTTCGAACACATAATCGAACATCCCAACTTGCACAATAGGTCTCTCCCTAACAGTGCTATCGGGCTTGAGTCACATACCACAAATTTGTGTAACCCTTGATAGTTACCAATGCTGACTGGTACTGGATCTGTAATTGGGTTTGTCAGGTGCCTGTTTGCTACTCCCACCACTTGAACTGTCCTTCCTGAGAGTGGCAAATTTGGTACTTCAATACTCTTAACAGTTGAACGTGTGGCTCCTGTGTCAACCAAGAATGAGACACAATGACCCATTACTCTTCCCTCCACGTACGGACCCTTTTGATCAACTTCCAAGGATGCTGCAAGCACACAATCTCCTTCCTCTCCTGAACTTTCACTCTCCCATACATTGTTTATTCCACTCTCACTGTGTAGTGGGAACTGTTGTACGGTGCCATTTGTATTCATTACCTGACCCGAGACCTGTGGAGGAACCATCACTTGCTGCTGACTCATTGGTGCCAAAGGTATTTGCATTTGCTGATTAGGTACCATGGGAAACTGCTGTTGCATTGGCCGCATTTGCGTCATCTGCATACAGGGCATCTGCATTTGCTGCGGCTGCATGGGCTGTAATCCCTGTAGCTGATTTATGGTCTGAAAATTTGGGTTTGGACCTCTCATTTTCGGTCCCCTCATTGTCTGAAATGCATTGACATCATTGTTTTGCTGACCAACACCTGCACCTTCCTGCACCACCATCGGGCACTCGCGTTTCCAATGACCGACAATTCCGCACACGTGACACGGCATCACCTTTTTCAATGCCTGCACACCATTCTGAGTCACAACAGTGTTCAAATCCGGACCATTATTCACAAAACCTCCCCTGCCTCTGCCTCTCGCCTGTGGCTGAAACGCCATATTTCCCTGCAACTGCGGCTGCGGTTGCGGTACCTGCTGTTGGAACCCTTGCAACCCTTGCAAACCTTGCAACCCTGTCTGAGCTGCTTTAAGTTGCATCATCATCACTTTCTCCTTCAACCTTTTCTGTTTCACTTCAATTTCATCGCTACAGTATTTCGCATAATTCAGCACCTCATCAATAGGCTTTGACTGCCAACAAATCAAATGCGACTTTATCATCTGACTTATCTCTGGTCTCAGCCCTTCCACAAATCTAAACACAAAATGAAGCATGTCCTTCGCCTCTATTGTTTCCGTGCCACTGTAGTTCTTGAACGCCTTCAACAACCTCTCATAGTAACTATGAATCGACTCTTTAGCCTCTTGGGCAGTTCGATCGATCTTCTGCCAATCCACATTTTTCGCGGCAACCTTCGTCTTCAAATGCTCAATCACCTTATAGTACAAGCTCATCACCATAGGTGATGGTGCACCCGTATCCCTGTCTCTCTCTGGTTCACTTGTCGGCCAACCTACAGCTCTTTTATATCCTCCCACAAATCTGCCGGAACCACAATCTCAAAGAGAGTGTTCAGGTCTTCCCAGAGACATTTTGCAAGCTTCACAAACCTGTCAGTCTGTTGATACCACTCAATCGGTTTCTCTCTCAGTTTGGGAAAATCATCCGTAAAAGACTGAATGTCGCTTCTATGCCATGGTACATGTATTAATTTTGCCCCTGCTGTCTCCCTCATAGGTAACATGGTTACTGCATCACTACTCTGTGGTCTTCTCTCGTTGAGCTCTGAGACACTGTCTTTCCTCTTTTCCTTTCTCTTTACCCATCTGCTTTCCCATTTGTCTAAGCACCTCCACACTTGTGCACTCTGCAACAATTCTCTAAGGTGGGCCTTCATGCCTGCTGACCTCATGTGTTCAAAATCTGTGGTCCCGAAATCCAACCTATAGCTCCTGCTCAAGTGTTTTGTCTTGTCTATATCCACCCCGTTTTTGTCAGCTATTTCCTGCAAGCTTTTATGTACCTTATTCACTTCTCTCGTAATCCTGGGACATAGATATCTCAGCTCTTCTTCCGAGTAGGACTCTAACCTATTCACACCCATAGTCCCTTCCACCAATTCTTGTGCTTCCATGTTCAACCTGACCCTATTCAGATAGTCTTCTCCCTTCCCACTGGCTGAGCTTTGTGTGGAATTCAGACTGTTGAACCACTGTGTCAGCTGTTGCGCATTCAACCCCATCAATGTAGCATTCACATCGACTGCCATTGATGGTTGCGGCAACTTTTCAGTATTCGATGACAGCGGTATCACCAGTGGGGGACTCGACCTCACCAGTGTTGACTGAGCACATATGGGACTAAACTCCATCAAGGACCCAGATCCATTTGGCTGAGCCGCTATCGGAGTTATCCCTGGAGTGTTTTCTATGCACCTCCTTTCTGTCCCATTCTGCAGCATTGATCCCTGACCGCTCATACCTAAGATAGGCTGACTGTACAAAGGTACTGGTGGACCTACAGTAATGGGTAGCGATATCGCATCTGGGTTTTGTCCATTTCCCATGTTCTGAGACATGTTCATTCCCACACTATGGGTCATCATTGCCGGCATGCCCATCTGGCTCCCCGTCATCTGAGCATGTGCTGTCCTCCCCTGCATCTGCTTTTGAGGCATCAAAAACTGTGTTGATTTGGCTTGTGCCAATGTCGGGTTGTGACCATTCTGTCCTCCCATTGCGGCTGGATCTAGAATCATTCCCGTACTATTGTCACTGCTGTAGTACCTTGGGATCTGCGGCTGATAATTTTCTGCTGGTTTCAACATGGGCACATCTGGATATATTCTCCTAACCTGCGGTATCTGCGGGGTGAACAGCAAACTCGGGTCCTTAGACCCCGATGATGCTCCTGAACTCTGAGTTTCACTGTTCTGTACCGGTGCCGGAGGGGCAGAACTGGTACTTGGACCTTGTCCACTCTCCGCATAAGGGGGTGGACGGTCGTTCAGCAATTGCATGATTAACTCCTCATCCTCTAACTCCTCTTCTCTTCTCAACTTTTCCTCGTCCTCTCTATCCTTGGAACACCTCCTGTTCGTCTTACAGGTAGCTTTCTTACCTGTCTCCTCTTCTTCCTTAGTAATTGCGGGAAACAATTTTATCCCCTGCAATACATCTGACCTCCACACCTTCTGTGCATTATCCCACCTAGCGTCCGCCAGTGTCTTTTCTACCTTTCTTATCCTGGTCTCGAACTTATTTTGCTGTTGCTGTCTAGCCATTAGTTCCCAAATTGCTAGAGCCTCAAACTGTGCTGGCCTTGGAGGTACTTTCATGTCGTACATCGCGAATCTCAAATTCTCTAGGATCCTTATATTGAATGTCCCATGTATCGGGAACGCTACGCTCCCATGTTTCTCTGTCAACTTGTGCCATTGCTTTAGCCAAAGGCACGGAGCTACCCCCTTTTCCTCCATTACAATGTAAGCTGGTGTGCCTTCGGGCGGCGTCTCCTCTCCTACGCTCGCTTTAATGTAAGACTCCCCCTTCATTGCACTCTTTAATGCTTTAAAAAATTTCATTTTCTCGTCTTTTATTTCACAAAGTTTGTAATCAATAGGTGACCTTAATTCCCGGAATACTCTTCGCTTGCCTTTCCCCTTCCAGTCGAGCCCCACGGACTGCGTCCAATCCGTGCGCGACCCTTCTCTGCAACCAACCTATCCCAGCGCGGCTCCTAGTGACATCACACTCACGCCCACTGCGGCTGACAAAGCCTCGCGGCTTGTCCTCCTTCACTCAGCTCCTCTCGTAACAACTTCTGGCATGTATCGCGAGCTACCAAAAATTATAAAACAGATCTGTCGGTTTACTACAGGAAGGGTAACACAATCGCTTCAGGACCTTGGGGATTTTTCACTAGCCTCGGCAGTTATTCCATCTTTCTCGGTCCCCACTTTCGCAAGTAAATCTGACCCGCAGACCTACTCTCAACTTGTCAATGATCTATTCTAGTGCACTTAGAATTTTGTCAAAGCCCGAAGTCGAAGTTTCTTTCACTCTCTTAACACACGTACCGACTCGTTGACCACGCCCGATCAACCTACTAAACCGCCCAGACCACAACATAAAACAACATACTCCGGAGTCTTTTGACCTCGCAGGGCCCGTCTTAACAACAACAACCATGTGGACCTTTTTCTGCACAAAGCGCCACACGCACATGAAGTTCGACGACTTCCCTACTCTCACACTCGGAGTCACACCTCCGCTATTTTCTATGAAGTTCGACGACTTCCCTACTTCTACACTCGGAGTCGCACCTCCGCTATTCTCTAAAATCCTCGCAACCTTCTCACACAAACTGCGGCAATAAGCTGTGCAAGCGCAAAATCCTAACTTCACTCATACCATCACCAGTACCGCCAACGCCGATCTCACACCTCCGTTCTCTCCATCCGCAAGCTCCGAGATCCCGGGAAAGTCGCGGTGGACTTAGCCCATCATCATTCTCTCAATCTGTTTTATCCAAGAAAAATCTAATTCAACTTCTCGAATGGGGTTTCAAAGGGCGTAACCGTTAATTCAACACCATGTACTCTAACGGTACGGAGTCCCAAAAGGCGAAACCGTCCTCTGCTACCATCTACTGATAGAGCGTTCCGTACTAATAATTTACCTGTATTTGGACGCTCTTTAGGCCGATGAATCTTTTGGCTAAGTGGGACCCTCTTCACCCTTAATCAGTCAATTTCATTAAATCAATAATCAATAACGAACATAAGCAATGCCCTGGTCAACATAACACTTAACAATTAATCCAGAATACATTTCGACGAACCCTGACCTTTCAGTCAGGAATAACCACACCAGTTTATTCAAAGTTAGTGAATTTATTTCCCTATATTAACAAAGCTAGCACAATATAGATGTGTCTCAACACCAAATGATAAACATAAATGAACATTAATAGCTGTCCATAACCGCGAAACAGGTGCAATCTATGCAGCATTTGAATAACAAGGCATTCGATAATAGCAATGCAAATCACCAATACTTTAATCTGTAATGAACTAATTGCATACATTTAGTCAGCATAACAAGGTCTCAAATTGCATCGTGCAACAAAAGGAATCCTCTTCTAACCTCAAATTAGCATCAGCATGTGGGACTTCATGCAAAAACAATTTAGCAACATTAATTTGGAAAACTCCTAACTAGGGCTCTTATCAAAAATCAGCAGTTGGTTACCTAAAAGAAACACAATGCAATTGTACAATTTCCTTTCATATTTACCAATTACGATCAGCATACAAGGAAGTCTTCGTCTCACAGGTACCGTTTCTCGATCAGCATGGGACGGGGCAAGGGCAAGGTGGACGGGGCAATTGCCTCACGGCGGCAAGATAAACTACTACTTCATGCAAAGGGACAAATCAAAGTTAAAGTCTCTAGGGTAAGAATCATTTAAAGTCTCTTTCTCTCGATTAGAGAAAGTATCAAAGTCGCTTTCAAAATGGCGTCGCAGCAAGGTGGGCCATAATAGCTACGAAATGGCGCAATGCCGGGTAATAGCTGGTAATGGCTGTAATGGCTGCAATGGCTGTAATGGCTGTAATGGCTGTAATGGCTACTTTCTTCTCGTGCACCTGGTTTAAATAGACAACAGTTCAAATCCAGTAGGGTCTTCCATTGGAGGGTTCATAGGTTAGCTTCAAATTGTCCAATCAAAAACAACAGTTCTCAAGCTTTTACTTAAGCATACATTATCCTTGGAGACGGGTACGCAACTTGCAACATTTTATACCAATTAACTCACTTTCAGAGCTTCCATTGTCCGCACCTGCAGATCGACCTTGGAGCAAAGAGAAAAATGCCAGGCTGGCATGAAACCTTAAGATAAGCATGTGAACGATCTCAGTGGAAAAGTACAGCTTCAAGCAAAAATACACGTTTATTAGCACATTGGAAAATACGAGCATCTAAACCGTGAGACCAGGCAACTAGGCCGAAGCCTCCGCTAAAGTTATGCTAAGTTAAAACATTTCAAACAAGCAAATCGTAGCACACGTTTATGATTATGTCGGATTAGTGCAATTCTAATACACCACGTTATATAAAGCACGCTTATAAATGTTGGCAAACTACTCTGAGGGCACATTTTGTCCCCGTACAATCTTTATTAGTTCGGTTAAAGTCACACATGATTATTTCAACACTACGTTTAAGCGCTAATAAATGTAAAACCTTCATTTCAGCTTCATCAACATATAATAATATCTAGAGTTGTTAATCGGTCCGGTTAATTATAGAGATTCCTTAATGTGACTACAGTTTATGAACTCAGACTCTCAGACTTTATGTGCACCCAAGCTAAACAAACGCTACACGAAGGGAGCGTTTTATCCCATTAACCAAAGTGAGGTGTCAAGCTCAAGCTCTCTATGATTGGCAGAACTCAACTGAAACTTTTCTAAGCTAAAAAAAAAAAATTATGTTATGGGACTTGCAGACAGCACTATATTTGTGGACCTTAATGGTGTTTAGCATGGTGCGTTCATAAACATTGGATTACAATTTTTGAGCCTAAGGGGGCTCGGATTTACAAACCCATGCCCAACATTAATTTCAAGAAATGAGGAGGCTGGGTGCAGGGACTGGCTGAAGGCCATGTCCTGCAGCTAACCCCTGCTACACAGGGCTGAGGGCCATAGTCATCAGACGTTGGGCACAGACGGATGACTGGCACAGAATCTGGTTTCTGAAAAAGGCTATTTAGAGCAGAAGTTGCTTGCATGGAAGAAATCATCAAATTAACTCAGAAATTCACTTAACAAAGATGTTAAGGTTACTCTGATTCTAATACTTTAGTTTAAAGTATGTTTAAAAATCCTCCCAAATTGTGATAGAAACCCAGTTAAAGGGAACATAAGATTGCAATTATAGCAGATATGCTACATTAACATTGACCTCAATCACGTCGCTGTGGAAACAGCATAATTTATTTCTTGGCATATATTTGTATAATGATACTGTGTTGCTAAGTCCTGTTATCTATTGCATAAATAAAGTGAGGTCATCGATCCAGGTATGCTTTGAATGAAATTTGCACCCTAAAAACTGTTTCAGACAGGCTTTGAAGGTCTAATCTGAAAAAGACTGTTGTACATCTTGACCGTTAATTTTTATACAGCTCATGAACCCATACTCTCAAACTATCAAAGTGTTCAGAAATTAGAAGAATAAATTAATCTTGCTTTCTAATCTGCTGGCCATAACAGGAAAACGTTTGTTGTAGCTGCTAATACAAGACAAGAGTCTCTGTCCCTACTTCCACAACAACATAAAGGGTCTATGAGAGGATTGAGGGAGCATTTCCAGACCCCAAGACCATGTGAAGGGCTCCAAGGGACCCCCTTGACCTCAAAATGTTAAAAAAAACATTGTTTTTATACTAGGTTTGTGAACCTTGGGCCTGGATCGCAAGCCCACAGTCCCATGACCTCACAATAAATATAACAAAATAGTAACCTGACATTCTTAAATAACACCATTTATCCATACAAAGAGATGGCACTATATCTCTGAATGATGACGACCATCGTGTTAATGGTAAGGTCATAAGTAATGTTGCCAGTGACGTCAGTGATGTAATATGTGATGTCATCATTGCATCATCTGCAAGATCATGATCAATACACATGGTCACTGAGTTATGTTTTTATGGTGAGGGCCTGCACTATGGTTTGTGTAACGGGCCACAACTGGCCAATTCCAAGCTTTTTCTATGTATTTTATAGCCATAACTGCAATTTAACTATTTTTTCTGGGCATTTTTGAGGTTCTTTTAAACACATGCAAAGGAGTTACAAGCAGAAGAACCCATAACTTTTCTTTTCACAACATTTTTGTTCGGAAAGAAATATATGTATGGATGTGTGTGTTTGTGTGTGTGAATGTCATGGCAGTGAAAAGAAATGTGGCCCAATAACGTTATTTAGAGCAACTGTACATATCAATGCCCATTCATACATTTATTACTACAGTGCAAAGGTCAAATTTCATTTTATTACCACAGTAGGATAACAATTGAAAAACGATATTTACTGCCTCAAAGGTTACATGTTACATTTGTTTTACACATGGAAACAACACTAATAGTCACACTGCCTCCTCCTGTGATTTTACCTTACTGGACAAATTAAACCCATTGCATCCTGGTGTTGGTTAAGTAAATTTTAAAAATAAAAACCAGAACAAACCAATGATCAACAGAAAAAAATCATGGCATAAACTATGAAAATGGACAGAGGGTCATTTGCTATTTATTACCATGTGTGATAGAGTGCAGGGGTATCACGGGTATTTGAGGCGTCACCTTTCGTGAGCCATAGCCCTTCATCATGCTCATCAATTATAATAATAGCACATCACACTCTGCATTTACATTGTATATGTAGTTATGGTTATATCACGCTTCCAATAGAAATTACATGTCATGAACCTTTAATAACTCTGGGACCATTTAAACAAACTCTGTGAAACTTTCCTAAATTTTCATTGACCTACATTGACCTGATTGTGCAGATATTGTACCAAGATTGTACCAAGGGGGTCAAGAGTTACTGAAGAGTTACAAAATGTGCTAAAACCCATGTTCATTCCCAAAGGCAAAAAACCGTCATACCTAAAGCACAAAATGCTGAATGGATTTTCAAAAAGTTTGATGAGTGAAGTGATCTGGACCAACTTGTGATTCATTCTTCGTTTGGACAATCCTTTCAGTGCTTTTTGAAAACATTCAGGAGTCTGAGAAGGTAAAAAAATGGGAGAATAGCTTGGCAAGATGGGTGTCCTGATGTGATCTGAAGGGGGTCCCTCCTAATATCCACTGAAATCAGCCAGCATCCATTTCGGCCAATACCAGCTGGAGCTAAGAAGGCTTCCAAAGATAGAAAATAGCACCAACCGCACTGGGATGCAACCACCTGGTAGCAGGACAGTAAAAGGCCACCTGATGACTGCATGAATCTACACAGAGGTAAGAAGCAGTCTGTGAATCAAGCGCTGTGTTTGATTGCTCCTCCGCTTCACAAATTGGCTGGGAAGGTGGAGACATGTTGGACAGATGTGGGTGTTCCCTACTAGCTGCAGACCCCAAGAACCATCAGAAAAGTAAAGCAGCTGAGGTGAGGCTGGAGAGGAAACTGAGTGGAGAAGGAAGCCTCTGACCTCCTGAATAGGGAGATGTCATAGTTCCGGGCGGTTCTATCAGGACTCTTGGCAGGGCACCCCTTGAGGTCACAGAATATCTCTCTATTGAGGTAGTGTTCCAAAGCAGAAGAGCAGATAAAGACATACACTGGGAATGAACAGCTATAGTAAGGCACAGAAACAGGATAATGAAGTCAGAGCAACCTTAGTGTGAACAAACATGGAACAAATCAATAATGGACAACCACACTGGGGTTACCACTAAGGTTGTATACAGGTAAGGCTCAGAACTTCCCACAGCAACAGGGAACAACAATGCCTCTGTGCAGATTACTCTTACAGATAGTCACCCCGCAAGCCCCATAGAAAGGAGGCAGCAGAAGTGATTCTGTCTCTGGACCCTTAGGGCACAAACAAGGATGGTACTTACATACATGAGACACTCCCCTGTAGGTCCAGCTGGAAACACAGTGGCAGTTCCTGGAAAACAGCAATGGCACACTGTCACAGTTAGGGACTTAAGACTACAGACAAAACTAGACAAATGGTGGGGCAGGAATTGCCGTCTTCAAACCAGGAGCCAACCCCAGAACAAAAGGAAAACACTTATACACAGGTGGGGACTGATAGTACACTTACAAGACATAAGAACCCAAAAGGAAATTACAAAGAAGGAGCTAGAAAGGAGCCTAAGAACTGAATCTCAAAATATACACAGGGATACTAGGAAACTCTAACAAGCAAGAAACCAACTACAAGAGAACTAGAGGCTACAGGGATCATAGAGAAAGAGGACAGAAACTAGGGGGCAAGTCTGAGACACAGAAGAGAGGTTACAGTAACCAAGGAAGAAGCAAAGGAAGAAGCAGAAGGAAAATAATACCAGGAACAGAAGGAACAAACAAGGAAGCAAAGCAGGAACAGGTCTGGAAAACAGGGAGCAGGCTCTGGCTGAAGCAAGCAGGAACAGGGCTAAGTAACAGGGAGCAGGGGTCAGAAAGGGACTCTGGGTGAGTGTTAATGGTGATTCCCAGGCGCAGATAGTCAGTTTACACCACCCCACAGAGATGGGACAACAGAGTCGTAACAGGAGAGGGTCTTGTGAAGAAGCCATAAACTCACAATTTATACCAGTGTAGACTAGATGAACTCTACAGAGAATTTAGTCCCAGGAAATGTGAATTGAGGATGTTAGCTTCGATTAGTGAGGGTTCACCCAATAGAAACAATACAGTGAAAGGATAAATAAATAATGTGCTGAAGAGTATTCACACCCACGAAGTCTGTGACAGAGCAAGCACCTCGGCCTTATGCCACCCAAGAAACCACTACCTAAAAGTATATCAAGCTTCTTCCATTCAATATGCACCTAACTGAACGAGTTTTCAAGTAAGGAGACTCCCACAGAGCGACATACTTAAAAGCCTGGTGACTTAAAACCAGGCCTCTGCTCTAATATACATACTCAGATATGATGTCAACTTAGTAGTTTCCTGGGCACTAGAAGGGCAGGCCAAGGTTGAGGAGTTGGAAAACAATGAAACACTGTAGAGAACAGAACTGGACTTCATGAACAACTTACTGGAAATCGCAAGTCAGAGGTCTAAAAGAGGAAGCAGAAACAACATATGGCAAAATCGTCCTAATTGGCCTTTTTTGCATCTGAGACAAACGCCCTGAGATCTGACAAAAAAGTGTTGAGGGTGGGTTACAGACCAGAGGGAAGGTACCAGGAGACCAGGGGATAGCCTTTCAGAATTTGAAAGGCTACAAAGAGTGAGAGGAAGTTCTATATGCTTCCCAAAAAATGGACTCTTATCTTCTGTCAAATATTCAGATGTTCAATGTATCAAGAGATACGACCAGCTGTACTTATGAGGTGGCAGAACTTTCATCCCTTTGAGCAAAGATCAAATCATTAAATACTACCAGGAAGCAGTTGGTCTACATAGTCACCAAAGAGAGATATTGATAAACTGGTGGGCTCTCTCTAATTAGCCACAAGTTTTAAGTCAAGTTTATCAAGGCGAGAACAGCTCTATAGAGTTGGTGGGGACCGGAATGGGCCCGGTGGACAGCATCTGGTTCTGTGCTTTAAAGTGAAAAAAGTTAACTGGTTTAAAGGTGGGCCAACTCTTTTTTGGTAGTCCCCCACACAGCATTGACTCATAAATAAGGTTCTGATGACAATGTTGACTAACATTTTCTTTTTGGGATTTTAAGAGAGTTAAAAGTTTGGGGGTGCACAGAGGGAGCGGCAAAATGTCTGATACTTACAAAGTCATCCCTGGCCACTACTACACAGTGCATAAGCAATAATTCTAGACTAGTGTCAGTCTCTAAAATATGAAACCATCCATTCAACTGCTGAACAAATTTCAATTAAATTAATATAATTTAATACAAAAGTGCTGATGTCTATGAATGAGAAAACCAACATTTTGTAATATATCTCTGGGTAGAGAGGTTTGACATAAGGTGTATGCAGGAAACCTGTTTAAGAAAGGAAGAGGAACACCGTTTCAAACATTAAGCAACATCCAAGACAAAACATAATGGGGTCACCCCACTTCCCATAAATCATTGAGATTTATACCAAAAGCCCAAAAATGATCAAAGAAGGGATTATACTTAATGGTGTCTGAGAATCTACAAGGTAGGTAAATAACAATAGAGGTGATCTATGCTCTAAACACCCACAAATAAGCTTTTTTGATTCTATTCCTCAACATCCTGGAAGACTTTGCAGAAGGACACATAAGACTAATGGGATTTTATTTTGGTCTGGAACCAAGAAAAGGACGATCAGGAACTACTTCCCTTTTCTTAAAAAAAAAAAAACTCAAAAATTCACTCAGAGAGATGGGCCTGAGAGATCCAAGTTGGGAGCACCACTTGCATCAAATAGATGACACTTTCTTTCAATAATCCCATAGAACATATTCAAGAATTCATTACATCTTAATGAAAAATGCTTATGCCCTGAGTCCAGGACTCTGAAATACCCAATCATCTTTTCTGATCATACTCTGTTAGAGTGGGCCATTAGATGGGTGTAATAACTCCTCTTCCCCTGGGAAAATGGACATTTCCCTTAGTTTTACTCTGGGAACTGTGCTATGTGAGTATATAAAAGAGTATATTCTCACGTATTTTCAGAACAGCTCCCCAAGTGACACAAACAGTGCTTTAAGGTGGGATATTTTAAACACAGCCCTACATGGCAAACTAGCAAATCTTAAAAAGGATTAGCTCCACGGAGTGTACACTTTTAGCCGAGGAACTCATACAAGCTGAGAGACCATAAAATAAACCCCACTATAACTCTACAGCGCAAAGTCATGCCCATAAAGGCAAACAATTGGAACCTTGTCACTGTAGGAATATGGCAATATTAATGCTCTACATGTCCTTCTTATAAATATCATGCACCATACCTTGACGGCTACAAGGCTTACTTACAGCAGTCAGTCTTGACAGGATAGGGCAAAAGCTTTGTGTGTATTGTCAAAATGGTGGATAGCAAATTAGGTGCTGTAGTCCACAAGTGACATTTAACTCACAGGCCCTGGGTGCTCTTTCTATTTAAAGGAAAGTAAAATGTGTCAATTAGGAATAAACCAATTTAACCATGTTTAAAGGGAAAACACAGGCACTTTTCTGTTGGGAAAAAATGCACAGAGTTCTAAAGCCAAGAAAAATATAAGATCCAGCAAAAGGCAAAACCATGCAGAAAAGTGAATTTCATACACTTGTCAACTAATGAACTTAGAAAACTGAGCTCACTTTCCTTAAGCTGAAACCAAAATCTATACAGGACAGGCAGAAAAACAGGTACACCTTTGGTACAGCAATTCAGGATCAAGAACAAACAAATATATATTAAGGTAATTTAGTTATTCTCTGACCAAATAACATCCACCGAAATTAAAAAAGCGAAGCCTTCTGAGACTATAACATTTTGGTTTACACTGCAGACCCCCGTTGTCGAATCTAAGCAAGATAAATACCTATAAGAGATGACCCTCCCTAAAATCACGAAGGGAAAATCAAGATGCATTTTGAGTGCCCCACCTCTGAAGAGAAAGTAGTAGAAGTCAACAAAACATTAAAACTTCACAAATCCAGAGGCCCTGAAGGGTATACCATCTTTTTAAAGTGTTCCTGACCACATTTAGCCCAAATTTTGTCCCTCTGTTTAACTCAATTAAAGAAAATAAAAGGATGACCTGATAAGGGAAGCTTATAGTTCCCTTATTCACCAAATGGGTAGAGACACCTCACAATGCTCTTCTTACAGGGCTATCGAATGTAGATCAGTCATGGCTCGCACCAACGAGAAGGGGTAGGGCGGTGCACAGGGGCTGGGTGTTAATAAAAATTAAATAAATAAAAGAAAAACACGTACCTCCTCTGCCGCACACCGCTCCTTTGTCCCTCGTCGCTGCTGCAGGCACAGGCTCCCAGCCTGCTCTGCGGCCAATCCTGACGGTGCTCAAAGCAGCATCAGGATTGGCTGAGAGCACCCAGTCAGGGCACTCCCAGGCAGACTGGGAGCCTGTGCAGGCTCTCTCAAGCCGAGAAACTGTGTTGCCGGGCTAGAGAAAGCCTACTGCACATGTGTGTTTGGCTGCCCTGAGACGGCCGGCCAAACATACATGCACCGTGAGACGGAGTGCTGAGCACTCCTCCTTGCTGCTCTTCACCCTGTGGCCCACCCCTTTAAAAGAAAAGGATAATAAACAAAGGCAGCTGCCGCTACTGGCGAGTGGGTGTGACACTTCTCCACGCTAATGGAGGAACCTTCCCTGTTGTAGATGGCAAGGTGTACATACAAAAATGTTAGCTAATAGACAGGGCACAATATTCCCCAAATAAATACCTCTGCATCAATCAAGCTTTTTAGGCATTAGGCAGCCCCACAACAATATTAGGAGGGTGGTCCACCTGATTGAAGAAGCTAATAAGGATATTCAAGCCATATTGGCATCACTTAATGTAGAAAAATCTTTCTGAGATGTGGACCGCTGCTTACAATCTTAAATATTAGAGAAACTTATGTTTAGGCTGGTTTGTCATTTCCATGGTTGTGACCGATCACTATGCCTCTACATCAAGAATTTTGGTAAATGGAAACCTTTCACCATTCACTCTGCGCAATCAGACCCAAAAAACTGGAAATGGACCTCTTTTCCCTCACAGCAAACCCACATACATCAAAACCCAACATATGCACCAGCTCTCAAGCTGTGGCCATTTGAGAAATGAAAAGAAATCAACTGTTTAACTACCGCAGACATGTTCCATGGTCAAGACGTCCTCAGCTTTAAATCCTATATGAGGACATTTCATTTAAATGAGAATTAACATGATTTATTACACCCAGCAGAGACACTGGGTCATTCATCTCCCCTCAACAGGGACGCTAGGGAGCTTATACCCATAGATAAAAGTTTGTTAAATTTTCAGGAAGCATTAATGGCTGAATCACTGCTTTTTACAACATCCTTTTAATACGTGACCCTCTGCCAGAGCACTGGAACAAGCTAAGTGGGTCAGGGGCAGGATAATAAAGTAGAGCACACTGTTGCAAGATGCTAGTAAAAATGCCTGAAGCATAGCAGGCAAAGAAGCTCAATATACAGTAATTTACTAATGGTACCTCTCTGCAGTTAACCTTAACAACTTACACCTACAGGTCAGTGTTTTATTCTTTTGAGGCTGCAGCTTTCTATGAGATTTTAAAATGCATGATGTGACTTAAGTATCAAATACTGGGCAAAAATGCTGGCTGCAATTTAAAAGATACTGGACTACACCATACTGGTAGATCTCTCATTCCTGCTCCTCTCAAACAAAAGTAGGTTGCATCTTGTTGTAGAATTGCTTCGGGTAGTGAAGATTTTCCTAACTTCTTCCTGGAAGAAGAAAGAACCTCTTCTTCTGTGCCTGTTGCAGCTGTGCCTTTACTTACAAAATACAATTGTATTTTGTAAGTTTGCGCTGCTTTTGTATAAAAAAATGACGCAAATGCTGCACTTAAAAAAGTATAAATATGGGCCATAGAGTTTGCAAGCACTGTTGCTGAGAACTATAAAAACTTCAAATCTGTCAGAGGTCCACTGGTGAAATTTCTTTCAGAGGGGATATCAATGGCTTCTTGACCAACTCACATACAAGCTTTGAATCTATTTCATTATTGAGAATCCACTTTTGAAGTGTAAAGAGTGGTTTTACAAAATATATAAGAGTTTAAAGAATTAGAGAACAGGACACCACTAATAAAGGATTTGGGGTTAACCATAATTGAGGAAGACCACTTTTAGATGTAATTTCACTGATTGATTAATGCAACCCCCTCTTAGCCTTTTGTTCTCTTCCCCTAGCGAGGGTAGAGGGAAGAGGGCCAGTGTTATGATCATTACTCGAGATGTATACTCATTTGAATTGCTATTTGAGAGAAAATTATAAACATTTTAGCAAACCTACTGTACAGATGGAAAAGTCTCATTGTGATAGACATGCACCCTCCCCAGAGTATCCCAATTGTAAATATATCTGGATCCCTGATGCTGACTTTTGTTGTCATGGTTGAACACAGACCGTGCACCATGACATAGGGCTGGCTCATGGATTGTGTTTTTTTGGACCAGGAGAGGCACCCAAAGTGCTTATATTAATGAAAGGTCACTGCCTTTTCCAGGAGTAAAGCAGCACGAGCACAATGGTGGCAGCATACCATGTAGTGATTACTTTTTACTTTTGTCAATGGATTGAGGCATACAGACTCACTTATTTAAACCTAAGCTGCTCTGTGCTTATCTCATCATTGGCCTACATTGGTTTGCTGTAGTGCTGCACAGTGCATGTGTGTTATGTCTGTGTTGGGTGTATGTGTGCCTGTGAATGGTACAATACAAGGGAGATGTAGTCATGTGCAGTGTGTGTGTGTGTGTGGGTGGGTGTGTGTGCGTGTGAGACATGCATGTGCTGGGTACATGTCTGCTTGTGAATGGTGCAATGCGCAGGAAATTCTGGGTCCTATTTTGGGAGACTTAGGACTAACTGGAGTAAAATGAGAAGGTAGAGGAATCCCCTCCTGACAGATTTGGGGATTGCTACATTCTTGTGAGATGGGTAGGACACAGTTGTGAAGGGATACAGGAACTTCAGCATACTTCAGAGGCTGCTCTTTGATTCAGAGAAAGGTCACTGGGAAGTGGCCTGGTCAAATCTCAGGAAGGCGATGGGGCTGATAGGAGAATCAAAAAGCGTAGGGCTGAGGTCCTGGGGTAACCTTTTGAAACACATATCACTGTTGGCTGACACCCAGGTAGAAACCTCTAGTCACTGCCATGGCCTGTGCTGTGGGGCTATCAGATCTGAAGTTGCTCCTTGTGTTAAAGACCATTTTCTGAAGGAAGGGCAGGACAGACAAGAGGCACTTCAGATGGAAGCCTATCCCAACATAAACTTCAAAGATTCAGAATATAAATCACCTTTGGTGTCTTGTAAAGAAGGGGTGCTTCAGCAGGAAATTGTCAACTGTCAAGCAGCCAGTTGAGCTGTGCGAGGAGGAGAAGCTCTCCAAGACTTCTGCCTGAGACCAGGACTGGGGGCCAAGGCCTGCCAGTCTCCCAGCTGGGTGAGTGGACATCACCTAAGGAATTCAAGATCACATGCCCCTGGAGCACCAGTGCCTGCCTGCTTGGCAAGACCAATGTGCCCTGTGAAGAGGAGGAGAGTGTTAGAGGGAGTGAGGTACTGTAGGGGATCCTGGCGATTGGATCCTTGTAGTGAGGTGTGAGGAGACAAATGCTGCATTGATCTGGTCACTGCGTGTGTGCAGGTTAAAGTTGGTGACCCTAGTATGGAAGTGGGGTGTAGCTGTGAAGTGATCTGTGAACTTTGCTGCACCGATCGGGTCACTGAGCATGTACAGGTTTGAAGTCGGCAACCCCATATGCCTGGTGATGTCACTGTGAAGATTGATGCTGTGACAATTGGGCCATAGCCCATGTGCAAAGTGAGGAAGGTGACCCTGTATTCCAAGGAGGCACTGGGAAAAGGCAAGGATCATTATCTGTTTGAAATTGTCATTTAGAAGGAAGAAGCCACTGTGGTGACCCATGCGGTCCAAAGCCCGGACTGAGGACCAGTACCAGAAGCATCAAATCCCTCTACACCTGTGGAGAGAATCTTACAAAACTTACCAGCATCGGGGGAGTTTTAAGGACCCCCACAGACACTGCCTTGCAGGACAGCATTTGAGGAACTTGAGGACTCCCAACTGCTGCTCCTCCAGGGCCACATGTGAAGAACTCACTGGAGAAAGGGGGTGGGCTTAGAGACCCCAGTTGTGCAGGTCCTGCTGGTATAGGCATTCTGGCACATGTAGGATTTATGAGCCTGAGTGCCCCGGGGGAACTTTACCCCCAAATAGCACTTCAGCCCTGAAACACTTTTGACTTTAATAAGAGTCGGAGGGTGACTCTTGAAACTCGGGCTACTAGTGGGGCTTAACCTGATTGTCACCTATCGTAAATGGGGAATAGCCACTAGTGAGAGTGAAGTGGGACTCAGGAACCCACCCATTACAACACTAGAGCCCTGACCTCAGGGGATTGTGTGTATTGATACTTCTTTTTCCACAAAAGGAAGTATTTAACAGAACAATCATTTATTGTTGCTGCTGAATGTATTTTGAGTTTTGAGATGGTGTTCACCTGCCCCTGTGTCTACCTTCTACCTCCCCCCCAAAAGCTCTGGGGCCACACTATCACTAAGAGTCAAGTGCTGAAGAGGCACTTGGCCCAGTTGCTCAGGAACCACAGTAGATCGGACCCTGGGTTATCAGGATTAAAAGGCCTCAATCTCCATAGTTGGGATCAGTAGTTTCTGCTTGCCTCGTAGCCTTAGGGTTCTGAAAACTGACTCTGAAAACATTTCAGTTATGTGTATGGTATATACTATGGTGCACATTCAATAAAAACTACATGTTTAAAAATATGTGAAATTATCTAACAGTTGGTCCTAATCTTGTATTTGCCAAGTTTTTCAATGAATACATGATAAATAAAGGAATCTGTTTGGAAAAGGGGAACATTTTCCCTTCGTCTAATGTGGATTTGTGGATCCTCTGAAAGTCTATGATTTTGAACTTAGTAGTTGGCTGAAAGTGATTTGTTGCAGTGGCCATTACAGGATGCACGTCAGTTAGGCCTCCATCTTGGATAAAAGTGTCATAGTATATGAAAGGCGTAGAAAGGCATTCCCTCAGTTCATGGTACATGTATTTGGATAACAGATAGTCACAAACCCCCATATTTGTTGTAGATGCCACCAGTCTGCAAATTTGGATATACAGATCCAGAGCTTGTAATCCAGGTCTGGATCATGGAAACAGTATACTTCAATCAAGGCCCAAATCCTCAAATCCACTCCAAAATGCAAGGTTCCTGACCCACAGATTAAAAAGAACACAAGAAAAACCTACAAGTTGCTGTGCATAGCTATAGGCCATCATCAGCTACTTTGTAGGAGGAGCCCTGGGCCCATGTTGTAGGCCTACCCATGCTGCCAGAGTCACTGCACACAGACAGCTAATTTGAGTGGGATGGGACCCTGCACCCACAGCCTGCTGTACACGACCTCTGGTCAGGCACAGTTACTTTGGTGGGTTGGGGCCTGACCGCTAGACCTGACATCTAGCCTGGCTCTTTGCCGAGAGCCTACTGTGTATGTGGCCAAAAGCCCCACACAGCTGCTTTGAGCCAGATAAAGGCTGGCACATCACACAGCCATATGATAGTCCCTCCATTCAGAGGCTGCTGGCCACAGCAGAATGTGCTTTCAGTTGGCTTGGGTAGGATGGGAGTGAGTGCAGTATTTAATAAAATAAACAGCTTTGTAAAAAGTATGTAATGACTCTCTTTACTCTGATCAAATTAATGAGTATTGCTTAAACCTTTAAGAAATCCATTGAAAGGCACAGTTACATTTCCATTATGGTTACAATGCAAAATCCACTACATTTTCCCATTTGTGGTTTACTTCACAAACCATATCTCACACCTTTTTCAAGTGCTGCTTATGACCATAGATAGATAGATAGATAGATAGATAGATAGATAGATAGATAGATAGATAGATAGATAGATAGATAGATAGATAGATAGCTAAATAGATAGATCCAAGCTAGAAGGAGGGCATCAGTCTTCATTTGTACTATACTATACCATCCCAAATTTGACATGCTGTACCTAGAAGGTATGCGTGGCTCAGTTAAGACTTATTTGTAACATAAAAGGATGATGGACGGAGTGCTGAACAATGCAAACACACCCCCAGTCACAGATCTGGGTTTAATCCATCATCCTTCTGCTCACCATGCCACCCCAGTTTGAACCCAGACTTATTTGTAACCAGGATGTAATTGGGAGGGAGTGTGGTGTTATGTACTCATATCATCCCAGCAGATAACTTCCTTGGACCCATACAGAATCTAGACTTATTCCAATAAGACAGGAGGAAGACCCTACTCACTGCTCTCGGTGACAACACCTTAGCTCCTTCCTTCATTTGAAGACGATCTTTCATACCACAGTTCTCATCGAAAGATAAGAAAATACACCACATCACCCTCCCTATATAGCTGTATAGCCCGCCTTAGCAGGCTATAACAGCCATAAAAGGCTCGCTCCAGGCCAGAGCCAATGGCGAGGGCCTTTAACAAGGGAGTGGGCCTTTAATCACTGGTATAACCCATCTATGGCAGGCTGAAAGACTATTGATACATTCCGCCCCTAGAGGGCAGAATGTTCTAATTAGTAAAACAAAGGTGTCACAGAGCCCGAGGGGGTCGAAATCCCCTGTGCTCTGTGCAGCCTTTATTCACAGCAACAGCTGTGGAAGACAAACATTGGAATATTGGAGCTCTGGGTTTCTACCAGCCATTAGAAGCCCGGAACACTTCATTGTCTTCAATGGAGTGCTCAACACTCAAATCCAATATTCCAATATTCTCTTTGTTCACAGCAATAGCTGTGAACAAAGCCTCACGGAGGCTTCGTGAGGAATTTGTTTTATTTAATAGAACATTCTGCCACTACAGGGCAGAATGTTCTAATATAGCCTTAGAACTCGCCATTAAAGGCCTGCTCCTTTAACAAGGGAGAGGGCCTTTAATGGTCCGTAGAGCCCGCTACGGCGGGTTCTAAGGATATTAGAACATTCTGCCACTCGGGGGCAGAATGTTCTATTAAATAAAACAAATTCCTCACGAAGCCTCCGTGAGGCTTTGTTCACAGCTGTTGCTGTGAATAAAGAGAATATTGGAATGTTGGCTCTAGGCTTTTACCAGCCAGTAAAAGCCCAGAGCACTCCATTGTCTGCAATGGAGATCCGAACATTCTAATGTTCTAATATAGCCTTAGAACCCACGGTAGCGGGCTCTATCGGCTATTAAAGGCCCGAGCCGAAGGCGAGGGCCTTTGACAAGGGAGAGGGCCTTTAATAGCCGGTAGAGCTTGCTACGGCGGGTTCTAAGGCTATTAGAACATTCTGCCATTTGAGAGGGCAGAATGTTCTCCTAAATAAAACAAAGGCTTCACGGAACCAGAGGGGATTCAAATCGCCTCAGGCTCCGTGAAGCTTTGTTCACAGCTGCTGCTGTGAACAAAGACGATTGGAATGTTGGCGCTGCGGGCTTTTACGAGCCAGTAAAAGCCCGGAGCACTCCATTGTTTTCTATGGAGCTGCCAACATTCCAATGTTCTAATAAAGAGTAGTAAACCTCAAAAACAATGATGAAATATGTTCAACTCTCTTACAGATTTATCTAATGATTTTCAAATTCATAAAGCTGATAAAGAAATTGGGTCCCCCCTGAAAAACACTTGCTAGTTTTGACTATTACTCCTTCCATGTACTTGCTGCATGCCGTAATATTCTTTATTCATAACATTTGGCTGTACTTGTGTGCCACATACTTTTGTAAATTAAATGCAATCGACATTGCAGATGAAGAGTTCCTGGGACTCCGCCGCCTCCCAAAGACAATGCCTGCTCAGACTATACATGTAGACCTTAATGAAAGCCATAGCCAACAGAAGAACTGCGACTGGAGGAAGTTTGGAGTTCCCCGCAAGATAAGATATCAGGTATGGAATATATTCATGACTGCTCTACCCTCTTTACTGGAACTCTCTGCCTGTTTTTTTGTTTCTTCCTCCTCTTCTTAATTTCTTTTTCTTCTTCCAACACCTTACTTCACACTCACTGGTTTCTTTCGATCACCTCAACCCTCACTTCTGATTCTGTCTTTCCCTTCATTGCCTTGTGGCAGAAAACCCTGGGTATCATACTCTGGTCTAAGAGACTGTGGACACACTGGGAGAGATACCACTCTTGACACTTGTAGGCAGGACAGTAATCTCTCCTTAGAAGAAGGGCCTATGGAGGTATGAGGGTTTATGGTCAAAGTAAGGAAAAACTATACCTGTTTTAACAATGGTTATATTGCTAAACTATGGCCCATATTTATCCTTTTTTTGTGCCGCATTTGAATCACTTTTTGACGTAAAAGCGGTGCAAACTTACAAAATACAATTATATTTTGTAAGTCTGCACCACTTTTGCGTCAAGAAATTATGCAAACGCTGCGCAAAAAAAGTATAAATATGGGCCTATAAGAGAGGAGGGCTGGCTAAGCAAAGGGAATGATACGAATGGGTGGTTTGAGAAATGAGCAAACACAACAGTGGCTAGAAGCCAGATAAGGCTAGAAGGAGGAGGATACACAAGGGATTGGAAGGTGAAGCAAGGGGCTGCTCCTGCTGTAAAAAAGGAGGGTAGCACCCAACTTCCCATGAGAAATAAACTCATCCAAATTGCAAAAACTATTGTATTTGAGTCAATGTGTGACATTTTCTGTTTCTAGAATTTGATGAGATAACCCACTACATATTGGGAAGTGGTAAGCACTCCATCTCTCTTCTCATGCTCGAAGCTGGCACTTCATTGCCCAACGGTGCAAATCCTTAAGACAACTACCGTTGCCAGTTCTGCTGAGGTGGACTGAATTGCCATCATTGTGAGAAGGAGGATAAGACCAGAAACAGTTGCATTGTTGGTGCTGGTGTTGAATTTATGATTGTCCTGTAAAGATGTGATGCACGTGCACCACTTTACTGTAAATATGAACCTTTCACCGCTTTAATTTGTTCCAGGGCCAGTGTGGCTCATGCTGGGCTTGTGCAGCTGCTTCCAATATTGACTACCTTTGGGAAATAGGAGGAGAACCAAGGACCGTCTCAGTGCAAGGTATGTCTTCTCGGTCACACAGGCAGTATTCTTGTGACTCAAAGTACACTTTATAGACGCCTTGTTCAATTTTAATGTCCCTATTTCCTCTGAGTAACCATTTATTGTTTCTGCCCTAACTTACAAAGGTCCTATCTTGGCCTGTGTGCGTTACGGCCCAGCTCGGATAGAATAGGGTATCTCAAGAGCCTTTGTATGTATGTCAGGAAAGTCTAGTTGGGCAGCGAGAGTACAGTGAACACAGGCTAAAAACACTGAGGTACGATTAATGATTGTTTCCGGTGCGGCAGCCTTCATTCTGTCTCTTTTACTTCTTCTGGACCTTGTACGTTTTGCCCTCCTCCTCTAACCTTAAGCAAAAGGTTGCTATGTGGAAGGACTTTTAGGGACTCCCTAAAATATGCACCAAGAGACTGACGAATGTGATTTTAAGAAAACGTCCCAAAATTGTAATTGCTTTATAATGTTTTATTCCTGTAAATTTTGCATATCATTGGATAAATAGTTCCTGACGCAAACTTCCGGTGTATAAACCAAACTAAAAGACAACCTTCTAAGTAGTCATTAAATATCACACTGGCATGCCGAGACTGGAGGGCCCCTCCTTGCAAAATACATGGAGGGGCCTCCCTTCGGACTCTCTCAGGAGTTCTCATGCCAGGTTACTGTGATGAGGGGGCCACTGGTGTTCAGCACCCCCGCCCGCAGCGCCTGTGGGGGGCCCTGACTGAGTCACTTACAGCAACTCAGACAATAATATAATTTGTGATGGGTCTGGATGCCCCCGGGTCTCAGAGTTGTCGGTATCGGATGATTCCCTTTTTCACCACGAAGTGCACATTTCGCCAAAATCGGGCACCGGGCCCCCAATTCGTCTGCAGCATTCCTCATATCAGTAGCCCGTTTGGAAAGTGTAGACTTTTTCGGGCCATGTATGACCTAGGCTGCATCATGTGTTTCATTCGCAGATATGAAGCAGCTTCCATTTTTTCAGTTTCCGGTTTCTGTGATGATGTGTCACTAAATGACACTCGGCCCTGGGCACTTCAGGGTTAAAACTGAAGCGCCCAGGTCAGAAGTCATAGGTGACGCTTTCCCTCGTCATGAGGGGAAGGACCTAGAGGACCTTTGCCAGGCTGAAGAGGTCACACCCACAGGAGCTGCGACTTCTTCAGCCCAGCAAAGTTGAGCTCAGGCAGCCAGGGGTCTGCGCATTCAGCGCATGTCCAGCTCCTGGCTGCCTAACCTGAACCCGAAGAGTATCTATCAGGCTGTCTTTTTTTCAGCCTGACAGACACTCTTCATGTCAAGAAAAAGGTAGGGGGGTGGTGGTCACTCAGCCAGTATGGGTGGGCCGCTGCTGGGGCACATATAAAACGTTTGAAGAAAAATATTTTCTCCTACTTTACACCTGCCTCAAGCAGGTGTAATGTCTCGGTACAAAGCTCTAAGATTGTTAGTAGATATTGAAACATCTGTGTACGAAGCATGGAACACACTCTGGACACAAAGTAACGTGTTAGCTGTAGACAGCTTTCAGATGCAGAGTACATAACAAATTAACATTTTGCGCAGATTTGTGTCATTTTTGGTGACAATGAAATCAGTGCATACTGGTCATAAATTTCTCCCCATGTTTTCATAGTTACACAGAATACATGCCCCATCATGGTGCTGCACAAAACATCATGTAAGCAATACTTAATTAACTATAAATACTGTTACTAAAAACAGAAAAACACAGAGAACGAAAGCACACTTACTTCTTGTTTTACTGCTCTTTGTCGTTTCTTCTTCCATCTTCTTGCCTTCTCCCCCTTTTACTCTGTAATAATCCTTAGTTCTCCTGCCGTTTTTCTTTGCTCGCCCCTTATTTGCACCATGACTTTTATTTTTCATTTGACAGCACAGCTGTCGGCAAGACTTAATGTTACAATTGCTCTATTGATATATATAGAGTGGACTTTGACGTGTCCTAGAGAAATATTTATCCTTCACCTCATTCTATTGGCTATTTGGTGTATCAATTAGTTTCCTATGAAGTGCTTGCATTGCAATTCATGGAGGACTATTCTACATCTCAAATGGTCACCGAATCATCACAAATTAGATTCTTTATCTCATAGATGCTTTATATATATATATATACATATATATATATATACACAACACCAACTCCTCCACAATGAAAAGGACGTGCTCGGACACTGGTCGTCAGTGCATATGATTAATGAAACAATGCCTCCTCAGAACGCGTTTCAGCCGTAGCCTTGATCACATATGGGACGGCTTTACTGTTTACATATTAAATACCCGCAAAAGATGAACATAGAAAACAGAATAACATGCATATCTAAAACCACTACAGAAAAGGTGGCGGCCATCTTGAAATGTCACATATATTGTGTCCTTCAATAAAACTAGTTCCAGACCATCTTTATCTTGGCTATAAATACTATATATGTATAAAAAATCATATATATACTTTTTTTTTATCACTGAACAAATTCCTAATCTCTATCCTATAGATGAACATATCACATATGGCAACAGTATATAGGGGGCCATTTTGACCTCAGCGGTCTTTTACCAAGACCGCCGAGGGACTGCCGTGCGGAAGACCGCCAGTGGTGGCGGTTTGCCGCTCGGCCTATTATGACCGTTGGCAGCTCTCCGTCCTTTTACGGATGGAGAGCCGCCAACAGCCATACTGGCGGGAGGCGGGGAAGTGGAGGTTGCTCCACCTCCACCGCCACGCCAACAGAACACCACCCAGCGAATCACATCCTGTGATTCGCCGTGGCGGTGTTCTGTTGACAGTGTGGTGTCGGCGGAGTTTCCCCCATGGCTCCCGTCCCCTCCCGGAGGATCGTCGGACCAGGTAAGTCGATCGTCATTGAGGGGAGGGGGGTTGGGGGGGTTGTGTGCGTGCATGGGGGTGTGCGTGTGTGTATGTAGAGGGGGGTGTGAGTGCGTGTATGCTTGCAGGGGTGTTGTGTGTTTGGGAATGAGTGCGTGTATGTCTGTAGGTATGTATGGATGGATGTGTGCGTGTATGTTTGAATGTGGGTGTGCGTGTCTGACTGTGTGTGTGGATGTTGGCATGTATGTCGGTGTGTGTGCGTGTATGTGTGTTGGTGGTGCCTGCATGCGTGTTGTGTGTGTATGAATGATGTTATGTTGGGGGTCAGGGTGGGGAGGGGGTCCTGCCACCTTTGGGGGGTGGCAGGGGTGGTTTGGGGGTAGGGGAGGGAGTAGGGTGGAGGTGGGGGGTGGGGGAGACCCCTATCAGTGCCAGGGAAATAATTCCCTGGCACTGAAGGTTCCAACCGCAGGATATCCACGGCGGTAAGCCGGGTCAAAATACCGCCGGCAATATAGTGACGGCCGCCGGGCTGGAGATCTGGCGGGCGGAACGGAGAAGCGGCGGATGACCATGGCGGTAACCGCCATAGTCATAATACAAATAAAAAGACCGCCAGCCTGTTGGCGGTCTTACCGCCGCTTCTCCGCCTTCCGCCAGGGTCATAATGACCCGCATAATAATCATTAAACTCTACTTTTTATATTTTCACAACCAGATTCACCCACCATATTAATATCACAGTTACCAAATGTGCCCAATCCACATTGTCCTACTCCACCTTGCACATTAAAACAACTCAAACCAAGCCAGTCCCAATACCACATAAAAAGATAAACATACTTGATGTGTATAACAACCACAAAAATCATCCATTAGAAGTTCAATTGAGTCAGTCCACTTTACATTGTTTAACCCAAATGAACATTAATTTCCTCACTGGAGTTCAAACCCAAGGGACTTAAAGTATCTAATCTAATAATCAGTTTGGATTCCAGAATCCTCAATTTTTTTCTCTCTATTACCCCCCGTATATTTGACTGAATCCGATCAATGACCACAAAACTCAGCATCCTTTCATCCCCATTGTGTGCTACATGAAAGTGTCTAGCCACAGGGTAGTTATGGTCACAATTGCGGATAGCTCTTATATGTTCCAAAACTCTCTTTTTGGCCTTATGTATTGTGCTTCCAACATACAATTTGTTGCAGGGGCACTTTAAGCAATATACACAGAAATCTCTGTTGCAATTCGAATGACCCTTTATCTCATGGGAACTGAGACCATTATCTCTTAGTACATCCATACAATTGACACTATATTTACAAGCTTTACAGCGATTGCAACTGAAAAATCCAGCCGGATTTTGTGACATTTTTCTTACCTCTTCCCCAGATGTTACTGCATTTTGGCTCAAATCGTCTCTTAGTGACTTACCCTTACGGAAAGTGATCAAAGGCATATTGGTAATGGAAGTATTTAAGATGGAATCAATCTGTAGAATATGGCAACTTTTGGTGAGAATCTGTCTGACTGAGTGTGCCTGATTCATGTCGTAATGAATCTCAAGCTTTCATCTAACTTCCACTCACCAACTTTTGTATATAGGAGGTCCTCCCTTTTGACATTATCTACTTTATTTTTATGTTGTATAGTCTTGTTCGTATACCCTCTTTCTAGAAATCTCTTACATTTTATCATACTTTCACGCTGTAAATCATCCCAAGTACTACCGATTCGCCGTGCTCTTAATAGTTCTCCATTTGGAATAGTCTCTATGAGCCTAGGTGGATGTGCACTTTTCGCATTCAATAAGCTATTTCCAGCAGTGGCTTTTCTATGCAATCTAGTACTTAAGCTGTCACCCTGAACTGTAACCTCTACATCCAAAAATTGGATATGTTTAATGCTATGCTGCTCACTAAGCTGAAGATTGTTCTCCTTTTCATTCAAAACCCCCACAAACCTAGATAGAGAACATTCATCACCTTTCCAGATCACAAAAATGTGGTTTATATAACGTACCACATCACTACTTTATCCTCATAGTCTGGTACATTAATGGATACTTGCACCTCCAACCAGCCCATAAATAGATTAGCATAACTGGGTGCAAAGCAAGTACCCATCGCTGTTCTCTGTATCTGTCTGTACACCTGATTGTCAAACACGAAACAATTATTTTTGAGGCAGTAGCTGATCATATCACAGATCATCTCTGTATGTAACAAATAAGATATTGATCTAGCTCTCATATAATGTCAAACGGCCATGGCCCTAGGTCATGTTGAATGCATGTATAAAGACTTGTAACATCCATAGTTAATAATATGCAGTCATCCTCCCATTGTACACCATCAATCAATTGAGTCATGTCTTTCACATATGATGGAAGACCTTCCACAAATGGTCTAACAAAATAGTCTATATATCTTGAGGTGTTCTCAACTAGAGAACCAATAGCAGACACAATAGGCTTACCTGGCAGAATTTTTTTACTTTTATGTAACTTGGGTAAAAGATATAGCATAGAAATAATCGGATGGTCACATTTTAAAAAACAAAATTCCTCCCAATTCAATAAATCTTTTTATCTCCAATCAATCAGTAACTCATGGTAGAGGACATCGGGTGACTTCACCTCTGACATCTTTACTTTTATGTAACATTTGACATCTTTCAGCTGTCTCTCATCCTTCATGATATATTGAGTTTTGTCCAAAATCACTACATTCCCTCCCTTATCGGATTGACAAATTACAAAGCTAGAATAATTTTGCAACCTTTGGAAAGCGGTTTTCTGTGTATTAGAGAGGTTGTCATATTGCCTGTTTCTTGATTCATATCTGATTTTTTTCAATTGTTTAATGACATCCCTCTCAAATACCTCTATGGCCTCACATTGTACCACAGGTAAAAACGTCGATTTTTATCTAAAATAAGTGGGTCATGCTGAATCTGTCTCAATTTCTAAGTTATCCAAATTCATGATCGGATCCCCATGAGCATTTATGTTATCATGTAAGATGGATAGTGTGTGTAACAGTTCTATATCAGAAATACTTAAACTGATAACTGCACATTTGTCTAGAGCATGAGGTTCTTCAGTCACTTTCGTCTTATACCATTTTTTTTTTATTTCAATTTCCTGACAAAGTGGAAAAGGTCAATCCTTGTTTGTACAAAGTCTAAATCCTTAGTTGGACAAAATGATAAGCCTAATGCCAATAGGTTTCTTTCTTCATCAGTTAATACCCTACTGGATAGGTTCACCACAGTCATTATATTCCTTTCCCACTCTCTGTATACATGTAATCATATTTCCGATGAAATGTTAAGCTCCTTCTTGACTTATAATCCTTAAAGCCTCTATATATACATTCACTGCAGCAGTTTTTTTTAAGCATAGCATGTTGGCTTTGGAGGTCCTTGCTAAATCTTGCATACTTATGTTGTCACCATCTTTTCTCAGCCTCTGATAGATTCACAATATAAATACTGTATACATGTGTATATTTACTCATATGTATACTTACTACTACATGTAGGTGTAAGTCTACACTGTTTTGCTGCCCACCTTTCAGATTGTAGATTCCCACTGAACTGTAAGCTTACATGTTTCAACTCCCTCAGTTCATTGGATGTAAACATGCTAGACCGAATATACATGTTACCTTTAGTAACTTTTCACACATAGGTGGATATCTTTGCTACAGTGGTCAAGTTCTCCCAGTGGGAAAGTATAGGGAAATTTAATCTATTCATGTTTATAGAAAATTATAATATTTTAATAGGAAAAAATGAAAATAATGTAAAATAATATTGTTTGACCCACAACTAAATTTAAATATATTAATTGATATTTAAATATATAAATTTTTAAAATAAAATAAAAAATGACACCCTCATTAGCATTTTCATTTTTAATTAAGATATTCCATTAATTAAAAGCTATGTTCTTAAATAATGTACATTATTTTAAAAATGTTAATAAAAGTTTTAAACATATTTTAATTTGTTTTATTATATATTTTTATACAATTTAGCAATGACTGTAACACTAATACATATATTAGTGTTGCGTTATTATTCGATTGTTTTGAAATTATTTCCTGTTGGGTGTTATTTTAAGGCCATGTCTCCATTATTTTCTGTGGGAGTGTTTTGGAGAACCTGTGAGGGGTCATATATGGTACTTGACTTACTCTAAACCTGGCTACAGAACATTTAGGGCAATTTTGGCATATTTAGAGCATCAGTAAATTTAGGATTGTTGTTTGTGAACAGCAATGGCCTTACTATCTTGTGAGTGTGTGACTTTACTAGCATGCCCCTCCCGAAACCATTCCCTACATTTCCCTGAACCTTTCCCATTTTTGAGTAATTATTTCCGATTTTCAACCACTTCCCCTAGCGCCTCAAACATTTACACCTAAATCATATACTTACTTGTCTGGAGACCTCTGTGTAAAAAAAATACAAGAAAGTCAGATGGTGAGGTCACTGAGATTTGTGAATAGCATTTAATATTACATGAGTCGTAATAGTATTACTGCACTCCTACTTCATGCACCCAAAATGCAGTTTGTGAATAGGCTCCCCTATGTTTCAATGTTTCACTTTCACTTTCACTTTCTTATATTCTGTGTAATCCGTTTTTGTTTGATAACCCAATTTTCATGCTTTCATTCTCTTTTAACACTTTCAGTTTTCTTACCCTTTTTTGTTTTCTAATATTCTTTCACTAACCACAGCCTATGTTTCTCTAGCACACTGAGATACTAGGCCTAACGTTTCACCTTACCTTGTCATTCCTTTTTCTATGACCATCTTATGTGTTCTGTTATGTTACCCTTGTTTGACTATCATTTTCCTTTCTTTAACATACATTATCTCACCTTCATTTGTTCTGCCATTTTTATTCACTTCCTTTTAACTGTCTTTTCACCCATTTCAGTACTAAGAACCTCATTTTAAGTTTGGCAGAGGGGATTACTCTGTCACAAACGTGAGGGATATCTTGCCTGCCATATTACAAGTTCCATACGATATAATCAACTTGTAATACAGCAGGTTGGATATCCGTCACATTTGTGCAGAGTAATCCCCTCTGCCAAACTTGTAACAAGGCCCTTAAAGTTGAGTTCTTTTGGCTGCTTGTTTTCCTATGCTGGTTTATCACACTTTTTCCTTCTCACCTTATGTATCGTATCATTATTTCTTTATTTTTCTTTCACCGTTCTCCGAAATATCTGTGGTGGAGGCTCATCTCTTTTTTTCTCAGTCTCACTTGTCTCTTTTTTCCCAATCATCTGCATTTGTTCTGCCACCTTTTATGGTCTCGGCCCTTATGTTTTTTCTTAGCCACTCCTTCATTTTTTGTTCTTTGATTATCTGAACTTTGTCCTCTCTCGCACTCTTGTACTCATTCTTGCTTATTACACTCTTTTGTTCTCTCATCTTTATTTTGTCTTTCACCATATTTCATGATGTGATACTGTTTGTACAATCTCACCTTCAAATTCCTTTTCTACTTCTTTTGTTATCTCACGTTAGAGAAACTGCTTGTCTGGTTGCTCCAAAATCTGCCATCAGATAGTGATCCTCTATCTATAGGTGGGGCGTAGTAGTTAACGAGTGCACATCTAAAGGTAGACTACTATGTAGAGAGAACACATTGCATGGGTGAAAGGCTGGGGCAGCTGGGCCGCGAAAGCAGGTTTTGAGTGATGGTATTTGTAAAACCAAATGATGATAGCCTTATGCTTCCCAGAGTCACAAATCCACCTTCATGTCTTTTCTAAAACAGGCTGTCATGCTTGCAGCACTCAACGGTTGGTAGGGCTGATGTAGGATCAGTGTAGGAGGCTGGCCTGGTTTGTAGTGAGTACCAAGGGGTACTTACACTCTGCACCAGGTCCAGTTATCCCTTATTAGTGTAGAAGAGGTGTCTAGCAGCTTTGGCTGATAGAAAAGGGTAGCTTAGCAGAGCAGCTTAGGCTGAACTAGGAGACATGCAAAGCTCCCACTATACCACCAGTGTCATATGCACAATATCATTAGAAAACACAATACACAGATATACTAAAAATAAAGGTACTTTATTTTTATGACAATATGCCAAAAGTATCTCAGTGAGTACCCTCAGTATATGGATAGCAAATATACACAAGATATATGTACACAATACCAAAATTATGCAGTAATAGCAATAAAAAGCAATGCAAGCAATGTACAGTCACAATAGATTGCAATGAGAGCACATGGGTATAGGGGCAACACAAACCATATACTCCAAAAGTGGAATGGGAACCACGAATGGGCCCCAAACCTATGTGAGCTTGTAGAGGGTCGCTGGGACTGTAAGAAAACAGTGAGGGTTAGAAAAATAGCCCACCCCAAGACCCTGAAAAGTAGGTGTAAAGTGCACCTAAGTTCCCCAGAGAGCACAGAAGTCGTGATAGGGGAATTCTGCAAGGAAGACCAACACCAGCAATGCAACAATGATGGATTTCCGGACGAGAGTACCTGTGGAACAAGGGGACCAAGTCCAAGAGTTGCAACAAAGTTGAGATTGGGCAGATGCCCAGGAAATGCCAGCTGAGGGTGCAAAGAAGCTGCCACCGGATGGTAGAAGCTGTGGATTCTGCAAGAACGAAGAGGACTAGGAACTTCCCCTTTGGAGGATGGATGTCCCACGTTGTGAAGAAGCTTGCAGAGGTGTTCCCACGCAGAAAGACCGCAAACAAGCCTTGCTAGCTGCAAGGTTTGCGGTTAGGGTTTTTGGATGCTGCTGTGGCCCAGGAGGGACCAGGATGTCGCCAATTGCATGAGGAGACAGAGGGTGCGCCCATCAAGACAAGGAGCCCTCTCAGAAGCAAGCAGCACCCGCAGAAGTGCCGGAACAGGCACTACGAAGAAGAGTGAACCAGAGCTCACTTGAAGTCACAAAAGAAGATCCCACGACGCCGGAGGACCACTCAGGAGGTTGTGCACTGCAGGTTAGAGTGTCAGCGACCTAGGCTTGGCTGTGCATAAAGGAAATCCTGGAAGAGTGCCCAGGAGCCGGAGCAGCTGCAAATCACGTGGTACCCAGTAATGCAGTCTAGCGTGGGGATGCAAGGACTTACCTCCACCAAACTTGGACTGAAGAGTCACTGCACTGTGGGAGTCACTTGGACAGAGTTGCTGAGTTCCAGGGACCACGCTCGTCATGCTGAGAGGAGACCCAGAGGACCAGTGATGCAGTCTTTTGGTGCCTGCGGTTGCAGGGGGAAGATTCCATCGACCCACGGGAGATTTCTTCAGAGCTTCTAGTGCAGAGAGGAGGCAGACTACCCCCACAGCATGCACCACCAGGAAAACAGTCGAGAAGGCAGCCGGATCAGCGATACAAGGTTGCAGTAGTCGTCTTTGCTACTTTGTTGCGGTTTTGCAGGCATCCAGAGCAGTCAGCGGTCGATTCCTTGGCAGAAGGTGAAGAGAGAGATGCAGAGCTGATGAGCTCTTGCATTCGTTATCTAAAGAATTCCCCAAAGCAGAGACCCTAAATAGCCAGAAAAGGAGGTTTGGCTACTTAGGAAGGAGGATAGGCTAGCAACACAGGTAAAAGCCTATCAGAAGGAGTCTCTGACGTCACCTGCTGGCACTGGCCACTCAGAGCAGTCCAGTGTGCCAGCAGCACCTCTGTTTCCAAGATGGCAGAGGTCTGGAGCACACTGGAGGAGCTCTGGGCACCTCCCAGGGGAGGTGCAGGTCAGGGGAGTGGTCACTCCCCTTTCCTTTGTCCAGTTTCGCACCAGAGCAGGGCTGGGGGATCCCTGAACCGGTGTAGACTGGCTTATTCAGAGATGGGCACCATCTGTGCCCATCAAAGCATTTCCAGAGGCTGGGGAGGCTACTCCTCCCCAGCCCTGACACCTTTTTCCAAAGGGAGAGGGTGTAACACCCTCTCTCTGAGGAAGTCCTTTGTTCTGCCTTCCTGGGCCAAGCCTGGCTGGACCCCAGGAGGGTAGAAACCTGCCTGAGGGGTTGGCAGTAGCAGCAGCTGCAGTGAAACCCCGGGAAAGGTAGTTTGGCAGTACCCGGGTCTGTGCTAGAGACTCGGACATCATGGAATTGTCTCCCCAATGCCAGAATGGCATTGGGGTGACAATTCCATGATCTTAGACATGTTACATGGCCATGTTCGGAGTTACCATTGTGACGCTATACATAGTTAGTGACCTATGTATAGTGCACGCGTGTAATGGGGTCCCCGCACACACAAAGTCCAGGGAATGTGCCCTGAACGATGTGGGGGCACCTTGGCTAGTGCCAGGGTGCCCACACACTAAGTAACTTAGCACCCAACCTTTACCAGGTAAAGGTTAGACATATAGGTGACTTATAAGTTACTTAAGTGCAGTGGTAAATGGCTGTGAAATAACGTGGACGTTATTTCACTCAGGCTGCAATGACAGGCCTGTGTAAGAATTGTCAGAGCTCCCTATGGGTGGCAAAAGAAATGCTGCAGCCCATAGGGATCTCCTGGAACCCCAATACCCTGGGTACCTCAGTACCATATACTAGGGAATTATAAGGGTGTTCCAGTATGCCAATGTGAATTGGTGAAATTGGTCACTAGCCTGTTAGTGACAATTTGGAAAGCAAAGAGAGAGCATAACTACTGAGGTTCTGGTTAGCAGAGCCTCAGTGAGACAGTTAGTCATCACACAGGGAACACATACAGGGCACACTTATGAGCACTGGGGCCCTGGCTGACAGGGTCCCAGTGACACATACAACTAAAACAACATATATACAGTGAAATATGGGGGTAACATGCCAGGCAAGATGGTACTTTCCTACACAACCCCCCCCCCCTCAAACGAAGGACAATAAGACTAGCCATGACCTGATGAGTCTTCACTGTCTAAGTGGAAATATCTGGAGAGTCCATCTGCATTGGAGTGGGTACTCCCAGGTCTATGTTCCATTGTATAGTCCATTCCCTGTAGAGATATGGACCACCTCAACAATTTAGGGTTTTCACCTTTCATTTGTTATAGCCAAAGTAGAGGTTTGTGGTCTGTCTGAACAATGAAGTGAGTGCCAAACAGGTATGGCCTCAACTTCTTCAGTGCCCAGACCACAGCAAAGGCCTCCCTCTCTATGGCAGACCAACGCTTTTCCCTAGGGGTCAACCTCCTGCTGATAAAAGCATCAGGTTGATCCTGGCCCTCAGAATTGAGTTGTGATAAGACTGCCCCTACCCCTAATTCAGATGCATCAGTTTGAACAATGAATTTCTTGGAGTAACATGGGCTTTTTAGGACAGGTGCAGAGCACATGGCCTGTTTCAGCTCCTCAAAAGCTTTCTGACAGTTAGCTGTCCACAATACCTTTTTAGGCATTTTCTTTGAAGTGAGGTCATTAAGAGGGGCTGCTATGGAGCCATAGTTCTTTATGAACCTCCTGTAATACCCAGTGAGGCCTAAGAAGGCTCTCACCTGGGTCTGAGTTGTAGGGGGAACCCAATCTATAATAGTTTGGATTGTCCCCTGAAGTGGTGCAATCTGTTCTCCACCTACAAGGTGTCCCAGGTAAACCACGTTTCCCTGCCCTATCTGGCACTTTGAAGCCTTGATAGTGAGGCCTTCCCTTTGCAGGGCCTCCAAAACTTTCCATAGGTGGACCAGGTGATCATCCCAGCTGGAGCTAAAGACAGCTATATCATCTAGATATGCTGCACTAAAAGCCTCCAACACTTGCAGGACTGTATTCACCAACCTCTGAAAAGTGGCAGGTGCTTTTTTCAAACCAAAGGGCATTACTGTGAATTGGTAGTGCCCTCCAATAGTAGAAAATGCAGTTTTTGCTTTAGCATCCTCTGATAACTTGATCTGCCAATACCCTGCAGTCAAATCAAAGGTGCTTAGATACTTGGCAGATGCCAGTGTATCTATTAGCTCATCTGCCCTGGGTATAGGGTGAGCATCAGTTTTAGTTACCTGGCTGAGACCTCTGTAATCTACACATTTCCATTTTCCCATCTTTGGAATGAGGCTTTGGTACAAGTACCACAGGAAAGGCCCATGGACTTTCAGAGTGCTCAACCACTCCCAGTTCAAGCATTTTCTGAAATTCTTGTTTTATGCAGTCCCTGACATGGTCAGGCTGCCTATAGATCTTACTTTTGACAGGCAAGCTGTCTCCAGTATCTATAGTGTGCTCACACCAAGAAGTGGTGCCTGTCACAGTAGAAAAGAGTTCAGAAAACTGACCCAGGAGATTTATGCAGTGGCCTTTCTGCTCAGCAGTAAGACAATCAATCTGCCAGTACTACACCTTCCACTAGAGCATCTTGTTCTGTGGAAGAGAAGAGATCAGGGAGAGGGTCACTCTCTTCTTCCTGTCCTTTATCTGTTGCCATGAGCAGGGTGAGATCAGCCCTGTCATAGTAGGGCTTTAGGCGATTGACATGGAGCACCCTAAGGGGACTCCTGGCAGTGCCCAAGTCAACCAAGTAGGTGACTTCTCCCTTTTTCTCAACAATAATGTGGGGACCACTCCATTTGTCTTGGAGTGCTCTTGGGGCCACAGGCTCCAAGACCCACACCTTCTGTCCTGGTTGGTACTGAATCAGAACAGCCTTCTGGTTATGCCATTGCTTTTGGAGCTCTTGGCTGGCCTGAAGGTTTTTGCTGGCCTTTTTCATATACTCAGCCATTCTGGATCTTAGGCCAAGTACATAGTCCACTATGTCTTGCTTAGGAGCTTTTAAAGGTTGTTCCCAACCCTCCTTCACAAGTGTTAGAGGACCTCTTACAGGGTGCCCAAATAGGAGTTCAAAGGGGCTGAAGCCCACTCCTTTCTGGGGTACCTCCCTGTAAGCAAAAAGGAGGCAAGGTAACAAGACATCCCATCTCCTCCGGAGTTTTTCAGGGAGTTCCATTATCATTCCTTTGAGAGTTTTGTTAAACCTCTCAACCAGTCCATTTGTTTGTGGATGATAGGGTGTGGTGAATTTGTATGTTACACCACATTCCTTCCACATGGCCTTTAAGTAAGCAGACATAAAGTTGCTACCCCTGTCTGATACCACCTCTTTTGGGAAACCCACCCTCGAAAAGATTCCCAGGAGGGCCTTTGCCACTGCAGGAGCTGTAGTGGTCCTTAGAGGAATTGCTTCAGGATATCTTGTGGCATGGTCCACTACCACCAAGATAAAACTATTGCCTGAAGCAGTAGGAGGGTCAAGGGGGCCAACTATGTTAACCCCTACCCTTTCAAAGGGAACCCCAACCACAGGTAGTGGAATAAGGGGAGCCTTTGGGGTGCCACCTGTTTTGCCACTGGCTTGACAGGTGACACAGGACTTACAAAATTCCTTCGTGTCCTCTGACATTCTAGGCCAATGAAACAAGGGGACAAGCCTGTCCCATGTTTTCATCTGCCCCAAATGTCCAGCCAAGGGAATGTCGTGGGCTAGAGTTAGGAGGAACTCTCTGTATTGCAGGGAAATAACCAATCTCCTGGCAGCTCCAGGTTTTGGGTCCCTTGCCTCTGTATACAAGAGGTTGTCCTCCCAGTAAACTCTGTGAGAGTCACTGACATCCCCAATTTGATGTTTGACAGCTTGCTGTCTTAGACCCTCTAGTGTGGGACAGGCCTGCTGTGCCACACTCAGCTCCTCCCTGGCAGGCCCCCCCTCCACCCAAAAGCTCAGCAGTGTCTGCTTCCAGCTCCTTTGGTGAAGGTTCTGCACAGGGGGGAAATTCTTCTTCCTCAGAAGTAGAATCATCTGTAGAGGGAGGGATAGTAGGTAGTGATTTACCTTTACTAACCCTAGCTTTAGGGAGCACTTGGTCCATTGTTCCAGGATCCAAGTCACCCTGTCCTTTTTGCTTTTTGGCCTGAGCCCTGGTCAAAGCAAAAATATGCCCAGGAATGCCCAGCATTGCTGCATGAGCCTCCAACTCCACTTCTGCCCAAGCTGATGTCTCTAAATCGTTCCCTAGTAGACAGTCTACAGGTAAATCTGAGGCAACCACAACTTATTTTGGACCAGTAACCCCCCCCAGTTGAGATTCACAGCAGCCATAGGGTGGCTAAGAGTGTTGTTATGAGCATCAGTCACTTGGTACTGGTGACCAAGTAGGTGTTGTTCAGGGTGGACCAGTTTCTCTATTACCATGGTAACACTGGCACCTGTGTCCCTGTAGGCCTGAACCTCAACACCATTTATTAGGGGAAGTTGCTTGTACTTATCCATATTAAGGGGACAAGCAACCAAGGTGGCCAAATCAATGGCACCTTCAGAGACTAACACAGCCTCTGTGGTCTCCCTAACAAGACCAACCCCAACTAAATTACCAAAAGTGAGCCCAGCTACTCCCTTGGATTGGCTATTAGTAGGTTTGCTCCCACCACCACTGCTATTACTAGGGGCACTAGGTGTAGCAGTAGGGGTTGTGGTAGTGGGAGGCTTGGTGATTTTCTTTGGACAAGTGCATCAGTTGTCCAATGGCCTTTTACTTTACATAAATAGCACCATGGTTTCTTTACTTGATTAGAAGAGGATTTGGACCCACCACCCCCACCAGAGTGTTTTTGTGGGCCTGATGAAGACTCATTTTTAGATTTGTCCCCACCCTTGTCTGAAGACTTACCATCCTTCTTCTTGCCATCCTTGTCACCCCCTGTGTGAACTTTTCTGTTCACTCTTGTTCTGACCCATTTGTCTGCCTTCTTTCCCAATTCTTGGGGAGAGGTCAGATCTGAGTCCACTAGATATTGGTGTAACAAATCAGACACACAGTTATTAAGAATATGCTCTCTCCGGATTAAGTTATACAGGCTATCATAGTCAGAAACTTTACTGCCATGTAACCACCCCTCCAAGGCCTTCACTGAATGGTCAACAAAGTCTACCCAATCTTGTGAAGACTCCTTTTTGGTTTCTCTGAACTTGATCCTGTACTGTTCAGTGGTTAAGCCATAACCATCTAGGAGTGCATTCTTTAAAACTGTAAAATTATTGGCATCCCTTTCCTTCACAGTAAGGAGCCTATCCCTACCCTTTCCACTGAAAGATAGCCATAGGATAGCAGCCCACTGCCTTTGAGGGACCCCCTGCACAACACAGGCCTCTCAAGTGCAGCAAACCACTTGTTAATGTCATCCCCCTCCTTGTAAGGGGGAACTATCTTGTGCAGATTCCTAGAATCATGCTCTTTCACAGGAGTACTATCTGTAATACTGCTGCTGCCACCATGGGGTCCTAACCCCAACCTCTGCCTTTCTTTTTTTAAGTCTAAAGTTTCCCTGTCTAGAGCCAGATGTTGCTGTTTAAGCTTCAGCCTGGACTCTTCCACTCTCAATCTATTGAGCTCCCTTTCTAACATTCTGTCATCAGGGTGGATGGGTTGGGCATGCTTAGACACAGAAGAATGGTGTGAATGAACAGAGGGAGACCTGTCCCTAATAGTTGGTACTCTAACAACCTGGCCTGCAGGAGTGAAACCCCTACTGTGATGAGAGCTCACATTAGTACCAGTGATGCTAGGTGGCCTGCTAAGGGGCAGGTTGGCAAGAATACCATCGAACATTCTTACTGGGGCTACCCCAGAATCAGAGTGTGAACCATCTGCTAATTTCTCACCTGATGTGCCACCTAAGGCCTTATCATTTTCAATGAGCATATTAACTAACAATTCTCTAGAGGGATTCTTCCCTCCCCCTAAACCTCTATCAATGCAGAGACTCCTTGCACCTTTCCAGCTAAGGTGGTCATAAGCAGTGCTGGCCAGATCAAGAGTTTGACCTGTACCAGACATGATAGAAAAAGGTTTAAGGGACAGAAAAAGAAAGAAAAAGTTTCAGAACTTTTTAAGGAACAGAAAAAAACGTTTTCAACTTTTAAGAAACTTTTTTGAAAGTTTAGAGGTACTTTTCAGCACTTAGCAATAGAGTAAGAGAAGAAAAGCAAAACTTTTTGGTTAGGTGTACATACACTGAACTTGTTTTGTATATTTTTCTCTTATGAAAAGTACAAAACGACAAAGTGGTAAGTAGTTGCAAGTACTTATCCCACCGCTGCACAACCAATGTAGGAGGCTGGCCTGGTTTGTAGTGAGTACCAAGGGGTACTTACACTCTGCACCAGGTCCAGTTATCCCTTATTAGTGTAGAAGAGGTGTCTAGCAGCTTTGGCTGATAGAAAAGGGTAGCTTAGCAGAGCAGCTTAGGCTGAACTAGGAGACATGCAAAGCTCCCACTATACCACTAGTGTCATATGCACAATATCATAAGAAAACACAATACACAGATATACTAAAAATAAAGGTACTTTATTTTTATGACAATATGCCAAAAGTATCTCAGTGAGTACCCTCAGTATGAGGATAGCAAATATACACAAGATATATGTACACAATACCAAAATTATGCGGTAATAGCAATAGAAAGCAATGCAAGCAATGTACAGTCACAATAGATTGCAATGAGAGCACATAGGTATAGGGGCCACACAAACCATATACTCCAAAAGTGGAATGCGAACCACGAATGGACCCCAAACCTATGTGAGCTTGTAGAGGGTTGCTGGGACTGTAAGAAAACAGTGAGGGTTAGAAAAATAGCCCACCCCAAGACCTTGAAAAGTAGGTGTAAAGTGCACCTAAGTTCCCCAGAGAGCACAGAAGTCGTGATAGGGGAATTCTGCAAGGAAGACCAAAACCAGCAATGCAACAACAATGGATTTCTGGACGAGAGTACCTGTGGAACAAGGGGACCAAGTCCAAGAGTCGTGACAAAGTCGAGATTGGGCAGATGCCCAGGAAATGCCAGCTGAGAGTGCAAAGAAGCTGCCACCGGATGGTAGAAGCTGTGGATTCTGCAAGAACGAAGAGGACTAGGAACTTCCCCTTTGGAGGATGGATGTCCCACGTCGTGAAGAAGCTTGCAGAGGTTCCCACGCAGAAAGACCGCTAACAAGCCTTGCTAGCTGCAAGGGTTGCGGTTAGGGTTTTTGGATGCTGCTGTGGCCCAGGAGAGACCAGGATATCACCAATTGCGTGAGGAGACAGAGGGGGCGCCCAGCAAGACAAGGAGCCCTCTCAGAAGCAAGCAGCACCTGCAGAAGTGCCGGAACAGGCACTACGAAGAAGAGTGAACCGGAGCTCACCCGAAGTCACAAAAGAAGATCCCATGACACCAGAGGACAACTCAGGAGGTTGTGCACTGCAGGTTAGAGTGTTGGGGACCCAGGCTTGGCTGTGCACAAAGGAAATCCTGGAAGAGTGCAGAGGAGCCGGAGCAGCAGCAAATCATGCGGTACCCAGTAATGCAGTCTAGCGTGGGGAGGCAAGGACTTACCTCCACCAAACATGGACTGAAGAGTCACTGGACTGTGGGAGTCACTTGGACAGAGTTGCTGAGTTCCAGGGACCACGCTCGTCGTGCTGAGAGGGGACCCAGAGGACCGGTGATGCAGTCTTTTGGTGCCTGCGGTTGCAGGGGGAAGATTCCGTCGACCCACAGGAGATTTCTTCAGAGCTTCTAGTGCAGAGAGGAGGCATACTACCCCCCACAGCATGCACCACCAGGAAAACAGTCGAGAAGGCGGCCGGATCAGCGATACAAGGTTGCAGTAGTCGTCTTTGCTACTTTGTTGCGGTTTTGCAGGCGTCCAGAGCAGTCAGCGGTCGATTCCTTGGCAGAAGGTGAAGAGAGAGATGCAGAGGAACTCTGATGAGCTCTTGCATTCGTTATCTAAAGAATTCCCCAAAGCAGAGACCCTAAATAGCCAGAAAAGGAGGTTTGGCTACTTAGGAAGGAGGATAGGCTAGCAATACAGGTAAGAGCCTATCAGAAGGAGTCTCTGACGTCACCTGCTGGCACTGTCCACTCAGAGCAGTCCAGTGGGCCAGCAGCACCTCTGTTTCCAAGATGGCAGAGGTCTGAAGCACACTGGAGGAGCTATGGGCACCTCCGAGGGGAGGTGCAGGTCAGGGGAGTGGTCACTCCCCTTTCCTTTGTCCAGTTTCGCGCCAGAGCAGGGCTGGGTGATCCCTGAACCGGTGTAGACTGGCTTATGCAGATATGGGCACCATCTGTGCCCATCAAAGCATTTCCAGAGGCTGAGGGAGGCTACTCCTCTCCAGCCCTGACACCTTTTTCCAAAGGGAGAGGGTGTAACACCCTCTCTCTGAGGAAGTCCTTTGTTCTGCCTTCCTGGGCCAAGCCTGGCTGGACCCCAGGAGGGCAGAAACCTGTCTGAGGGGTTGGCAGCAGCAGCAGCTGCAGTGAAACCCCGGGAAAGGTTGTTTGGCAGTACCCGGGTCTGTGCTAGAGACTTGGGGGATCATGGAATTGTATCCCCAATGCCAGAATGGCATTGGGGTGACAATTCCATGATCTTAGACATGTTACATGGCCATGTTCGAAGTTACCATTGTGACGCTATACATAGGTAGTGACCTATGTATAGTGCACACGTGTAATGGTGTCCCCGCACTCACAAAGTCCGGGGAATTTGCCCTGAACGATGTGGGGGCACCTTGGCTAGTGCCAGGGTGCCCACACACTAAGTAACTTAGCACCCAACCTTTACCAGGTAAAGGTTAGACATATAGGTGACTTATAAGTTACTTAAGTGCAGTGGTAAATGGCTGTGAAATAATGTGGACGTTATTTCACTCGGGCTGCAATGGCAGGCCTGTGTAAGAATTGTCAGAGCTCCCTATGGGTGGCAAAAGAAATGCTGCAGCCCATAGGGATCTCCTGGAACCCCAATACCCTGGGTACCTCAGTACCATATACTAGGGAATTATAATGGTGTTCCAGTATGCCAATGTGAATTGGTGAAATTGGTCACTAGCGTGGTAGTGACAATTTGGAAAGCAAAGAAAGAGCATAACCACTGAGGTTCTGGTTAGCAGAGCCTCAGTGAGACAGTTAGTCATCACACAGGGAACACATACAGGGCACACTTATGAGCACTGGGGGCCTGGCTGGCCGGGTCCCAGTGACACATACAACTAAAACAACATATATACAGTGAAATATGGGGGTAACATGCCAGGCAAGATGGTACTTTCCTACAATCAGTGGTGTCAGGCTTTTGCTTATTGTTGTATCACAATATGGCAGTCAGAATACCGACCTACACATATATCACAAACATAAAATCAACTCCCAAAATATTATCATAGTGTAATTACTAATAGGAAAGCTACACTTCCTTGATGATATTATGGTGGCCTATTTTATAGCTATGATATATCTGAAGGTCTATATTGTGAAATACAAACATAGCACAAGATTATATATATATCAGAATTATACAGCCGGAATATCAGTCTACAGGCATATCATGACCTTAAATTTGACTCCCAAAATGTTGTCAAGGAAAATGTAGGTTTAAAAACATTAACCCCTTGGCTGCGAAGCCTTTCCAAGCATTTACCCTCTTAGAATGCTAAGCCCTTTTTGGCTATTTGGGTAGTTCGATCTCAGGCCTTTTCCACATAAGGTATCCATGCCAAATTTGCGTCCTTTTTTTCCAACAGACTGGGGATTAAAAAGCAACCCAAGGTTTGAGTATACCCCTCATGGGGACTGATAAAATAGGAAAAATGTAGCTAAAATTTTAGGGTTTTTTAGGAACAATAGGAAAAAAGTGCTTGGTAAAAAAGTCTCTGTTGTTTCCTAAAAATGGCATCAACAAAATGTTTGCTGCTAAAATCACAATTTTCTTGGCTTTCAGAAACATAAAGAGCTGGCTCAAAAAAACTAGTTTTTTAACCACAGTTTGGCATTTTTCAAAAAGGTAGCCCATTTTTCTTAATTGTTGTGCTTTTTACCTACTTCCAGTTTGTGATGGAAACCGCTGTGAAACTCGTAGCAGATTCTGAAGAGAATTCTGAAAAGTGTACACAAAATATTGAAAATTAGTAGGAATAAACGTCCATTTCTGACGACGTTTTCATTCATACCTTCTCATCACAATGGCTGTTTTACAAAAGTAATACACCATTACATCAGCTAGACCCGTCTGGTTGCTGGAATATATAGAATTTTCCAAGAATCCAAGATACGCAGAGCCAATAACTGAGCTTCATCTTACAATGGTTTTTCATTGAGTGCCGGGTGTAGAGCAATTCATATGGTAAAATATAAATAGTGAAAAAAAGGTATCAAGGAAACCAATGTATTTCTGAAAAGTGCACAAGATACCGAGTTTAGAAGCAGTGGTTGTTTACACATCTCTGAAGTTGTGGGAACCCAGACTAGCAGGTGGATTATAGAGCATTTCTCAAAATACCTTCTTTCTTACACACTGGCCTACATTTGGAGGGGACAAATGCAGAAAAATACAATGAGTAAGAAAACGTGTTCTACTATTCTGTGTTCCCCTAAGTCTCCTGATAAAAACTATACTACACTTTTGTGGGTAGGCCCAGTGCCTGCAATGAGAAAGGGCACAAAAAGCAACATGGCCACCTCACATTTTTCTACTGAAAAATGAACATTTTTTGCAGTGTGGGTGACTATGGATTTTGGGCCGTTAATAAGAGGGCACCTCCGCAAACCTAGCAAATCTGCACATATGTGACAAGTAGATACTCAGGGAAATCCAGGGTAGGGTGACTTGTGTGACTCTCCTCAGGTTTTCTTACCCAGAAGCCATTGTACACCTCAAACTTGGATAAAGTTCTGCAATCAGCTGGGAGCAACAAATTTCCTGCCATTCTCCCAAATCTCCCGATACAAATGGTACCTCACTTGTGTGCATAGGGCAAGTGGCCACAAAAGTAGGCGCCAAAACGCAACATGAACAAATCACATTTTTCTGAACACTGTCCCTTTTTTGCAACGTGGCTAGCTGTGGGTTTTGGGCCCTAGCTGTGCCTGCACTTTGGGAAATCTAGCAAACCTACAGATTTGTGAAAACTAGAAACCCATAGGAATCCAAGGTGAGATGACTTTCACCAGGTTTTCTTACTGACAAGCCCTTTCAAACCTCAAACTTTGACGAAAACCCATTCCTCTCACACATCTGTGATTGAAAGTTCTGGAATCTGCAGGGAGCAACAAATGTTCCACCACCTTCCATTCCTCCAAGTCTCCAAATAAACATGGTAACACAATTGTGTATGTAGGGGTGACAGCTGGGACAGGGGAAGCACCAAAACGCAACATGGACACATCACATTTTTCCACTGAAAACGTACCCTTTTTTTTGCAGTGCAGTTAGCTGTGGATTTTGGGTCCTAGTTCAGCTGGCACCTAGGGACACCTAGCAAACCAGCACATTGTTGGTACCTAGACACACAGGGAAACCCAGGATAGGATGACTTGGGTGGCTTTCACCAGGTTTTCCTACCCAGAAACCTTCGCAAACCTCACACTTTGACTCAAAGATAAATTTCCCTCAATTTTCTGTGATGGAAAGTTTTGGAATATGTAGGGCAACACATTTCCTATCACCTACTGTTCCCCAAAGTCTCTCATTGAAAATGGTACCTCACTTGTGTGGCTGGGCCTAGTGCGTGCAACAGAAACGGATTAAACCAAGGTCAATGAGTGTCCCCTTGTGAAGACTCCCAGTTGACCTTAGTTTGATCCATTCCTGTCACAGGCACTAGGCCCAGCCACACAAGTGGAATACCATTTTTACTGGGACAAGTGGGGAAGCACTGTGTAGCAAGAATTGTGTGGATTCCTTCTGATTATGGAAGAATACATCACAGAAATGCAAGGAAAATTGTGATTTTAGGCAAATGTTGAGGTTTGCAGGGCATTATGTGTAAGAAAACTGTGTGAGTCCCACAAGAGGCACACAATGCTGTACTCCCCTGGGTGTATAGTTTTCTGAAATGCCTGGGTTTGTTAGTATTCCCTGGGTGTCAGCCGAACCCATACCAAAAAAACTACAGCCTTCATTTTTGTTGATGTTGCCAAATTGTGTCTTGGACCCCACCGTTTTAGGGGCCCTAGGCCTACCCATTTGGGTGGGTACATTTTTATAAAGAGACATGTGGAAACTCTTAGTGGCAGGAAATTTGTGGCTCATCGCACATTCCAGTGTTTGGGAACTGCAAGGGCTTCTGGGTAAGAAAACCTTCTGGGATCCAAACAAGATACATCACCCTGATCCCCCCTCATGTCTAGTTTAGGAAACTATCTAAGTTTGGTAGATTGTCCCTAGAAACAATGTGCACCCTGGCAGAGAAAATAGAAATGACAAATTTTACTACACCACCATCTACTACTCAAGTTCACACACATACTGGCTGATTTTGGGACAAGGATGAGTGAAAAGATTTCCCCAGAATTAAAAAGTAGAAATCGTTGTTAATAAGACAAATATAAATTTGCAGTACTGAACCAGTGAATCACAGCTCATGAGCTGTAAAGCCACAAGAAAGCACCAACCGTTCTACAGGTTATTCACGTACCTTTCAATGCGTCTCACACACAAAACCATTCACACTGCCAGCGACAGGCCCAGCACATTACAACACTTGCATCAACAAAACGCGCCATTCAGTGGCCCATCACTTTCATACAGACCGACACATCATTCACGTTGCCTGGCAGCTGGCCGAGTGTGTGGACGGGCGTTTGGCTGCCAGTGTATGTGTGTAGTGACCATCAGCAAACCACTACACACACTGCCAGCCAAACTCCAGTTCACACAGCCCGCCAGCTAGATGCCGGACACACACAGCCAAATGCCAGTTCAGACATAGCAATCACACCACCTGGCAACTGGCGGAATGTGTGGACTTGCGTTTCGATGATGCTGTGTCTGTAGTGACTTGCTGTTGGTCCCTACACACACACAGACGACCAAGTGCCAGTACACACACAGCGCCAGTCAAACGCTACTAAGACATCACAATGGAGCTCCACACCACTTTCATTTCCAAAGTACCCCCCAATGAACAGATAACACACACAAAACACATAGGGAAAAAAAGCATCCAAATAAAATGAGCACAGTTTTTTTCAAATAGAAAGAACCAACCTATAGGTAGAATATGAAATACCAATTGTGAATACATACACAACAGGTGTAACTAAGCACATAAAACTACTGCCAAATAGGTATCTAAACAGAAAAAAATATAGCAAGACAGGCAACAGTCATATCTCTTTTACTGTCATGGTTGCTCCCAATACTTGAGTTGTGTGGTACAATTTAACACTTGTGGGTACATGTAGGCCAGGATTTGAAGGACACTCATGCAGTATGTATAACTCTCCTTTTATACTCCTCTTCGGGCACGGACTCTACATCTCTGACAAGGAAAGGCCTTTTTGGGTGTGGAAGGAATGTTTTCAAGAAAGTGGCGATCTTTCAATCTAGCTACATCCTCCACCTCTACGACTCTAGGAACACTTGCCTGCTCAACTGCAACAAAGGCTGCCTATTACAAACATCTGAAACTGTACAAAAGTCATCTTGGGTTCTGGAGAACAATCTTTGAAAACAACGTAAGCATTGACGGATACTAAATGAAATAGATAAACAGCCAACTTCTTGAACCAAATGTGGGACTTTCGAGTAGCATTGTAAGGCTCCAACCTTTGATCTACTCTATCTACACCTCCCACGTGAATGTAGTAGTCTAAAACACACATTGATTTGTGCACTTCTGCAGCATGACCACAACCAGTCACAGGTGCAGTACTTTTATCATGAATAGTTGAAAGCATATGGATATTGCTTCTGTCTGAAAATTTCACTGCAAGGAGTTCATTACTATGCAAACCACTGCTCTGCCCCTTTTGAGGTTTTCTACACACAAGTGCTTTAGGGTAACCTTTACAGTAAGAGTGGATTGTGCCACAAGTCACAGTGCCCACTCTGAACAATCATTTCAATAATGTTACACCTCTGTAGAAATTGTCCACTTATAAATGGTGACCCTTATAAAAAAGTGATCCTGCAGGTTCCCACACAATTTTGCCACTGACTCCATAAGTGGAAGGGCAACCGTGGGGAGAGGATAGGGGGAGGTCAATTTAAGAATCCTTACCATTATACACCCTAAATTATACGCATATCCAGTGACACTTTCACACAGCATAGACAGCTTAATATTGTGCTTTATATCTGGTAGTGTATTGTCTGAAAACCAAATGCCCGTTGAACAGGACCAGAGACTCATCCACAGATATATATTTCCCTGGAACATAAATCTCTGAGAAACGATCTACTAAATGGTGAAGGACAGTCCAAATCTTGATGAGAAGGTCACAATCAGTGCGATCTCATGTCAATGCTGCAGCATTCTCCACAAAATGCAGAATCCACTGCAGAAGCAAATACCAATCTCGACTCAGAGTTGTTGAAAATATAGCAGTTGCCATCAAGGGACTAGTAGACCAATATAAAGACGGTGATGGCTTCCTTATCAATCCCATCAGGAAAGTTAAACCCCAGAGCTGCATAATCTCATAGAGATTTGTGGGAGTCCAGTGGTTAGCTGTAGAGTGGATCTTAAGTGTGGCACTGTTGTCCCTCAATAACGTTCTGAATACAGATTAGTCTGCTCAACAATATCATCTAAAAACACATCATCACTTCCTTCACTTCCTGTAACTTGCTGGGGTGGGACTACATTGCCCAGCAGGCCCTGCTGTTTTGACCTGCCACCAAGGGGGAGGGGCTTCTTAGCGCTTGAAAAGATCTTTTTACAACCGCGGCACGAGACCCAATTTGACACTTCCTGTAATCTGCTGGGGTGGGGCTATGCCCCCAGCAGGCCCTGCTGTTTTGGCTTGCCCCCAAGAAGGAGAGGCGTCATAGTGCTTGAAAAGCACCTTTCACCACCGCAGCATGGGATACACCCGGGCACGTGCCCGGGCCAAAATTGGGCCCATCTGCATCTGTCCGCAGCCGAACTGGACTGGGCTGGGCCACCTCCCTTGGTTTGTTCTTCGGTGTCACTAGTATCTGGTGAGTGCCTGCTGCTGGGGATCCAACAAGTTTGGTACCACTAATCCAGTGGAAATGGTGAACCGAAAGTTACTGGGGGACAAAGAGGCCTCTCCTAAGAGGCCGCATGGCACCACTTTGGACTCTTTTTTGGTGTGTGCTGTTAGGGTCATTGACAATGCGATTACGTTGGTGGAACAATGCCTAACGATGGAGATGGGAGACTCTATCACGCTGCCCATAGAACCCCACAGCACTTCAGAGACCCCCTTAATGGTAACAAAAGTGGCCATATGGTTGGGGATGACGTTGCCTCCAAAGATTTGCAGGCCTCCCAGTTGTCGCAGTCGTTAATAACTAGTATGGATGGGCGTATGTTAAAAAAGAATAAGAAAATTAAGCATATCAGCCAAAAAGGCACCAAGATCTACATCAATTAGGGCCACAAAAGCTCAGTGCTCAATGGTTGATACTCCTTGTCATCTTCACTGCCAAATGTGGTTAAGTTCCCTATTCCTGAAACTCTGGGTGTCACATTACAGCTGGACATGGATTTGGACTCAATTCTTAGTAAATATGAGATTCTGTTAACAGCAAGCATTTCCCGGATATTGGCAGGAATCGGTAACTTGGAAGATGCTGTGTTATTGCTTCAGAATTCATCAGACAACCTGCAAGTCCAAGGGGACTACAAATCAGATTTAGTGGGGAATGATGGCACAGAAGAGGGTGTCTGTCAGGCTGGACATTAATCCTCCCATCCCTATAACACTACTTCCCCTCTCACACATAATAGGGGTCTTGATGTTGAGACAAGAGAGCCTCAGAACGAGGGTACTCTAAGAGACCGTAACGCTACATCTGGTCAACCAGATAAAAAGGGAACTGTTGTTCTGGTAGAGCAGTGTCGGCGTAAAGGCTCTACTAGGAGTTCCAGCTCTGTATCCAGTGAATCAATCAAAAACTCCACAAGACTGCCACCCAACCCTAATCAGGTTACTTTGTGTCTCCCCCCCGAATGCTGCCCCTATGGGGTTATTCTAACTAATGTTCCCCGATTGAGTCATAATATTGAGGAGTCAACAGGCCAACAAAAGAACAAAATCTGCCATTGGTTAAAATTGAATACTGATGTTAGGACTATGATATTCAGGATGTTTTGTTTATTAGAAGGGTTTGGTGGGTATATATGGTGACTGAATTCTGGTGAATTGTAGATACCCTAAACTTGTTGAACGACTGATTAACTGTGGTTCTAAACTCCATTGGAAAGGTGTGGGGTTTGGCTTACGCATTGGTGGTAATTCTGACCCTGTAGGTCCGAATACTGCCAGGGCTGAGTGACGGTTTCACCGCCGATGGGCTGGCGGTGAAGACCGCCACAATACGAGTGTGGTGGTTTGGCCTGTGCCAAACCGCCATTTTCTCATGCTTACCGCCATGATGGTCGGGCCGGAAAAAAGCATCTCTGACCCGGCAGTCCACCCAATAACGCCTGCGCTATCACGAGTCCCCTTTCCGCCAGGGATTTCATGGCAGTAGACCCGCCATGAAATCCCTGGCAGAAAGGCTACCGGTGACAGGAATTTGCATTCCTGTCACTGGTAGATGACTCCCCCCCACATCTATCTAAGAGCCCCCAGCCCCCTCTTACCTTACAATATTCCCACCCCACCTCCCAGAACCCCCAGTAACCCCCGCTCCCAGGAGTGACCCTCTCCACCCCTGCACATACATACTTACTCCCCACTCCCCCGGCATACACGCACGCACCCACAGACACGCACACCCTGACACTCACTCACTCACAACACCCTTACACTCACGCACACACACACATGCAACACCCCCTCCCAAATCCATCCACACATCCACGTACACACGGACAACACCCCCACTCACACACGCACTCACTACATTCACCCCCATTGACACGCATACACACTCCATCCCCCACCCCCTCCTTTCCTCAACATACATACACACACAACCCCCATCCCAGTCCACATGCATGCAGATACACACCCCGACCCAGCATTCACATTCACCTGCACACGAATTGCCATCACATTTACACACAGACACACATGCATGCATGCACAAACACTCACCCTCCATCCCCCCCATTCATGACACCCATACACACACACACACATACATATCCATTCATACACCCCACCCCCCTCCCCTTGTAGAGGATAATTACCTCGTCTGATGAGGTGCTCCTACCTGAGGGGACGGGACCCGGCTCTCCCACCGGCGGCAGCGCCCCACCATCAGGACTACGGCTGGCAGAGTGCTTATGGCGGGGCGGGCCGGTGGGAGAACTGCCTCTGCACCTTCTACTGCCAGCATGACTACTGGAGGATTTCCGCCCAAATTGTGGCAGAGATCCTTCAGTACTTGTAACATGACGGTCGGAAGACCGCGCCTTCGGCGGTTTTAGGAAAAGACCGCCAAAGTCAGAATGACCACCATTGTTTGTTTGCAATATTTTTATAAACATGTTATCCCCCTCAGTCATTAGTTCCATCTTGGTTTTCCTGCCTGGAGGAGGTTTATGGAACCACTAAAATCCACAATTGCAATTCATAATAGGTTCCAGCCACTCGGAGACCTTGAAAGCTTAAATTGATGCCTGCTAGGTCCTACCAAATGTCATGTGCAGACCCAAGGTGAGTCTCCTCAATGTATATATGGTATGGTATATGGTAAACAATGGCACAGTTATTCAGATAGAGAACGAACCCTGATCCCTATTATGCCTAGAGGGTAGTTGTAGACTAGTGGGGAATAAGGATAAAAGAGACTCTTAACACAGGGTATAGTCAACTAGATTGGGGCTATCCAGATGATTAAGACTTATGATCATTACTTTAAAGTGATCTCATGGAATGTTTCTGGATTGAGGTCAAAACTGAATGATCCAGAATGGGGCGAGTTTATAGACAAATGTCATGTTTGTTTACTCCAGGAAACCTGGGCAACCTGGGTGGGATTTACAAACTTTAGTGTCCAGGCTAGAATGTCACCAGCAGGTCGCCCAGCTGGAGGCTTACTAAACGTAAAGACAAGCTTAGCCTGCAAAATACAGAGGTTAATCATTGACTTAGCTCATAACTTGGGCTTGATGTTGAATCATAAGGAGTTAAGTTGCAGGTAGGCTGGTGAATATTTATAATTGTTTTAAATGTTTGAACCAGATCTCTGCTACACGTCTGACTTTGGCTATTGTCTTGGAAAATATGGATAAAGAGCAATACCTCATTTTAGCTGGAGATATTAATGTGTCATATGAGCCAATAGATTTTATTCAAGATCTTGCCCATAAGGAAGAGGTAGCAAGAGGCACACAAAAACTGCAAATGCCCCCCCCTCTTAGGTGATGTTCAAAGGTTGCCCAGCAAGTTATGTCCCTTATTTTAGCCTATGGCTTACATGCTTGTAACAGGCGGACAACTTCAGGCCTAGACGCTTCCTTTACTTTTAAAAGGACAAACACTCAGTCTAGGATAGACTATATTATGGTTTATCTGGACCTATGGTCTAAGGTGCACAATAAGAAAGTCATAGATATATCTGATTGTGATCACAACGCATTGGTTATGGAATTAGCTGATATCCCCCAGCAGACTAACTGCTGTGTTGTTCTGTAAATCCCCATGGTTTCTTCTAATAATGATAAGAGGATAAAATGGCCCTTTGCAGAATCTGATAGGGAGTTACTAGTTGGTATTTACGAGGAAGTAATTTTGACCTCAACCACCCTCGAGAATACTGAGTCAAATACTTTTTTATTGCGAATAGTTTCACTAATTTACTTACCTCCATCAGGGGTCACTTTTGCAGACAATGTTATAATGTCCCAGCCAGGTGGAGAGATGCGCTGTGGCACCACAGAAATTGTAAGCTGGAAAGATCAGCTTTGATCTTAGCTGTGATGAGTGGTAACAGCACAGCCATAGCAGAGAGCAGGAGGGCTTATAAAAAAAACACAGTAAGATGCCAGGAAATGTTGGAAGTGGGATAACTGTTGTGAATTAGTCAGCACGTCAAAAATATAAGAGACAGCCAGCTATTCTGGCATCTGTTGTCCAAAGGGGTATGGTACACTATCAATGAGAGGACTTGTCAAAACAACACCATGTATGGAAACAGCACTTCTACAAACTATATTCTGGGGGGGAGGGCAAATGGAATTAGACATCAAGAGGGAAGTACAGTATAAACCTCTAGAATTACAGAATAGAATTAGAGGGAGAGGAAAGTGTTAGCTTTACGGTGGCTGAAACTACAACTGCAATTGGTAGTATGAAAAGGGGTAAACACCAGAGTTTGATAGAATTCCCTGGAGACCTCTATTGTTCAGAGCCAATCATTTGGGCCTACATACTTAATGTAGTTTTTAACATCATTCCTCGTGGTGGAGAAATACCAGGAACATGGAAGGGTGCTGAAATAATCCCAATTTATAAGAAAGGGATCAAAGGGGATCCTGAAAATTATAGACCAATCAGCGTGATAAATACTGTGCAGAAAGTGTTCTGCAGACTAATTCTGACACGGATGCAATTGTGGATCGGGTATTATCCAATTTACAAGATGGCTTTAGGGCATATACTAGCACCCTAGATCAGGTGTTTTGTTGTTTACTGATTGTTTGGAAGGTGGTTGTGATTGGAAAAGGGCACCTTTACATTGTATTCGTGGAACTTAAATCTGCTTTTGACTCAATTCCATGGGACAAACTGTGGGTTGCTCTGAGGGATGCTGGTATGCCCCTGGGTCTGTTGCAACACATAGCTCGCTTGCATGAAGGTAACTATGTACAAGTTAGGTGGGGTAAAGGTGGTGAGCTCACCAAAAAAATGAATGACTCTAGAGGCTCCACCAAGGCTGCGTCCTAGCTCCAACATTGTTTACCTTATACATGAATGGGATAGTTAATACACTTAATGAGTGAGTAGGTGACATACCTCTAAATTAGGGGGTCGCCCAATACCAGCACATCTCTTAGCCATTGATATGTTGCTGATCTAAATAAAACAATGGGCATGCAGAACATACTAAATAGGTCCGCCAATGTATGTGATAATTTTGGCCTAGAGGTCAACTGCTTGAAGACTACATTTCTGACTTATTGGCCTCATCGATCACTTAAGGGAAGTTGCGGTTGGGATCGAAATTTCTTGAGAAGGTTAAGATCTTTGATTACTTAGGGGTTAGATTGTCTAGCAATCTCTCATGGTCTGCCCAGATTTAAAAAAAAGCTAAATGGCTTTGAAACACGTCGAGGTGGTGATTATTAAAAAATTAAATAGGCCTGTTTTCTGCCTCATCTCCTCCGTACTTGAAATCTTTTGAGGAAAAGGGCTGGTGCAGCTCTATATGTGCACATTTTGTGGTGCTTGGAACCGACAAATGGATTAGAGCTGATCGAGAATAAATTTATATGTTTCATACTAAATTTACCATTAAGTACACCGCTGGTCCCGGTACGTCTTGACCTTGGATTGAAAAGTATTTCCCATATTGCTGTATTAAAACCCTTAGGGCTTAATTACAAGTTTGGTGGTCACTAGACTGCCAGACTCGGTGTGGTGGTCTGGACCACTGCTGCTGTGGCAGTCCGACCACCACATTACGACACTGGTGGTCTGACCGCCAGGGTACCGCCATCTCCACCGGGATCAGTGACCCCAACGGGCTGATGGCGGGTGCAGGTTGTAATCAGCCAGGGGGCGCTGCATGCAGCGCCACCCTGCTGATTACAACCTTGTTCTCAGCCAGCCTTTTCCTGGTGGTTTTACCACCATGAAAAAGCTGGCTGAGAACAGGTGCAGGGGGCCACAGGGGGGCCCCTGCACTAACCAATGCCTGTGGCATAGGCAGTGCATGGGTCGCCCTGCCCAGCAACCTCATAATGCACACTGTCTGCTGTGCAGTCAGTGTACATTATGAGGATGCTTGTGTGTAGGAAGCTGGCCTGGTGTGTGGTGGGTACCTAAGGTACTTACACCTTATACCAGGTCCATGTATCCCCTATTAGTGAAATGCAGGTAGTGTCTAGAAACCCGGCTCTCTAGAGGTAGCTGTGGATGAGCAGCCCAGGAGTAAATCACTAGAATTTCCCCAGAACTCCCACATAAAAGAAAATAAGAGAATTGCAAAACCCAGAGATGACTGTAAGAAACCAACGGTGGATTCCTGAAGAGGAAGACTCGTGGAAAGAGGGGACCAAGTCCAGAAGACACAGAAGAGTCCAGTGGGGGCAGGAGCCCCTACCCACCAAGCTGAGGATTGCAGGAGTTGGTCGACAGTGCAGAAGGAAAGTCAGCACTGCAGCCCTGGAGTCGGAGTCAAGTTCCTGGAGGATGCAGGTGATGTCCCATACTGGAAGGAAGATTGCAGTCAGGTTTGCATGTCTGGATTCCACCAACAAGCCTTGGCACAGGCAAAACTCGCAGTTGGCAGAAAGTGGTGCTGCCGGGGACCTTCAAGGCCCAGGAGGACTCAACCCAGGAGGGGGACTGGGAGTGGGGCCCTCAGCATTGCAGAGAGCCCACAGAAGTACAGGTAGAATGCATAGTAGTCCCACAGGACGGGGATACAGAAGGTGCAAATGGAGCTCTCGCAGCACCACGAAAAGGAGTCCCACGCCTCAGTAGAGTCACCCAGACAGCTGTGCGTCATGGGAAGAAGTGCTGGGAGCTGGAGCTACACAAAAACTGAAGACCCCTTGGAAGAAGTGCCAACAAGCCTTGGCAGCTGCAAAGAATGTGGTGCAGGGGAGTACTGTCCTGTGTGGGAAGGCAAGGGCTCACCCCCACCAAAGTTGGACAGCTGGTAGAGAGGACCATCTGGACCACTTCCAACCACCACCCATGTTGCAGGATACACACAGCCAGTCGTTGTTGCTGTTGGTACCTGCAGATGTAGGGGAGTGACTCATTCACTCCAAGGGAGATTCCTTCTTCTTTCCTGTGCAGACTGAAGACAGGCTGTCCTCAGAGGATGCACGTCTTTGTTGCAGATTGTTGGTCCTGGAGAGTCCAGATGCAGTTTCTTTGGTCAGAAGTCGAAGTAAGGGATGCAGAGGAATCCTGCTGGAATCTTGCAAGCCAAATCTGAGGAACCACCCAAAAGAGAGACCCTAAATAGCCCTGAAAGGGGGATTGGTCACCTAGCTGGGTGACCACCTATCGGGAGGGAGCTCTGACATCACCTGCCTGGCCTGGCCACTCAGATGCTCCCAGAGTTCCCTGCCAACCTTGGATTGAAGATGACCTGGGACCCTCTGGAGGAGCTCTGGGCACCACTCCTGGGGTGGTGATGGACAGGGGAGTGGTCAGTCCCCTTTCCATTGTCCAGTTTCACGCCAGAGCAGGGACTTGAGGTCCCTGACCCGGTGTAGACTGGGTTATGCATGGAGGGCTCCAAATGTGCCCTTTAAAGCATACCAGTGGCTTGGGGAGGGTACCCCTCCTGAGCCATGTAGCACCTATTTCCAAAGGGAGAGGATGCAACATCCCTCTCCCAAAGGAAATCCTTTGTTCTGCCTTCCTGGGCTTGAGCTGCTCAAGCAATAGGAGGGCAGAAGCCTGTCTGTGAGGTGTCTGCAGCTGGGGCTGCCTGGAAAACCTCAGAAGGCTGTTGAAGCAATGCTGGGGGTCCTCAAAGGAGTTCCCAAATGCTGGGGGCCTCAAAGGAGCCCCCAGAGTGCATGGAATAATACAACCAATACTTTCAAAAGTATTGGGGTATGATTTCAACATGTTTGATACCAAACATGCCTAGGTTCGGAGTTACCATTATGTAGCTGGACATAGGTAGTGACCTATGTCCAGTACATGCGTAAAATGGCGTCCCTGCACTCACAAAGTCCATGAAAGTGGGTCTGGGGTTTTTTGGGAGCACCTTTGCTAGTGCAGGGGTGCCCTCACACACAGTTACATGCACCCTGCCCTCTAGGCTGTGAAGGCTTATAGTGACCTGGTGCAGTGACCTACAGTGAAAACGGGTGAATGCACCCAGTTCACGTAGTGTGCAGTCCTGTAGGACCCATTGCATGGGCTCCCTATGGGTGGCAGAATAACTGCTGCAGCTCATAAGGATCCCGTGGAACCCCAATGCACTGGGTACCTGGGGACTTATTTGGGGGGACCAGCATGCCAATTGTGGGATGAAATGTCACCAATAACCAAATTTAAAGGAGAGAGCATGATCATTGGGGTCTTGGTTAGCAGGATCCCAGTGAACACAGTCAAACATACTGGCAAACAGGCAAGAAAGTGGGGGTAACCAACCTAGAAAGAGGAAGCTTTCCTACATTGTGCCCCCTTCGGGTAGCAGCATTGCTGCCAGCTGGACTATGAGCCAGCGACAATACAACCGCCACTTTCCCACTGGGCTGACCGTCCAAAACATTGTTTTTCAGCTGTCAGCCCAGCGGGAAAGTCATAATGGGGCCGGCAGGGAGGTCGCCACTACAGTGGTGGCAACCCTATTGGGAGTCTGACAGACGAGTATTCCCATCCACCAAACTCGTAATCAGGGCCTTAGTGTTTTGGGTAAGACTTTGGACAGGTAAGACACAGTATCCTGTCAAAGATGCTGGTGCTGTCGTACAGGCGCTAGACAAGTCGGCAGAGCGTATCCTCTGGTTAAAGAAGATTAAACATTGTCTGTATAAATTAAATCTGAGGGAACTGTGGGAGGATCCAGAGTCAATGAACAAATACTTGGTATATTTGCTAAAGGTGATATTCTGGGACTTCATTCAGGGTACCCTTTTGTAACTCTTTGGCACTTGGTGCTTTAACTGGACAGTTCTTGGATATTAAATGCACTTTCCTACTGGAGACATTTGTAGAGCAGATAAAACAGCCATTTACATGAGCACTTTACTTACAATTCAGATATGGGAATTTGCCCGGGAATTTAAGTAAAAGTAAATGGAAGCAGTCTATTGTATCTTTGACTTTCCCAACCTGTAGTCTATGCCCTGAATCTGTGGAGCATTTTATGTTTTTTGCCCTGTATATGTGAAAACCAGTAGAGGATGGATAGTCCCAGCCTGCTGACTGATGTCTATTTCATGACCTGCAGAAACTATGCACATTTTAAGATCAGATAATAATGAATGACTTGTGTTTTCTGTCTCAAGGTACCTCCTTTTTGCCTACCGGATTAGGAACAAAATATTATTCCATAACTAGTACTATTTACCTTTTGGTTATTGTGTAGCTCTGAAAATCCCTTTGGATGTCACTTTATTCTGTAATGCTTCTTTTGTATTTGACCTGTTGAAAATGTGTTTTGTGTCTTTTATTCTTTAAAAATGTATTTATTTTATGTGTTTTGATATGATGATGTATTTTTTGTAAATGATCAAATATTTCTGAAATAAAATACTACCACTAAATCATCAATAAACTGTTGGAAGAAGTTAATAGGCATAATGTTCTCTGCACTGAACTCTATACCCTGAATCACAACTAAAGGCAGGTAAAGCAGGCTGCACCACGTCAGGGGTTAGGGACAACACAGCGCTCAGCACATGCAATGTGAAGTCTTCGACCCCTGGCTGCAGTCCAGCTTCCCTTTGCTGAACTATCTGCATATCACTGTCCTCCTCTAAAAGATTTGCTTAATCAGCACTAATTCATCATCAGATGATTCTTTTCTAACAGAAAATTCACTGCCAGAATCTTCAGCTTGGTCCTCTGTCACAGATGCCAAGACAGTCTCAGAGCCTTATTCAGAGGCAGATTCAAAAAGCAAACCTACAACCTGCTGAGCGGTCAGCTTGTGGGCAGTCATAATTCTTACAAGACTAACACAACATATAAGACAACAATAATGCTGCATCAATTTAGGATTCAACAAACTCTGCTGTATCAAGCAATAAATATAACTTGTGAAATATGATCTGGAAACAAACTATCCATACAATCCACATGATGAATTTGATACTCTAAAAATATACCTCTCACTTGCCAAAGACAGCTAGACTGAGGAGCATCTGTACCTACTCTGGACAGACACAGAAAGCACCAAAGATATCCACTAGAAGGGAAAAACAAAAAATGATTACACAGAAGATAACACAATACAGATTTTTCTCAGATCCAAACATGAATTTCAAAAAATCATAAGCTAAGTATTGAAGCATGGCAATGATACTCATTTGAAGGAAACATTACAAAAAAGTTTCCTTACCAATCACATGCAACTTCCAAACTGCAGATCTACCATTACCAAAACCAAGGAAATAAAAAACTTTGCTCTACAATAAAAATGAGAAATAACACATTAAGATCACAAATGCAAATATGACAAGAAATAAAACAAGTAACATGATAGAACACTATGAAGTTTGCCCCTAGATGCTGATCAGCATCACAAACATTTCATTTGCCTCCAACGGGGACACAAACCAAAGGCAAGAAATTGGCACCCCAGAGGGGAATGACCCTTACCCCAGCCACCAGCCAAACACAAGTCAAACACCAGTTCACATACACCACCATCCAAACGCCAGCCACACACATCGCCAGTCAGAAGCCAGCCCAAAACAACCACCAGCAGCAACCCCAGTTCAAACACGCCATCAGCCAAATGCCAGCCACAACCCAGTCCACTTACATCACCAGCCAAACACCAGTGCACACTCACTGCTAGCCAAATGCCTGTTCACACACACACACATATTCCCTGGTGTCTAGCAGTTTTCTACCCCCCTACTGGGGGCACATTGACCAAGGGGCTGGTCCACCAACATATACAAAAAATACAGTCCCTGGTGTCTAGTAGTTGACTGCTCTCATGGGGCAGATCAGCCCAACAGATGTCCCCGAGGTGGGGATAGAAAGCAACCAAAACAGTTCCCCAAAAATGGGGAGTGACTCTTACCCAAGGAGCTGCTCCCCAGCAAACACATACAATAAAGTCCCATGTTTCTGGTGGTATTCTGCCCCCCAGGCGGGCATTTCGGCCTTAAATAATTTATGATCTTCCACCAGGGGGTGCATAAAATGGCCAAAACATGTCCCCAAAAATGGGGGGTGGCAACCCTTGACTAAGGGACTGCTCCCCAGTATACATATACCATATAATCCTTAGTGTCTAGTGGTATTACGCCACCCCTTGGGGTTAGGGGGGCCTAAAAAAATGGTTGGTCTGCCCTTGGGGACAGAAATGACCAAAACAAATACCCACATTTTTGGGGGAGCGACCCTTTCCTAATGGGCAGCTCCCAGACATGCAGACATTTTAAATTCCTGGTGTTGAGTGTGTTTACACCTCCCCCGGGGCAGATCAGCCTAAGAAATACCCAATCTACCCCTGGGAGGGAGAGGCAATGGAAACAAAGGAAAATTGTGCCCCTGACTTTGTGACCCTTACCTAAAGGGTCGCTCCCTAGAGGATGTATAGCTACCCTAATCCCTGGTGTCTAGTGGCTTTCCACTCCATGGGGTTGGGGCAGATTGGCCTAAAAATATGGCTTATCTGCCCCGGAGGAGGAGGGGCATATCCAGACAAACCAAATGCCCAGATATTTTGGGGAGCAACCCTTGCCCAAGGAAGACATATCAATTTACAAACCTCTAAAGGTCATATGTTAAAATGCAAATATATAGCCAATAGCAAATAGAGTGTTATTGTCGATGACAAAAAAAATAGATTGACTGGGGCCCACAGAGGGAGTGTTAGGAAGTGCTAGGAAGTGGGTGCTAGGAAGTGCTGGACACATCTTCAGCACCTAAGGAGTTAATGCCATGTGACAATCTTTTGGATGTAAATATTATGAGTACTCTAAGAAATTTGCTTTACTGCATGGTCACCTCAGATTGTTACCCACTTATGGACCATTTTATTTCCTGGCTTTAGAACCCTGTGCCCCTGGTAACCGTAGTAAAGTGCTGTGCTCCTCCGTTAAGCATGGGTAAATTGGCCTATTCCTTCTTGGTATAATTAACTTGCCCCCAGTCCCCAGTATCTCATGTACAAAGGAGTGCACGCTGCTTCTACTCCTTGGATAGTATCAGAGTGCACTCCTCCTGCCTAACCCCAGAACCTGGGACTTATAAGCTTTTTCAAAACGTTCTGCCTGGGGATCTGATAGAGGACCAACACCATCCTGCCAACCTTCTCTGTTTCATAGCTACCAGACAGGGAGGTTAGGTTTAAATTACTGAAACCTTTACTGGACCTAACAAGAATAATACCATTATTGCTTGTGTTGGGCTACCATCCATCCCAACTAATAATCCACTTTCTCACATATGTGAAAGAGGTGCAAAATACCTTCCAGGAGCAAACAGTAGGCTGACCAGAATCAGCATAGATGTCTCTTCTGAGCTCAACAGAATATGCAGGATGGGGGCTGTGGGCCTCCTTTTGACGGCAGTATAAAATTCTGCTTGACAGGTCTATTAAGCGACAGGTAACATTTGGGGCACAATTGAAATGGAGAGAACAGGATGCCAAAGAAATTTGTATGGATCCCTTGTCTGGCTGCTGAATGACCCTGCTTTTGCTCTTCCAGAACCCTGTATCAGGCTCTATTGTGAAAACAGTGCCTTCTTCAAAGTGGCTTTTAGTGTTAAATGTGAGAGGACACTGGGATTATCATAGTACACTCCCAAACACACCATCCATCCCTTAGAGTCTAGGTTTAATGTGGCCGAATTCATTCATCATTTTGAAAATGCCCTGACATATGACATTTTGGGCCTATTTGCAGTAAGGCAAACAGGACCTCCTGAAAAGGCGAGTAGGGTTGGCCAGAGTAACCTTTATCCAATTGGTTATGACCTAGACTTATCCCAGCCCACTAGCTAATGCCAGGTATAAATGTGGCATCTAGAGGCATCCTCTTCAGAACACCTTCTGGATCCGCAGAAGATCAGAAGAAAACTGGACCTGCTGTCTCTGACCAGAGAGGAGCCCTAAAGGACTGGACCTGCTACCTCTTGTACCCAGGACAAAGAAGTGGACTCTAAGGGTCAGTTGACTCATCTCCTCTTTGGCTATAGACAGACAACAATCTTCAAGAGGCCTTTCCCTGGAAGCACCCATCTGACGCATGGCAATTGGACCTTGACTAAACGATGATGTTGACCAAAGCCTGTTACCCTGAGAGTCTCTCAGTGCCTTCACAAAGGTCTTGAGGGCCATAGAAATATATTCCTGTGGTCGGTTGGTTGGATCTTAAAAGACTAAAGGCCTAATTTAGATGTTGGCCTTTAGTCAACTTTTCGACGGAAAACCCATCCACCGATGTGACCGTCCAAACCCGCCCGCCATATTTAGATGTTGGCGGTCCCATAGACGAAAGCCCACATTCAAACTACTGTTTCCACCAGGAAACACTGCCTGCATCTACGGCAGGAGAGGAAAAAGTGGACACCAGCGGGACCCCAGCCACCCTTCCCCTGTGCACATTTGGATAAGCCTTACCGTCAAGAAAAAAGTGGCGGTCCGACCTCCACTTCTGAGTTGATGGATTGGGCGGGGGTAAATGGGTGCAAACTCACCTTTTTTCCCAAGTCAACCTCCGTCTTCGACTGGACACGACTACACAACACCTGCCGTCACTGCTGTCACCGACCCACAGAGAAAACACAACCCCCCACATCGCTGGACTCGAAGATAGAGATGCCGCATTGCCAGGGTACTTTGGGTGTGCATTGTACGCAAGGTTGGGTCCATCTGAGGAATATACAAGTCACAGTAATCTTTTTAAATCACTGTGACATGCATATATCGAGGAGACAATTGTGTCACACGTGACTGGGGACACACTGGCACAACACGCATATTGCACAATACACAATTGTCATTGAGGTGTCATCATGCATTGCAAAATTAATACTGGACCCCAATGACGGTACACTGGACAACGGTGTCAAGGGTGTGAATTGCAAGGGGATCTGTATTGACAGGTTTGTGGTATCTGTTGTGATTGTGAGTCAGTACATGTATGTGTGTGTGTGTGTGGATTGGCTGGTTGAGCTGGGGGTGCTGAAGTGGGTGATGTGGTTGTGTCTGTATGTGTGTCACTTGTGTGTGAGACCGAGGTTGTTATGTATGTTGTGTTGCTTTGTGACACATTCAGGTGAGTGTTGTTGTTGTGTGGCAGTTGTTGTGATGTGTGTAGCTGTGCTTGTGTGTGACTGTGTAGTTGTGTTTGTGGTTGTGTCTTGGGTGGGTGCAGTGTCCATGGTGTGTGTATGTTGTGGCATGGATGTGTGTCAATGTGTGTTTTCGGCATGTATGGGTTGTGTTGTGTTGGAATTGTAATGGATGATGCTGTGTACGTGGAGTGTTGTGTAGTGTGTAGTGCAGGGGGACACATATGGCTAAAGGGCAGTGTGTGTGTGTCACTCACCTCTTTTCCATAGCACCTGCCATTGTACGGAGCATATTTGGTCCCACCACCATCTCTGTCCGTCAGCAATCAGTTGCCTGTTCACCGCCTGCAGAGCTGTAACATCTAAATACAGCAGGTGGAACACTGTCAAACGTTTACCCTGGTTTTCTAGTTTGGTTTGGTATCTTTTTCGTTTGATGTTTTTGACTTTGTTACTGTTTTGGTATTGCTTAAATATTTTACACATTCCCCTAAGTTAAGCCTGCTAGGGTTGTTGAGCTGAGTTTAATTTAGTGACTTTGAGGGTTCTCCCTGACATGTGTTGTGATTGTTCTTTGAAGTGGGCAGTCACCCACTTCAAAGAAAAATCCAAGTTCATACAGTCACACTTTATCTTAGGTTGAAATTTCAATTGCTATATTGAGCACATAACTGCTCCTGAAAAAACACAGATCTTGTTACAGCCAGGTCCTAGTTGAATTTCTGCTTTTCTTTAATTTTGCAAGTAATATATTTGGAAAGTAATCTGGCATGGATTCCCCTATTCTACAATGCTGATTAGAGCGTCCTTGTGCTTTGTACACCAAAGTGATAAACTCAGTTGGCCCCCTAAAAAAAGATGAGTACCAAGAGGAAATGTTCATCATTTTGTTGGTATTTGGAAGCACAGGGAGCCTTAAAAAGAAATTTAGAAAAATGTGAAAGAATATGCAGAGAACCTTATTCTGAAGAAGACAGAGACAGGTACAAAATAGAGTTAAAAGAATACATAAAACATGTAAGTTGGAGAAACAAAGGCATTTTGAAGCTCAAATTTTAACTAGCAAGAATCTGAGTTGGTAAGTCTTTAAGATAGCAAAGAATTTGAGTTGCCCATCTTTTGCTCAGTCCAAACTCCGAGAAACCATTTCCCTGTGTGAATTATGTGTGGCCTTCTTTCGGGAGAAAATAGATTAAATCAGTCAAAGCTTCTCGGTGTCTACCACCCGGAGTAGCTTAATACAGCAAAAGTTAGGTTTGACTGTAAGGGAGTTTAACCTCCTCAATCAGGATGTAGTTTAATCTCTGATGATGACAATCATATCTGTCTGTCCAAGGTACCCCTGTCCTACATCCCTCTTTCACCTAGAAGCAGAGGTGCTAGGCCCATTGATAACACACCTCTGTAATTTATCTATCTTCACAGCCAGGTGCACCAAAACCTGGAAAAATGCACAATTTTTCCTATTTTGAAGAAGAAAAGTGCTTGTCTAGAACAACTATCTAATTGTAAACCAATCCTGAGTCTGCCCATTCCAGTGAAAATATTAGAGAAGGAAATACATAGCTAATTGAAACATCACATGGCAGAGAATCACATACTTGTTAAAGCCCAAGTGGATTTCAGGTCACTACACTGTATGGTAACTGCATAAGTCACAGTGTTAGGTGACATTAGATGTATTCTGGATAAAGGTTGGAGTGTCACATTAGTATTCTTTGACCTGAGTGTGGTATTTGATAAGTCTCCCAATTAATTTTAATTCATAGAATGAAAACTTTGGGAATTGAGGGGAAAGTTGTATACTGTCTTAATTCAAATTAACACCCCACCTTGACTGTAAGACTAACCTCCTTCTTCTCTGCAGTGAAAATGCAGTTATGTGGAGTCCCTCGAGGATACATTTTAAGCCTAAAATTGTTTAATTTTTATGGCTCTCCTTTGGCTTCTCTGATTAAGAGATTTGTACTATCTCTGATGTCATATGCTGTTGACACTCAAACATAGTCGTGCCTGTGGCAGAAGAGTCCACTGTGGCCAGTAATTTTCATGACAACATGTAGTTGGTAATGCAGTGGACGTGCAACATTGCTGAAAACCATAATGTTTCTGCCCTTTATCCAAAACTCACTCTAAAAGTGTGGCCTAAAACCCTGGGAGAGTTCCTGACTCCAGCTTCAGTGGAAAAAAATGTAAGTGTCATTATTGACTCAGAGGTAAGGAAGTGAATGCAGTTTCCACTGTCTGCTTTTTCTACTTAAGGATATTGCACAAGATACTGCCTCTTCTCCCCAAACACACTCACATTCCAGTAGCCCTGGCCTTGATTTTATCATGCCTGGCCTACTGCAATGCCTTGAACCTAGGTCTTCACAAAAAAGGTGTGGTCCAGACTGCAAACAACGTAGAATTGGGCTTCCAAGCTAATCACAAGAAGAAAGAAAGATTCAGCTTACAGCACCTCTTAAAGAGGTTCATTAGTTATCTGTTAATCAGAGAGTGTTGTATAAAATGGCCTTCTACAAAACTCAGGGCCTATGTCCAAAAAGATCCTTAAGATCCGAGTGTGCATGTTTTCTCGTTTCCTCACGAATTAGGATGGGAGGAAAGGTGGAAGACTGGTAAAAGATCGTTCTTCTTTCAAGCCCCTAAGCTGTAGAACAGTCTTACAGTGGTTCTAAGAGTTGAACGCTGGAAAGTCTAAAAGTATCTCTTTTGTCAACTCTAACCTGCCTGCTCTCTGCACCATTTAGCGCTTAGACACCTTTACAGTATTTGTTGCAGTTCATAAATTCTCTTCGTCATCATCATCACTCCTCAGCTTCACACACTAGTCTGTCCCTTTAAGGCATTCAGTGGCTACCCGTTTTGTTTAGATTGCTAATTACAAGCAGCAGTTTCATTTTCTTATACCATTGTTTTTCTTTATCTACCTCTATATTTAAACCATGGGAAGTGAGGATTTTTATGGGAAGCTGTTCATGTCAAAATTGCAGCTCTCCATATTGGACACCTCCTGAAATGCATAGCGTGCTGCAAAATGAATATGACACACACCAGAATGAATGTACTATGTGTCAAAATAATTATGATACCTGGCAGAGTGAATCTGAATTTAACCAAAACAAATATGAAACCTGGCAGAATGAATATGCTACTTAGTGATTAATATGAATAACACACACACCAAATTGAATAAGAAATATACTGAAATATATATAAATCATACTGAAATAATATGGCCCTCACTGTAAATAATAAATCAATCACTGAAACTAATACAATATTCACCAAAAATAATGGGGCATTTCTTGAAATGATTGACTTATGCCAAGTGAAATATTACATACATTGAAATTAATATGGCAGATTGAAAATAATATAAAGTATTGAAATGAATATATTATATTCTGAAAAGAAAACAATGCACATTGAAACTAATACAATGTACATTGAAATAAACATTAAACATGTTGCAATGAATTTGAATTGTGCTGAAATGAATATTACAGAGATGGCAATTAATATGAGACACACAGAAATGAATAGGAGATGATTGAAAATGAATATGGCTTGTGTTGAAATTAATGCAACCCCATTGAATTAAAGTTGACATGTCTTCAAATGAGTATGACGACAGCTGAAATTCACATGAGATTTGTTAAAATGAATATGGCATGCCTTGAAATTAATATGACGCATATTCAAACTAATATGATACATATTCAAATTAATATGGTATATGTTAAAATTGATAAGTTGCATCTTATAATTAATATGACAAGTGTGAATATGAATATGACACCCATTGAAATAAACTTAACATTGATTGAAAAGAATAGAACACATGTTAAAATGAATATGACCTACGTTGAAATGAATGTGACCTACATTGAAATGAATTTGACATGTTTTAAAATTAATACGAGTAACGCTAAAATGATCATGACATTTATCACAATGAATATGGCTTGCATTGAAAGTGTTATGATATACATTGACATGATTACAATATATGTTGCAATGGATATGATTTATGTTAAAATTAAGATGTGTTAATATGAATGAAGCATCCATTGAAACAAATATGACATATGCTAAGAAGAATATGACATGCATTGAAACAAATATGAGCTCCACCGAAATGAATTCAACATGTCTTAAACTGAATATGACCAATGCTGAAATTAAAATGAAACTTGTCAAAATGAATATGTTGTGCTTTGAAATTGATATGTTACACAGCAAAATAAATACTGCATATATTGAAATGAATATGACCTATGTTGAAATGGATATGACCCGTGTTAAAATTATTATGACAGGTGTTAAGGTGAATATGACATCCATTGAAATGAATGACATTCATAGAAAGGAATATGACACATGTTAAGATGAATATGAGCCACTTTGAAATGAATATGACACCTGATGAAATTAATATGGCCCACATCAAAAGTTATATGACACCTGTAACATGAATATCACACTTTTTAAAATGAAAATGAAACTGTGAGATAAATGTAACATGCTTTGAAATGAATTAGGCAAATATTGAAATGAACACAAGCCTGTTTAAATGAATATGATTGCTGTTTAAATGAATATGGCTTGCTCTGAACTTATGTGGATTTGCTTTAAAATTAATATTACATATTGAAATTAATGTAACATATTCTCAAAGGGTCGCATTACGAGTTTGGCGGTTTGTGCACCACCATGGCAGCGGTGCGACCGCCATCTGCTTGGCAGTCAGACCACAGTATTACGATGCTGGCAGTCCCATAGGGAAAGACTGCCGCAGTCCCGCCAGCACCACCAGGCAGTGCAGACCACCGCAGTGGCGATGCAGGCCAAAAAGGCCGACGGAGCCGGTGTTTCGGATGGAAACATTATGATGTTGCCTACTGCCAGCGTGACCGTGGCAGTCCAACCACCACATCCCAGCAGGTGGAAACGGAAAGCATAAAAGAAACAACTCACCTGCAGGCAGTGTTACATGACCTGTGCCGCCATGGAGCCCATAACACACACGTCCAGCCGCAGGTGCTGCTCATCGATGGACCCACACAGCACCCACATTGCAACACAATGGAAGGTCAATGGGATGCACAATAGGTTGTGAAACGAATATCCAAAGCTCACAATGCAAACAATACCTGCATAATAGTGATGGCGACATCAGGAGCATTCATGGACACATTTCACTTTGCACATGCCCCTGAAACAGCATTTGCATAGGAACTGACCCTTCATGTATCTCAGGGACAAACAATATTTGAGCCAAGTGATATGCCTAGCTGCCAAATGTGTAAGTGCAAGTCAAGAAAGCACATACAATGGCAACAGCATGGTCCAGACATCTAGATGATGTAGCTGTAAGGTACACACATCAAAGTGGACACATGGTCAGCCAAATCCAAAGGAAGCTACCACTGTTTAACACCCTCCATGTGTGGACAAACAAAACTCTAGCTCCCGCACATGAGACGAAAGTACAATCTATATCAGGGGACAAATCTACACCATACATGCTAACATTGGCCAACACAAGATGAAATACTTACCCTCGCAAGCATAACACAATACAATGACACCCCAATTGGATCAACACCCACATATCCATACAGTGAACATCTACCCTTGTCTTAGGTGACCAACACAGCAAATGTGGTGGATGTGTCTGTGGGTGTTGTTTTGGTGTCTGGGGGTATGGTGACTGAGGTGTGTGGGGCTGTGGTTTGTCAGCTGTTGTAGGAGGCTAGCCTTGCTTGCAGTGGGTACCTTAGGTACTTACACCTTATACAAGGTCCAGTTATCCCTTATTAGTGAAATGTAGTAGTGTTCTAGCAGCTCAGGCTGATAGAGGTAGCTGTAGCAGAGCAGCTTAGGCTGAACTAGGAGACATGCAAAGCTCCTGCAATACCACTTATAGTTACACAGTACGTATACACAATAAAAGACAATACTCAGTGTTACCAAAAATAAAGGTACTTTGTTTTAGTGACATAAGACCAAAATTATCTTAGAGGCAATACTCCTTCTGGAGGTAAGTATTATACACAATATATACACTAGACACCAGAATCAGGTAAGTAAATAGTCATTGGATAGTGCAAACAACAGAAAATACCATAGACTGCAATGGGAAGAAATAGGCCTTGGGGCAACACAAACCATATACAAAGAGAGTGGAATGCGAATCACGAATTCCCCCCTAGGCAAGTGTAGTGTGTAGAGGGGCACTGGGAGTGTAAGAAAACCACAAAGGTTGGTAAAATACCCCACTCCAGAGCCCAGGAAAGTAGGAGTAAAGTACTGCAAGTTTCCTTTGGACACACTAAAAGTCATGAATAGAGTTATTGCAAGAACCAAGCAAGACTGCAAGCAACAAATGGTGGATTCCAGGACCTGAAGACCTGTAAAGAGAGGAGACCAAGTCCAGAAGTTGCAGAAGATTCCAGGAAGGACAGAAGCCCCTTCCAACCTAGAAGATGGTGCAAAAGAGGATTCTCCGGTTGGAATAAGTCTGCAGAAGAGCACCAAAGAAGATGGCTCTGGGTTCCTGCATGATGCAAAGGATGTCCCACATGGAGATGTTGGATGCAAGCGAGTTGTAGCGCTGGATTAGTCCAACAAGCCTTGGTTCAAGCGGATTGTGTCAAAATGGCGCTGCCTGGACCCAGGAGGGACCTTGGGGCCTCAACTCAGACTGAGGAGGCAGAGGGGGCTCCCAATACTGGAGGGAACCCATAGATGACCAGGCAGCACCCACAGAGGTCCCAGCACACGGGGACAAAGAAGGTGCAAATTTTGGTTGCTGCAGCACTACAAAAGAAGGTCCCAAGCCGCCGGAGAACAACTCATCGAGTTGAGCCCCACAAGGTAGAGTGCTGGGGACCTGGGCCAGGCTGTGCATGAAGGATTCTTGCAACTAGTGCACAGAGGCCTCAGGAGGTGAAGATGACGTAGTGCACAGGGGTACTGTCGCAAATGGGGAAGGCAAGCTCTTACCTCCTCCAAATTTGGACAGCTGGACCTTAGGACAGTCTGTGTCAAAGGGGTCCACCACCTGTGTTCCAAGGAGCATGCTCATCATCAGGAGAGGAGTACCAGAGAACCTCTCATCGTCTAAGAAGGTGCCTGCTGGAGCAGGGAAGTGACTGTCACTCCACAGGAGATTTCTTTGGTCCTCCTGGTGCAGGGTGAAGACAGGGAGTCCCCAGAGTGTGCACACCATGGAAACTGTTGCAGTTGCTGGCTGGAGCTGAAGTTGTAGAGTCGCAGTAGCCTTTCGGGATACTTTGTTGCAGTTACAGCGGTTCCTGGAGCTGTATGCGGTTGATCCGAGTTCAGAGGATGAAGCAGGAGTTGCAGAGGATTCCTGGTGGAAACTTGCAAGCCAAATCTGAAGAGGAACCCACAGGAGAGACGCTAAGTATCCCTGAGAGGGGGATTGGCTACCTACCCAGGTATGTACCTATCAGGAGGGGTCTCTGACGTCATCTGTTGGCACTGGCCACTCAGAGATCTCCAGAGTGTCCCCACACCTTGGAAAACAAGATGGCTAACGCACGGGACACAATGCAGTAGCTCTGCACCACCCCTGGAGTGTTGATTGACAGGTGAGTGGTCACTCCCCTTCCCATTGTCCGGGTTCGTGCCAGAGCAGGGACAGGGGGTCCCCAAACTGGTGTAGACTGGCTTATGCAAGGAGGGCACCATCTGTGCACTGTAAAACATTTCCAGAAGCTCTGGAAGGCTACCCCTCCCAATCCTGTAACACCTATTTCCAAAGGAAGAGGTGCGTTACACCCTCCTCCCAAAGGAAATGCTCTGCTCTGCCTTCCTGGGACTGGGCTTCTCAGACCTCAGAAGGGCAGAACCCTGTCAGTGAGGTCGCAGCAGGTGTAGCTGCAGTGCAAGCCTCAGAGAGCTGATTTGGCAGTACTGGGGGTTCATGGTGGAGCCCACAGGATGCATGGGATTGGCCCCCCCAATACCAGATTTGGAATGGGGGGACAATTCCATGATCCTAGACACCTCACATAGCCATATTCGGAGTTACCATTGTGAAGCTACATATAGGTATTGACCTATATGTAGTGCACGTGTGTAATGGTGGCCCTGCACTCACGAAGTCTGGGGATTTGGCCCTGGACTGTGTGCGGGCACCATGCTAGTGCAAGGGTGCCCTCACACTTAGTAACTTTGCACCTAGCCTTCAGTAAATGAAGGTTAAACGTATAGGTGCCTTATAAGTTACTTAAGTGCAGTTAAAATGGCTGTGAAATAGTGTGTGCACTATTTCATTCAGGCTGCAGTAGCAGTCCTGTGACATGGTTTGTCTGAGCTCCTTATGGGTGGCAAAAGAAATGCTGCTGCCCATAAGGATCTCCTGGAACCCCAGTGCCCTGGGGACCTAGGTACCATATACTAGGGACTTATAAAGGGGGGGTCCAGTGTGCCAATTGGAATTGGCGTATGAAGTCAGTAAACTATAGTGACTCATTTGGAAGCAGAGAGGGCATAAGCACTGAAGTTCTGGTTAGCAGAACTTCAGTGACACAGTTAAGCACTACTGACAACACACACAGTAGGCCACAAACTATGAGCACTGGAGTCCTGGCTAGCAGGATCCCAGTGAGACAGTAAAAACACACTGACATACACTCACAAACAAGCCAAAAGTGGGGATAACCATGCTTCAAAGAGGCTACTTTCTCACAGGTGTTGTCTGGGTGTATGGTGGGTGTGATGGATGTGTCACTGGGTGTTGTGGTGGTGTCTGTGGGAATGGTGGATGTGGTGTGTGGGTCAGTGGGAGTGTCTCTTGAAATGGTGGCTGATGTGGTGTCTGTGGGAGAATGTTGAGTGCCTGCATGCCGGTGTGCCTGGTAGAGTTTGTGTCACTGTGTGCTGCTTGTGTGTGTTGAGGTTGGTGCATGCAGATGTGTCTGTGTGCTTAGAACAAGTAGGGGAATAGGGAATTTTCATAGGGAAGAGAGAGGATGTCGGAGGGAGGATTGGGGATAGATTGCTGTCATCATTGAGGAGGCCAGAGCCTGAAAAGATTTCTGTAGGCCAGACACCATCGAAATCATGAACACCATCCACTCCGGCTCTCCATATGCCCCCTGCACTCACCACATCCTCAACAAAGCAAGCTCCGTCATCGCACCCCAACTACGGAAGATCATCAACAGCTCCTTCGAGTCTGCCACCTTCCCGGAGAGCTGGAAACACACCGAGATCAACGCCCTCCTCAAAAAATCCAAGGCAGACCGAAAAGACCTCCAGAACTTCCGGCCTATTGCCCTGCTCCCCTTCCCGTTAAAATTCATAGAGAAGGCTGTCAACAGACAACTAACCCGCTTCCTTGAGGAAAACTGCACCCTGGACCCTTCCCAATGCAGATTCCGCAGCAACCGCAGTACCGAAATCGCCCTCATCACTGCCACAGAAGACATCAGAACAATACTGGACAAAGGCGAAACTGCGGCCCTCATCCTCCTGGACCTCTCGGCCGCGTTAAACACCATCTGCCACCACACCCTACGCTCATGCCTCAGCAATGCAGGAATCCGTGACAGAGCCCTGGACTGTGTCACCTCCTTTCTCACCGGCAGAACCCAGACAGTCCGCCTCCCCCCATTCCGCTTGGAGGCCACCAAAATCATCTGCGCCGTACCCTAGGGTTCGTACCTCAGCCCGACCCTCTTCAACGTCTACATGGCCCTGCTTGCTAACATCACCTGATCCCACAACCTCAACATCATCTCATATGCCGACGACACCCAGCTGATCCTATCCCTCACCAAGGACTCCGCCAAGACCAACCTTCACGAAGGAATGAAGGCCATCGCCGAATGGATGCCTGAAACTCAATTCCGACAAGATGGAAGTCCTCATCTTCGGCTCCACCCCCTCCACATGGGATGACTCCTGGTGCCCTGCCACTCTCGGAGCTGCTCCGACTCCCACCGACAACGCACGCAACCCAGGATTCATCTTGGACTCCCCATTATCCATGACCCAACAAGTCAACACCATCTCCTCCTCCTGCTTCAACACCCTCTGCATGCTCCGAAAGATCAACAAATGGATACCCACCAAAACCAGAAGGACAGCCACCCAAGCCCTCGTAAGCAGCAAACTGGACTACGGCAATGCCCTCTACGCAGGAACCACGGCCAAGCTCCAGAAGAGGCTGCACTGCATCCAGAACGCCTCTGCACGCCTCATCTTGGACATCCCCCGCCACTGCCACATCACAGACCACCTGAGAAACCTGCACTGGCTCCTAGTCAACAAAAGAATCACCTTCAAACTCCTCACCCATGCTCACAAGGCACTGCACAACACCGGACCAGAATACCTTAACAGACGGCTCTCCTACACCCCGACCCGGCATCTCCGCTCCGCCGACCTCGCCCTCGCAAGTGTCCCATACGTCTGCAGAACTACAACCAGCGGTAGGTCATTCTCGGACTTCGCCACCAAAACGTGGAACACTCTTCCAACCCACCTGCGCCACACCAAACACTGCCTTACCTTCAGGAAACTTCTCAAGACCTGGCTGTTTGAGCAGTAGGAACACTCCCCCATTCTCCCCCACCCTCCTCAGCACCTTGAGACCTTCATGGGTGAGCAGTGCACTTTACAAATTCCTGATTGATTGATTGACATGTCACTATGAATGTCTTCCAGGAAAGCATTTTCTGAAGTTGGCTTACCAACCCCTGGATGGTATTCACAATGGTAGTCTGCCCCACAGAAGGCTATTGACCTCCTGATACTCCTCAGGAGGTCAATAGCCTTCTCACTCAGGGCAGCAGGAGTAACAGGGACTGGCCCTGAGGTACCAAGGGAAAGGAGACGCTCACCCTCTTAGGTGAGTGGGCATGGCCAATTGGGTGGGGAGCAAAGAGGAAGGATGGTGCTAGTACTGGGGGTGGCGGACAAGGAGGGTACAGGAACAGGTCCTGATGGGACCCCCACCACTAGGAAGTGGCCACTGGAGGTAGAATCTAAAGATGACGAGGTTGATCCTGTGTCCTCGGTGGCGCTCCCCTCACCTTCCGGGCCACTGGGTCCCTCTGTGTCGGTGGTGTCATGACTGGAGGTACCGTGGCCAGATGCTTCCCCACTTGGTTTCGCCCTGTCTCCTTCACTTGCCTGGGATGGTGCTCTAAATACAAAGGGGAAAGGGGTTTCCACATGTTCATGATCACACCTGAACAAAAGCTGTGATTTACAAATTGTACCATGATGTCAAGTAGGCCCCAGCAACAAACTACTTCAAGGTGGCTCATACATGAATCATACATATGCATGTATGTCATATGATCTGTCAACAGTTGCCCACAGAAAAATCAGGTCTCAGATCTCCAATTACATGGGTGAAGTTGTGAAATCATAATAACCATTGAACAAGTAGAAGACCATATCACCTTCAATGCTTTGCCTCATGGAGCATACCTGTTACTTGTTGTCATATAATAGTAGGCCAACGCCAAGGTCATTCCAACAGTTCCCACACAAGGTCATGCAGACATCTATTTGTCACATACTCAATAACACAACAATAAGAAATGATGCTCCAAATCCTGCCATGTTGCTGACAGCAGTACAGTATCCTGAAGAAGGCAACATGGAAATACTCACGTCACACTGGAAACATGTCAACAATGCACAATTCACCATGTGTAAATTGTCCTAATTGAGTCATGGAGGTAGTACTAATGTTGCTCAGAAATACTACATATTTGGCAAGGAAATGTGCACTGTAATCAAAATGTTCAAATTGACAGGAAGATATGTTGCTAAAATACATACCTCAATGAAACAGCTAGCCCCTGAAAAATCCCCACTACTATATCGCACCCCTTACAATGACAAACTCTGATTGCATCAGTAGAAGCCATCAGTTCTTTGCATATTGGAGAGGCCCAGGGATTTACAAGTACTTGTAGAAGGCCCTGGACATGTTGCCCAATGGGAAGCTACATCACTGTCTACATTTGGTCCTGCAAACCCAGATGTCCGTGGAGATTCCAACAAAACTGCAGGTCACTCCATGATGTGTGCCACCAGTCAGGCAACAAATCTTTCCCATTTAACATGTGCAGTGCACTTTGCCACTTGATGCCACATCAATGGCATGGAAATGGACATTGTGTGTAAAAACTCTAGTCCTACATGTCACATCTCTCATTGCTACTGAAGTTTTATATGCCAAATGACATGCAATGACAGGTGAGAGTATGTGTGAGCCAGCAATCAATGGTCAAACACTCCTGTCTGTGGCACCACATAAAATGTAGCCCCATTGCATATGTTCAATTCCAAAGACAGGTTGGCATGCAACTATATGTGAGGGAATACAGAAATCCTCCTGTGAACACAGGTAGACAAAGCATGAAACAGCAGCATACACATTTTGTTAAAAGAGAATGGGACATATGCTAACATGTCAGCACAAGGAATTTTGGCAACAGTGAAACAGGGACATAAATCATGTCAATGGACATTCACCACTTACCAAGGGAAAGTTTGATCTGTAGCTGCACCCAAAGAACAATGTATGCTCTATCACATGTGTGATGCCACCTTCACATGTCAGACAGTAGTGAGAAACCAGCACTCATCACACACTGGAAACAAGTGGCCTCTTGGGAGCAGATGCCAATTTACTCACTTAATCAGACACATGGCTGAGGACAGTGATCCATCACTTATTTTTCTTTGGACTGTAACACTGAAGAGTAGTGGTCTGTTGCATAGAATTTAGACCCACTACAAAAACAAATCTTCCTTGATTGATCACTGTACAAAGCAATGTGTTGTCCTCTGAGAGCAATTGTTTTGTGAATTGTACTCAGTTGTGATCTAGGTCCCTGGGCTACTAGGCAAGGCACATCAATATGCACCAAATTACATATCTACACAAACAGTTACTCATCTTGTGTATCACACATGGCCCATCCCCAGTCATCAGGAGGAGATGTCAGAACCTAACACATTAACTTGGCTGTGTGACAGGTAGTAATATGTCCTGTACTAATTGTGGCTGCTATGCTCCCTGCAACTGCCCATCAAGGTCTGGGTATGCTACTGCCAGAATGCGGACCCCAGGGGGGGTCATGCTTCGAGGTGTGCCCGCCCACGTTGGGAGGACAGCCCTATCTGATCTCTGAGATCTTCTGGCCCAGAATCTCAGGTCCTTCCACCTTTTGCAACAGTGGGCACTTTGGAACCCTAGAGTCTGCGCCTCCTGGGCGATGGCTCTCCAAATCTCCTTCTTTTGATGAGTGTTTACCTATATGGATGCAAGAGACAAATCAAGCGATTACAAACACAAGTTTTTGCTCAAATGGTTGTGTCACACATGTCAGAAACACCAAGCATAAAATGGGCAATTTGTCAACACACCACAAGTGTGAAGCACATGCCAATAAGTACAGGGACATGACTACACACTTTTGGATTCATCTGCAGACTAACCCTCTACCCTGCTCAAGACCTACAATGACTAAGCAAGCCTAATGACATCAGGTATTCGATGCTCCAGCAACATGTACTGTGATTTGAGCCACAATGAAACACCACACAGCAATGTGTCTGAACAGGCAACTATCATAGTACAGACTTCACCCTTACACTTGATTGACAATGAAAGGGCTAGCATGGTGGGCACGGAAAGTATCTTCCCTATGCATGTGTGGACATGTGGCCTAGCAAATGCAGACTCATGTCACTTCAGAGTAGGTTTCGGTGGTATGTACCTGCCTGTACCACAAAACACTCCTTTAAACATATGTTTCTAACCTACAAAGAGAACAACTCAGTGAGTTGAGTGTCCAGGATGGAGTGCTGGGGACCTGGGCCAGGCTGTGCACGAAGGAATTCTGCAAATAGTGCACAGAGGGCTCAGGAGGTGAAGAAGACGCAGTACACAGGGGTACTGTCGATCTCAGGGAAGGCAAGGTCTTACCTCCTCCAAATTGCATCAGCAGGACCTCAGGACAGCTTATGTTGATGGGGTCCCCCCATGTGTCCTTAGGAGCACATTTTTCACTGTGAGAGGAGTCCAAGAGTACTAGTCGTCGTCTTGGAAGGTGCCTACATGAACAGGGGAGTGACTCTGTCACCCAACAGGAGATTTCTTCGGTCCTTCTGGTGCAGGATGAAGACAGGGAGTCCCCAGAGCATGCACACCGTGGAAACTGTTGCAGTTGCTGGCTGGAGCTGAAGTTGCAGAAGAAAAGTATCCCTTGTGGATACTTTGTTGCTGTTACAGTGGTTCCTGGAGCAGGCTGCGGTTGATTTGAGGTCAGAGGATGAAGTAGTAGTTGCAGAGGATTCCTGAAGGAAACTTGCAAGCAGAATCTGAAGAGAACCCACAGGAGAGACACTAAATAGCCCTGAGAGGGGGATTGGCTACCTTATCAGGTAAGGACCTATCAGGAGGGGTCTCTGACGTCACTTGCTGGCACTGGCTACTCAGAGCCCTCCTGAGTCCCCCCACACCTTCCAAAGCAAGATGGCTGAAGTCTGGGACACACTGGAGGAGCTCTGGGCACCCCCCCTGGGGAGGTGATGGACAGGAGAGGGGTCACTCCCATTTCCTTTGTCCAGTTTCGTGCCAGAGCAGGGGACAAGCAGTCCCTGAACTGGTGTAGACTGGTTTATGCAAGGAGGGCACCATCTGTGCCCTTCAAAGAATTTCCAGAGGCTGGGGGAGGCTACTCCTCCCCAGCCTGTAACATCTATTTCCAAAGGGAGAGGGTGTAACACCCTGCTCTCAGAGGAAATGCTTTGGTCTGCCTTCCTGGGACTGAGCTGCTCAGACCCCAGGAGGGCAGAACCCTGTCTGTGAGGTGGCAGCAGCTGTAGCTGTAGTGCAAGCCTCAGATAGCTGGTTTGGCAGTACTGGGGGTCCATGCTGGAGCCCCCAGGATGCATGGTATTGTCTCCCCAATACCAGATTTGGAATGGGGGGACAATTCCATGATCTCAGACATGTTACATGGCCTTATTTGGAGTTACCATTGTTAAGCTACATATAGGTATTTACCTATATGTAGTGCACGCGTGTAATGGCGTCCCCGCACTCACAAGGTCCTAGGAAATGGCCCTGAATTATGTGGGGCACCTTTGCCAGTGCAAGGGTGCCCTCACACTTAGTAACTTTGCACCTAACCTTCAGCAAGTGAAGGTTAGACATATAGGTGGCTTATAAATTACTTAAGTGCAGTGAAAATGGCTGTGAAATAGTGTGTGAACTATTTCACACAGGCTGCAATGGTAGGCTTGTGCAAGGGTTTGTCTGAGCTCCCTATGGGTGGCAAAAGAAATGCTGCAGCCCATATGGATCTCCGGGAACCCCAATGCCCTTGGTACCTAGGTGCCATATACTATGGACTTAAAAGGGGGTTCCAGTGTGCCAAATGAAATTGGTAAGTGAAGTCACTAGCCTACAGTGACAAAGTTAAAAGCAGAGACAGCATAAGCATTGAGGTTCTGATTAGCAGAGCCTCGGTGACACAGTCAAGCACTATACAGACACACACATTAGGCCATAAACTATGAGCACTGGGGTCCTGACCAGCTGGATCCCAGTGAGACAGGCAAAAACATACTGACATACAGGTACAAATGGGGGTAACATGCCAAGGAAGATGGTACATTCCTACAGCAGTATTTCATTATCAGGACATGTAAAATACCCCAGTATATGTCCTACCTTTTAAATACCCTGCACCCTGCCATGGGGCTGCCTTGGGCCTACTTTAGGGGTACCTTACATGTAGTAAAAGGGAAGGTTTGGGCCTGGCAAGTGGGTGCACTTGCCAGGTTGAAATGGCAGTTTAAAACTGTACACACAGACACTGCAGTAGCAGGTCTGAAACATGTTTAGGGCTACTCAGGTGGGTGGCACAATCAGTGCTGCAGGCCCAATATTAGCATTTGATTTACAGGTCCTGGGCACACATGTTGCACTATACTAGGGACTTACGGGTAAAACAACTATTCCAATCATAGATAAACCAATCATCAGGTCAATTTAGACAGAGAGCACTTACACTTTAGCACTGGTCAGCAGTGGTAAAGTACTCAGAGTCCAAAAGCCGGCAAAAACTAAATGTAGCTCATGGTCCAAAACATATATTTATTTTAATTAATCAATTTGTGTTCATATCATATCCTTTCAGAATATGTAATATTAATTTCAATATGTATTGTTAATTTTAAAGCAAATCAACATCGATTCAAGGCAAGCCATATTTAAACAGTGAGCATTTTAATGTATACATTTATAAATGTGTTCATTTCGATATGTGCTTTATTAATTTCACAGCATGCTATATTTATTTCATATAGTTTCATATCCATTTCAATAAGTGTCATATTATTTTTAATGAATGTCATATTAATTTTGATATGGGTCATATCAACTTCATCAGATATTATATTCATTTGAAAATGCTTCATATAAATCTTAACATGTGTCATATTGCTTTAAATGAATGACATATTCGTGTCAGTGGATGTCATATTCATCTGACATTATAATTTTAATATGGGTCATATCCATTTCAACGTAGGTCAAATTAATTTCAATATATGCAATATTCATGTTGCTGTGTATCATATTGATTTCAAAGCATAACATTCCTTTTGACAAGTTTCATTTTAATGTCAGCATGGATCATATTCAGTTTAAGGCATGTTGAATTAATTTCAAAAGGGCTCATATTTATTTCATGTCATATTCATCTTAGCATGTGTCATATTCCTTTCAATAGATGTCTCATTCATATTAACGCATATTTATTTTAACATGACTCATACCAATTGCAACACATATTATAATCATGTCAATGTGTATCATATTACTTTCAATGCAAACCATATTCATTTTTTATAAATGTAATGTTCATTGCACATTATATTCCTTTCAGAATAATGCATTTTCATTTCAGTACCTTATATTCATTTCAAGCTGTCATATTCATTCCAATGTGTGTCATATTCCTCTTGGCATATGTCAGTCATTTCAAGAAATGTCTCATTCTTTTTGACAAATATTGTATGTGTTTAAGTGATTGCTTTATTATTTACAGTGAGGGCCATATTTATTTCAGTATGATTGATAAATATTTCAGTATATCTCTTATTCAATTCTGAGTGTGAGTTATCCATAATAATCACTAAGTAGCATATTCACTTTGCCTGGTTTCATATTTGTTTTGGTTCTAGTAAGATTCACTCTGACAGGTATCATATTTATTTTGACAGATAGTACATTCATTCTGGTGTATGTCATATTCATTTTGCAACACACTATGCATTCCAGTAGGTGTCCTATACACAGAGCTGTAATTTTGACATGAACGGCCTCCCATAGATTTTCACACATCTCTATCACTAATACTTCTACGGCTAAATTGAATGAAAAGCAAGACACTGGCACTAGAAAGGCGCTATACATTTTAGAAAAACTTGATACGTTTGTTTCCACCCCTAAGGCCCATATTTATACTTTTGTAGTGCTGCATTTGGGCCGCTTTTTGACGCAAAAGTGGCACAAACTTACAAAATAGAATTGTATTTTGTAAGTTTGCGCCGCATTTGCGTCAAAAAATGACGCAAATGCGGCGCTAAGAAAAGTATAAATATGGGCTTAAATCTATTAGGGACACATTTGAGCTAGTACAGATTTACTTTGACAAAGGCTTTCTTATCACCCAAAGACATTAGCACATTAGGGATGGAGTCGTCCTTCTGCAATGCAATAACATTTGAAAGGAGTCAAATATCACTCACATGTCTTCCTTTCATAAAACAGAGCTGGTCACATTGAGGAAGGCTTGGTAACAATCTAGGCAGTCTGTTACCCAAACTTGAGGCTAATAGATAAACATCTGAATGTGTCAAGGAGATAAGGTGAAAGCGTTCATTTATTGTGTTATCTTTGTTTGATTTGGTAATTACAGAACAAATGCGTCCTACAATGTAGTAGCTAGCCGCTCTTCCCTCAGGAAGTAGTTTAATAGTTTGCTTTAATACGTGAGCAGCTGTACTGGAAAGAATGAATGGAAATCCAAAATCGAACCATCTAACCATGGTGCTTGCTTTATGTTTAGGTGTTCTATTGCCTCAGAGACTTCAGCACCGGAGATCCTATTATCTAGAATAGTCGCTTATTCAAGTGCTAGTGTTGAGGGATTTATATCAGAGATAAATTGTACAAACTTACTGTCAAGATTACTTCAGTGTTTCATCATAAAGATTGGAGAAGTCTACAAATCCATTGCTATCTTTTCTGTTACTGTGTGCCACTTTGCTTCTGCATGGAAATAATATATTATTTATCTCATAATCCTGTTGTTTTATCCCGTTTCCAATACAATTTTCTCATGAAATATAATTGTTTTAAGCTTTAAAACAAAGCAGCATATTTAATTCTTTTATCACTTTTTGCCTGTCGAGAGTTCATCAGAAGGTTTGCATGAAGTTCTTCTTTAATATTTTTACTTCTGTATCTTTTCAATGTTCAATTTCCTTTTCTTTAGGATACATAAGATTATAGCCCCCTGCCAAGGGGTATATGGGTTGTTAAAGGCCTTGAACCCAAGTTTGGGCCTTTAACGAGGAGAGGGCCCTTAACAACCAGCATAGCCCGAGGCAGAAGAAGGCTATTAGAACATTCCACACACTGAGGGTAGAATATTCTAAATTAAAAACGAAAAAAACTGAAAGACTAAGAGTCATATTTGAGAGCCCCTGGCGCCACCGGAGCATCATTTTAGTGACGCTCCAGTGACGCTGTGCACAGCGCTATATTTAGAAGGTGGCGTTAAGCCACTTTTTTTGGCTTAACGCCACCTTGTAAATACAGCCCATTCACTCGCAGCACTTTGCGTGGAAGGGGCGTGCAATGGTTTTTGCTGGGGTCGTGCCACAGCAACACCCATTGCATTTTGACGGTGTCTCAGATTTACGAGTTTTCGTAAACCTGAGGCAACGCACAAATCTAATGCCAACCCAGGGGTGGCGTTACCAAGGCGCAACAAGGAGGAATACTTTTATTCCTCCTCGTCCTCCTCGTTTTTTGCTTTTTCAAAGTGGGCTGCATTCTGCAGCTTGCATAGAAAGAGCAAAATGCCAGAAATCATTGTTTATTAAGCAGGAAGGTGTCCCTTCCTGCACATAACCAATCATTTCAAAATGACGCTTTGGCAGCACACACAGAAGTGCCAAATCGCCATTTGTGATTGTTTATGTGCAGGAAGGGTCACCTTCCCTCACATAAACAATCAAACCGCTCAACGCAGACAACCTTGGAAGATGGTGCAAGAATGCCTGAGTTGGTGCTAGGCAGCTCAATTTAGTGCCAGCGCAGGGGGAAACGCAGGGGTGGGCCTTATTCTAGTAAGTACGGCACATCCCTGCGTTTCTAAAGTGATGTGGCGCTGCCAATTTTGGCGCAGCACTGCACTGTGCCACTTTTGAGTAAATCTGGCACTAACATTGGAATGTTGGAGCAGAAGGCCATTATTAGCCTTCATTGTTTTCAGTGAGATCTCAACATTCTATTGTTCTAATATAGCCTTAGAACCCACCGTAGCGGGTTCTACAGGCTATTAAAAACCCGCTCCCGTGTTAAAGGCCCGAGCCGAAGGCGAGGGCCTTTAACAAGGGAGAGGGCCTTTAATAGCCGGTAGAGCCCGCTACGGAGGGTTTTAAGGCTATTAGAACATTCTGCCATTAGAGGGCAGAATGTTCTCATAAATTAAACAAAGGCTTCACGGGACCTTAGTGTCCATTTAAAAGAGTAGTTAGTTATTTTTTCTAGATTCAGCCGAAGTGTGATACCTGTATGATTAGGTATCACTATTTCTGACTGGAATCAATTTGCATTGTACTTGCTAATAGTCCTAAAAATAGAAGCATATTTATTATAGGAAAGGAATGATGCACTTGTGAGAAAACATTTGTGTTGCAACTGCATATTTCGTGAAGATCACATTTTATACATATATATTAAAGTTCTTTAGCTAGATTAAAACCTCTAGGCTGATCTACTTTGCTACAAAACATCTAAAACCTCCGTACTATCATCTTCAAACAGAACAAACTCTCCTGCTGCTTAGAAAGCTCTTTAAAATGTGTTTGGGATTGCATTAGCTGCATATATGTTACCCAGAAGGACAGTTTAGGTTAATGTCGACATGCTCACATCCACGGTCAGTATCAGACAAAGCTTTTTTGATAAGACACCGAGCATACTTTTTTTTTTAATACTTGTTTTTTTTTTAGAAAGGTCTTTATTCAGTTTTTACAACGAGCAATACAACAGCATTGCATAACACACTAAACAATACCAACATCATGGTGGTGTAGCAGTCACCTTCATATGGCCACATTTTGTCCAGTAGATATCCAATGTTCTTTTAATTCTACAATAATCTAGACGCTATCAGCAAGTAAGAGAACACAGAAAATGTCGGTGGGGTCGGGGGGAGGGAGGGGAATACGGGCAAAATAGGGGGAGAAGAGAGCACCAGGGTGTCCGTATCTCAAGCTCTGGCATTTCCCCCAGCTGTCACCTTATCGCCACACAGGCAGGAGGGTGGTCGAACATGGCCATGCATGCCATCCCTATCCCATTCAATTGCCCATGTATCACAGATCCGTGCCCCCCCGCCCCACCGCGTCTCCAAATAGGCACCAAACTGAGTTCTGATGGTCCACAATCATCACCACTCCTCACCCCCCACTCCGCTCGTCGTTCCCCTTCAGACTTCCTCCCGAGAGTGCCATTCACTCAGAGCTTTGCGTTGCAGCACCTGGCCGCTGCTCCTGGTCATCAGAGCCACAAGAGTTCCCGGTTGTTTGCCCATTTAAAAATAATAGTTACATTCCTATTGTAATTGCTACTATATTTTAGGGTGTTTTGTAACGACTTTAGTTATCGTTTTCTTATAAAAGCTGGGTTACCTATCAAAAAGCAGTTTGTTCCTTTTATTTTAAATAATTCAGTAGTTTTTGCTTTGAACAGGACTGTTTATGCCTTTTTGCATTCTAGGGAAATACTGTTACCTTGTTACCGCAATTTATTCTTTAATATAACATTGAAAAAGCTATAAACATTCACTACAAAAACAAATCTTATGCAATATAATTATTTTTAAAAAATCGTATTCTTTAAAATTATTAAAAGTAAATTCATCATTTAGCTAATAATCTCTAGTTTGAATTTCCCATCCAACATTTATGTTTAAGAAATAAAGCATAATTATGAAAAATAAATTGAAAGGGTGCCAAGTGAGAAGGAGAACAAAAGCAGATGTTTTCATAATGTGATATTCCGTCAAACCCCCTAGCTTAATAGAAATATTAATATGTACAATGGCAATAAGTGATAGATTTCATGGAAAGGCATTAGCAGAAACTGTGATCACTCCAACGCTCACTCAGTTTAGTACAAGCACAGTTTTTTATTTACTGTATACAAACATCCCAAATAGTGAATACAGATAATATTGCTTACCACACCAATGTCCTAATGACTGACATGAAATATTGCTACATAAAATTTTAAGTAAGCAACGAATCAGAGAACGGTTTATTGAAGCCCATAGCCTGTCAGTGCTAAGAGATCAACTCCACAGAGTCCCCCAGGACCTTGCACTACCCATTAAGGACAGTCATGGAATTGTGTCAAATGTAAGAATACGTGTGGCATTTTTGTCAATATGTCCAAAATGTTGTAAGATTATTATGCACTCACAATAGGAGTTATGCTTGCAGTCTTCAAATTTGAGGTTTTCGACTGCGATGTGTAACAGTACAACAGATTACTATGGCACAGGGTCCAATACATGGCTGTGTGTGCCATACTGTGTCAAAGAGTCCTATACAGAGATTTGTGTCTGCTCTACAAAATGTTGCTAACTTGCAAATAAAATGACATTATGGTATGCTGACTAGTGTGCCTGTCATCGCTTTGCGCAATGTGTTTACATTGACAGGGCTCTGATGAACACCATACCTGTGACGCCTTATATGTGTTGTGCGTGATGGTGTCACAGGCATTTCCTCAAGTACTTCTGAACACAGCCTTGATGATCTTACTACCAACCAAAAAAGGCTTCATGCTGACATTAAAGGCAGCTTCAGTGGCTCCGACAGAGCTGTAGCAGATTTGAAGAAAGCCTGTAGCATATGACCAGGTATCACCTGCCTTTCCTGCTGACCAAAATCTCCATATATGATCATGATATTAATAATATAAGCAGCCTAACTATATTTGTAGAGCCCTACTGATTAATAAAGGCCACTCCCAAAGTCAATTTATATGTAGACTTAAGGGCCAGATGTACGAATTTCCTGAATTTCGACTCGCAATTTGCGAGTCGCAATTCAGGATGCAGGATGGTGTCCCTGACACCATCTGCGACTCACAAGGGAATCGCAAAGGCCCACCTCATTAATATTAATGAGGTGGGTTGCAATTTGCGACCCCCTTGCGACTCGCAGCACTCACAGGGATGGTGGCCTGCTGGAGACAGCAGGCCACCATGTCTGTGACTACTTTTAAATAAAGCAGTTTGTTTTTTTTGTAATGCAGCCCGTTTTCCTTAAAGGAAAACGAGATGCATTACAAAAGTTAAAAATGTTTTCCAGGCCATTCACAAAGTGGAAGGGGTCCCATAGGGACCTCTTACCTTTTGTGAATGGGTTACCACCAGTATGACACTGGTGGTAACTGCGATTGCTTTGCGACCACATTCGCGGTCACAAAGCAATACAGCATCGCGCTGTGACTCGCAATTAGGAAGGGAACACCCCTTCCTAATTGCGACTCGCAGTCCCGTTTTGTGAGTCGGTAACCAGGTTACCGACTCCCAAAACGGGGATTGGGCATCGCGATGTGCTTTTTGCATGTCACAAACAGTGAAATTCGTTGTTTGCGCCATGCAAAAAGTTTGCTACATCCGGGCCCCAAGTTTATTAAGGTGCTCTGTCTTTTTTAAATATTTTGACATATTTTAATTTCTGAACTAATTGCATTTATTTTCTTTGAAATTTACATAAGTATATAAACATTTAAATATAACCAACCATTGAAACATTCTGACTGTTAATACTGTCCATCAGCCTTTAATTATTTCCCTTTCATCATAGCCTTGCCTCTTTTTTTAGAGTTATTTTAAATATTTTCTGAATCATTTCTAAATCCTTTGCTGTAATAAATTTATGTTCTGTTGTGTGGGCATCTCTCTGGCATGCTTGAGAAGTAATTCTTTAACTCAAAACTTTGTGATCTTAATTATGAATTGTCTAGGTCTTCAGCATCCTAATGGCTTACGTCCCTCGCAATGAGCTCTCTCTGTTGCTATTTGTTTTCCTGGTGTTGAATCCAGCAATGTGGTAAAAGTTTTTTTGAAGCTCAATTGCTTTACCTTTTTCTATCCATTCTTGAAAACCAGAAATTCTTATATTATTGTGTCCACATTAGTTTTCCTGCTAAATAAATCTATACTGTTCCTCTTTTAACTGTAATTGCAAGCCAAATTCTAACCTCCATGCAAATACTTTTGTCCTCCAAAATGGAAGGTCTTTCTTCAAAGGCAATCACTCTGCTTTCAAGTTTGTTTTGCTGTTCTTCACTATTCAAAAGAGTTTGACTGATAGTTACCATGTCCACCATTCATTGAGATATCATTTTTGTCTTTTCACCATACTAGAGTCTTTAGATACATGATTCCCATTAGCTTGTTTGCCTAATTGGGTTTCCTTATTATGCTACTGGCATAATTTAATCAACGTTGTGAAATACATTTGGAAATATCTCACCATCACAAGGGTGGAGCAGGAGCTTAGCTGACTGTTTCTGGTAGGCAGGCATTTTTTTTAAACGCATGTTCATAGTTGATCACATCTGGTGTGTGTTTTTAAAGCAAATAGTGCTGGAACAGAGTCAGTCAAATGCCAGACTTAGGGGGTCATTCTAACTCTGGCGGGCGGCGGAGGCCGCCCACCAGAATTCCCCTGACAGAACACCGCTCCGCGGTCTGAAGACCGCCGCGGTGATTCTGTGTTTCCTGCTGGGCTGGCGGGCGACCGCCAGGAGGCCGCCCGCCAGCCCAGCGGGAATCCCCTTCCCACGAGGAAGCCGGCTCCGAATGGAGCCGGCGGAGTGGGAAGTTGCGACGGGTGCAGTTGCACCCGTCGCGAATTTCAGTGTCTGCTCAGCAGACACTGAAATTCTTTGTGGGGCCCTCTTACGGGGGCCCCACGACACCCCATACCGCCATCCTGTTCCTGGCGGGCAAACCGCCAGGAACAGGATGGTGGTATGGGGTGTCGGAATCCCCATGGCGGCGCAGGGAGACCGCCGGTTTTCCTGTTCTGACCGCGGCCAAACCGCCGCGGTCAGAATGCCCTGCGGGGCACCGCCGGCCTGTTGGCGGTGCTCCCGCCGACCCCGGCCCCGGCGGTCCTTGACCGCCGGGGTCGGAATGGCCCCCTTAATCTTTTAAAGGGGAGTTAATGCAATTAAGAATGAGTTGCTCCATCACAAATGTGGTGAATTTCCCATCTGTTGTATTACAAATGCATTATGGCTTAAGGCACTAGTAACATGGCAAATGGGATTGCCATCACAATTTGAATGAGTATACCATTGCTTAAGCTCTACATACGGCCCAAATTGATTAAATGTCCAAAGTGTGATTTTTTAAAAGCCTGTGAAGCTGGATGTGTCAATCACATTTTAGGTTTATTTTTCTGACAGGCCAATTAGAGATGGGAAGAATAAAGAGGGTCCAAAAATGGCAGATTCCCCATCTGCTAGCTCCACGTTTCCTCAACCTCAGGTAGAAATGGGGCAACTGTTTGGTTTCTGAAAGCAGAGCCTCAGGTGGGGAGACACTGGAAATCTATATCCTGCAAACCGTGGAAAATAAAGCCATGTGCCTCGTTGTGACTTTACGGGCTGCCAAAAATGTAATTTCCCTCAAAACTGTGCCCCGTTTTGTCGAAAGGGAGGGAAAATGCTCCACTACACCGGTGATACTAAATAAGGTAGGCAGTTCCCCCCAGGGCAAGTAGAGATGAGACCTCTAATGCCACAGTGGATTGGTGGTGATCCTCCTTATTCTCCAGTACTGGATCTTCCTTAGATTCACATGCTTAAATCACCCTCATCCTCAAAATGGGAGTCTGATACTATTATAGAAATATGTATAAAAGCTAAGCTTAAGTAGCTTGGAAAGGCCAAATTGTTAGCCTATTCACATCATTAGAAAAGGAACAGCATTCAGTTAGTCACAGTACATGAAGACCAGCACCTCTCCCCTCAAGGGCCAGGAAAACTTTTTTTCAAATATTTTCCCTAAATTTGATCCTTCAACAGCTTACCACAACAACCTGACTCACCTCTTGGCCTTATGTATCCTATTTTCGGAATATCCCTCAAAGTGTGTCTTTATTGTCTACACCCCTCCCCCATGCCTAAAGAGTGCAACATCTGTTGCACTTTTTTCTACCAAGGCACTTCTACAAGGAGAATCTGGACTTCATTTATGGCTCCAGTATTTTAAAGCCAAGGACATTCCATTTTTAGAAAGGAACTAAATACTTCAAAAAAGGCTAAAAAAAACACTATAAAAGACCATTCAAAACTAAATTCTCCTAAGGATTCTTCTCAAGGTGAACATCCTGGTGGGTCAGAGAAAAAAAGACAAACGAGCAATGAGGTGTAGTCTCGTAGACCTGCAACTTCTACGCCTGCAGTTTCAGAAAGCCACAGGGAAAATGAGTCAAGTCTCTAGACGGTCACTCAGAACTCTCAACTCCATCCCAAAAGGTAAAGTCAAAGGATAAATAGGGAATATTCCATCTACAGAAACATCGTTGACTACTCCTTCAACAAAGAAAATGGCGACAAGTCATGGATCCATTATCACAATGACTAGGACACCAACAATGTGGATGGTGACAGTGTTGACAGCCTCAGCGTCAATGACGTGAGAACAGTTGATGGATCGACACATGTCTTCATCAACTCATTAAGGCTTCACCGACAGACTGAACAACAAGACCTTCAAAGATCATATTAATTTCAGATAAGGGCATTCTAGTGCCAATTCTCCCGGAATACAAATTGGCCATTAAAGTGTTGCCTTATCCACCAAGGCACTTACTCCACTCAGAATACTCTGATGATTAGGGTCTCTTTGGAGCTGCGTATAGCCCATTACAACTAAAAGTTAAATATCAAGACTATAATGATGATAATGATTACAATCAGTATACAGAAGAGGAATGTTTGTTTGTCAGACAGCCACCATCTTGACCAACCCTGCAAACCAGAGACATCGAATCTTTTCAGGAACACTGTGAGAACAACTCTGTAGAAGAAAGTGACCACTATCATGATGAACCCATGATGCAGGTGTCCACAGCTAGGGTTAAGGACTTATGCTTAATGTTAATGGTTTATTATTATCAATTTCCTGAACAACCCAAATCACCAGTGATGCAAACACATTCTCACCCTTCAACACCCCATACAACAAAGATGATCCCATCTTCTACTAGTCCAAGGTTACCTAATCAATTAGTAGAGCCTCCTACTAAAAGACTTCTCATACCACCTCCACATGAGGACATATACTCTGATAACGAACAGGAAGATAGTGAAATTCCGGATTAACTTCCAGTTGACTAAGGAACAGAGTGGGATGACTATGCAGCTCTGTTATCTGCTCCCTGTACTCCACCTCAGGCTAACTCGCCTCCAGATGTCATAGATGGAATTCATGCTTTGTGTGAAAGAGTATCAGAACATTTTGACTTTCCTTTGCCTACCAAACCAACTAAAGGTTTCTTGTATGACTTAGAAGAAACAATTAGAAAATCTGTAAGGTCTATCCCTTTTATTGACGATGTCTGGGCAGAGAGATGCAAGAATATAAAGAACCTAGCAAAAGTTGCAGTTATTATCTAGAGCCTCAATTAGAAATACAAGTCTCCAGAATAGTCTCCATCTGTTCTCATAGGCCACTCAAGACCTGAATATGTGGTCATGCATGTAGACCAAAGAATATGAAGGAATCATTCTATCCTTGGTCTGCAAAGAAGGAAGGAGACTAGATAACTTGAGAAAATATTTATCGACTATGGCGGCTACTACTGTCAGAACCTCTAATGCTCTAGTCATAGTTTGCATATATGATAGACAAATATGGTTGGACTTGCGCTCTAGCCTACAACACCTTCCAGAAGATAAGAGAAATGAGACAAAGGTTGTTATCCTAGAGGAAGAGAAAGCATCCTCCAAGATCATCATCACAGCAATAGATACAGCCTCCACTGGCTTCAGCAGTTAGGGGTGCGGCAGTTCTTAGGCATCAGGGATGGCTCAAATCAACATCTTTCCTCTCTGAGGTCCAGACCAAGATTATCAACATACGTTATGACGGATACGTTTTGTTTGGAAATCTTGTTGGCAATTCTTTACAATCTATCAAAACAGACACAAACACACATGATCCTTAGGAGTCCAAGGAAAAATCCACTCTTTTTGGTGTACTAGAGGGAGACGTCAATTTTCTTGTAGAGGCAGATACCAGCGTTATTGATACCAATGCTACCACTCAAATCAGCAAAGTCACAGCCAGCAATACCGCCATTAAGAAATAGAAAACCTTCACTATCAGCTAACTCCAGACAGGTGCCTCAGAGAAAAACGAAGACCCCACAACGATAGCAGACATCTTCCATGATATTCACCAATCGATAGATGAACCTATATCAAACTTCTACAAACATTGGAGGGCTATTGGAACAGACCGCTGAGTCATGGAATTAAATCTGCACCCTACACCCCACCTCAAAGAAGATCAATGCTACAATTACCACAATTTGAAATAAAATTAGCAATAAAGATTGTGCCCTACTTCCAGTCAAAACATAGGTTACTAGTCAAGTTTATTTCCCTGATAGAAAGAAATCAGGTGAAAGGAGACCAATGCTAGAGATCTAAGACAGCTTGAAAAATCCTAAAGAAGCAATCATTTCAGGTGGTCACTCTTCAGAAATTTCAACAGCTATTAAACAAGTGAGATTACATGACATCCCTAGACCTCCAGTATGCTTCTTTCACATGTCAATGCATTCTGCCCACAGAAAATAATTAAGATCTGAAGTGGCTGGTCACTATTACCAATTCAAAGTTCTCCCTTTAGATTTAATCTGCTCCACGCATCTTTACCAAATGCATGATATCAGTGGCAGCTTATCTCAGAAGATTGGGTCACCACATTTTCCATTATTTTGACTATTGACTTGACAAGGCCCAAGCCTTTTTGAAGACAAGAGTCTCAATAAAGGTTTTCTTCAACTTTTCAACAATATAGGTTTAAACCTCAACAAGGCAAAATCTCCTCTAGCACTAAAATGGAAAATAACCTCTTTGGAGCATTACTAAACAGCAACCAGGGAAAGACTTTCCCACAAAGAAGAAGCTCTTGCTCACAAATCACAAAAAAATAGTCTACTTCAGTTGACATGTACAAATTCTTCCTTGGCAAGATGTCATTGTGCATCCCTGTGATTTCAAATTGCCAATGTGACCATTCCAGGTAGAACTAGACCACCAATGGTCTTAATACCAAAGATCCTCTGAGGACTTAGTCAAGATCACAAAAAACATGAAGGAAGAGATGCCCTGGTGGACAAAAGAAAACAATGTACGAACAGTACTGACCTTTCTCTATTCACCTCCTGTTTTCGTATCGACCACAAATACATCCCTAGAAGGCTTGGAGCTCACCTTCAGGACTTAAGAGTCAACAGACAAGGGTTATTTCAAGAATCTCAAATTCATATCAATCTCTTAGGACTCTGAGATGTGACCTTAGGACAGCAAGCCTTCCTTCCAAGGATGTCTGGGTACTCCTTACTAGTACACACAAACAACACAACAGTCATATACTACATAAACCAGCAGGGAGAAACAAGGTCAAGACTACTGTCCAGAGAGACACAAAAAAATGTAATTTGGGCTATCAACCACGGGATATCTTTGAAAGTGGAACATGTTCCAGGTACCAGCAACCAATGTGCTCACCCTGAGTCGAAATTCAAAGGAATGTCACAAATGGGAACTAGATAATCGCCAATTAAAAACTATATTTTAAAGATTAGGATCTCTGAACCTTGACCTGTTTGTGACCACCAAGAACCGCAAGTGACAGTTTTATGCCAGCAGGTTCCCTTAAGATAGATCATTGGTAAATGCATTAACATAGAATAGATGGGATTCTTTGCCTATACTTTCCATCCAATTCTTATGGTGCTGAAGCTAATACAATTAAAGAGGAACCGTGCAATCTCATTCTGATATCCCCAACATGGCGCTGACAGTACTGGTAGAAAGAGCTACTTCTCCTTTCAGTGTGCTTTCATTCCTTTCAACCTGGTTACAGCACTCTTAACGATGGACAATGGCTGAGTGTTACATCCAAACCCAATATCACTCAATTTATTGGGTTGGCTCCTGAGCATAATGAATGCCATCTCCTTGCCATCGCAGAAGATTGCAGATAGATATGTGCAAAGGCCACAGGAGATTTTGAAAACAAAATTACAACGCCTAGGGGAGCAGTTCTGCGTTTGGTGCTCTTCTCAGAATGTCCCTCCTATTTCATCAGCTCACAAACAGATTATTTATTATCTGCTTCATGTGAATTTTCTCTTTTTGATGATTACTGCCCCACATTTGTCTCGTGGTAGTCCTTCTTTTTCATAAGAAAGACACAGTCCTGAAGATGGTTTTGTTGATGTTTCACGACCGAGACCGAAACGTCAAAGCATAACCTGACTCTCCTCTGTGAATTTCATTAACACTGATTGTGAGCCTTGTATTTTTGTGAGAGACAGTCTCAGTTGCTCGAAAATGGGTTGCCCACACATCAACCTATGTTGCAGAAGAATTTAACTGTATTAGAATTATACAGTGTCAATGTATCTTGAGATGTATATTTGAACTTCTGTAATTTTGTTTTAAATATTTATATTTTTGAAATACAAGTTTGCCAACATATTCACCTGCATTCTCATTTTTGTCTTCTTCTTTCTATCGTGTTAAATAGCTACTTAATTCAGTTTTAATGTCACTTTTGGACATCTTAAATATTTAACTAATTGATTCAATAGTATATGTCACAATAAATCCTTTGCTGGCACTTTCACTTGTCTTAACTTTCTAAAAGTGGTATTTTCAGAACTGCAATTTAAAATCCAACTTCACCATAAATTGTGATTTTAAATTGTGAGTCCAGAGACACCAAACTTGACAAACGTATTAAAATATAATAAGTTAATCCCAATGTTATCCTATAGGAAAGTTAGTCCTTGCTGTAGTGAAAACGACTTTAGGAGTTTTTATCTACCAGGGCATTTAAAACCTACAGTTACATGTCTTGCCTTTTGAATACATTTCACCCTGCCCTCTGGGTGGTTCAGGGCCTATCTTAGGAGTGACATATGAATAAAAAGGGAAGGTTTGGGCCTGGAAAAAGGGCTATTTTGCCAGGTCGACCTGGCAGTGCAAGACTGCACACACAGGCTCTGCACTGGCAGGCCCGAGACAAGCTTAGAGGGCTACTTAAGTGGGTGTCACAATCAGTGCTGCAGGCCCACAAGAAGCCTTTAATTTACATGCCCTGGGCACATACAGTGCACTTTATTAGGGACTTATAAATACATTGAGTATGCCAATTGGGGTTAAGCTAACGTTACCATGATATAAGTGAGCGAGGACAGGCACTTTAGGACTGGTTAGCAGTGGTAAAGTGAACGGAGTCGTAAAGCCAGCAGAAATGAAGTCAGAAAAGTGGAGGAGGTAGGCATATAGTTGATGGAAAGACCACCCTAAGGCTGCCAGGTCTAACAGTTATCAAGGGATTTACTGAAGATCTTTTCAGGCCCCCCATCAGAAAACCTCCATGTTGGACCTGGCTTTTTGACAGGGACATCCCCAAACTTTTTGCCTCCTTCCTCCTATTTTTTCTGACCTGTTGTTGTTGGCTTTTGACCTCTGGGCACTTTACCACTGCTAACCAGTGCTAAAGTGCATATGCTCTCTGTGTAAATTGTACTACTGATTGGTTTATCCATGATTGACTATTTAATTTACTTGTAAGTCCCTGGTAGAGTGCACTATATGTGCCTAGGGCAGGTAGATTAAATGCTACTAGTGGGCCTGCAGCACTGGTTGTGCCACCCACCTCAGTAGCCCCTTAACCTTGTCTCAGGCCTGCCGTTGCAAGGCCTGTGTGTGCAGTTTCACTGCCACTTCGACTTGGCATTTAAAAGTACTTGCCAAGCCTAGAACTCCCCTTTTTCTATACATAAGTCACCCCTAATGTGTGCCCTAGGTAACCCCTAGAGCAGGGTGCTGTGTGGGTAAAAGGCAGGACATGTACTTGTGTGGTTATATGTCCTGGTAGTGTAAAACTCCTAAATTCGTTTTTACACTACTGTGAGGCCTGCTCCCTTCATAGGCTAACATTGGGGCTGCTCTCATACATTGTTGAAGTGGCAGCTGCTGATCTGAAAGGAGTAGGAAGGTCATATTTAGTATGGCCAGAATGGTAATATAAAATCCTGCTGACTGGTGAAGTCGGATTTCATATTACTATTCTAGAAATGCCACTTTTAGAAAGTGAGCATTTCTTTGCACTAAAACCTTGTTGTGCCCTTCAATCCACGTCTGGCTAGGTTTAGTTGACAGCTCCTTGTGCATTCACTCAGACACACCCCAAGCACAGGGTACTCAGCCTCACTTGCATACATCTGCATTTTGAATGGGTCTTCCTGGGCTGGGAGGGTGGAGGGCCTGCCCTCACACAAAGGACTGCCACACCCCCTACTGGGACTCTGGCAGACAGGATTGAACTGAAAGGGGGCTTGGTGCATTTCTTAGACACTCTTTGAAGTCACCCCCACTTCAAAGGCACAACTTAGTATAAAACAGGGCCTCTGCCCTACCTCATCAGACACTTGCTGGAGAAGAAACCTGAACCAGAAACTACATCCTGCCAAGAAGAACTGCCTGGCTGCTCAAAGGACTCACCTGTCTGCTTTTCTACAAAGGACTGCTGCCTTGCTGTTGGCCTGCTGCCTTGCTGAACTCTTGTCTGGCTGTAACAGTGCTCTCCAAGGGCTTGGATAGAGCTTGCCTCCTGTTCCCTGAAGTCTCAGGACCAAAAAGACTTCTCTCTTCCTCTTGGACGCTCCGTGCGGCGAACTTTTCGACGCACAGCTTGTTCTGCAGCAAGAAAAACGCCGCACACCGACGCTGATCGACGCGACGTCTTCGGGACGACCGAAACTTTGACGCACGGCCTCGCAAGGACAACGCCGCCCGACTTCCCGGGAGAAATCGACGCGACGCCTGCCGTGAGATCAAAAATTTGACGCACGGCCTCGCAAGGACAACGCCGCCCGACTCCGCAGGAGAAATCGACGCAACGCCTGCCGTGAGAACGAAACTTTGACGCACGGCCTCGCAAGGACAACGCCGCCCGACTTCCCAGGAGAAATCGACGCGACGCCTGCCGTGACATCAAAACTTTGACGCACGGCCTCGCAAGGACAACACCTCCCGACTCCGCAGGAGAAATCGATGCGACGCCTGCCGTGAGATCGAAACTTCGACGCGCAGCCCCGCAGAACGACGCGCAGCCGGAAAACAAGCAGGAAAATCCACGCACAGACCCGGGACATCTGGTACTCCCCGCAAACCACAGTAAGAGACTGTCCACGCGCCGGAAAACGACACACAACTCCCCGCGTGGAAAATAACGACGCAAGTCCGTGTGTGCTGAGGTGAAATCGACGCACACACCAGTTTTCCACGTACCTCTTCTCCTGTGGCCCTCTGAGGAGATTTTCCACCAGAAACTAGGTACTTTGTGTTTGAAAGAGACTTTGTTTCCTTTCTAAAGACGTAAGACACTTTATATCACTTTTCAGTGATATCTTTACAAATTCGTATTGCAACTTTGATCGTTTTGACCTGAAGATACCCAGATAAATATTATATATTTTTCTAAACACTGTGTGGTGTATTTTTGTGGTGTTATGCTATGGTGTTGTATGATTTATTGCACAAATGCTTTACACATTGCCTTCTAAGTTAAGCCTGACTGCTCGTGCCAAGCTACCGGAGGGTGAGCACAGGCTGATTTTGGATTGTGTGTGACTTACCCTGACTAGAGTGAGGGTTCTTGCTTGGACAGAGGGCAACCTGACTGCCAACGAAAAACCCCATTTCTAACACTCCAATTCTATTGCAACTTAAGACTTCTTTAACACAGCTAGCAAAATACCCTTTTGAACCTATTCACAAGGCAGATTTAAAATGCCTGTCTTGGGAGAAATCTCTCCTACTTGGTCTGACAACAGCAAGCAGTGTGCGAGAGATAGGAGCACCCATTACCAAAGAGCTATATTTGCAATACTGGGACAACAGAGTCATACTAAGAATAAATGTGCATTTTTATTCCTAAGGCACCATCAGAATTTCACCTTAATAAACCAGCGGCACTCTGGACGTTTGTCAAAGATCTTAAGACTGCAGCAGAAGGAATTCGCCACCCTCTGGATTTACACAGTTGCCTCACTTTCTATATTGACAGAACTTAGAATTTTAGAAAATCTGAGCAACTTCTAGTTGCCGAAGGTCACCCAGGAACGATGTATGCTGTTTCCAAATAGACAGTAGAACGTTGGGTTTCAACTAGCATAGTCTTCTGTCATTAAAAAAAATAGGTTGTAATGGTTCATTCCACAAGGACCATGGCAACTTTTACTGCAATATTTTCTGGTGTCCCCCGTCAAAGATTTGCATAGCATGCTACATGGAAGAACATCCATGTGTTTACTTAACACTACTGTCCTTATTCAGTTGGGCAAGCAATCTTTCCCCACCTTTTTTCATAATGTGAGCTGATTAACAAATGTAAATGTTTTCACACGATTCCCTCCAACCTCTCCTAATTTGGTAGGTAATGCAAAACTGACATTTTTCTACAATACTTGCATATCTATACAAGTCGTATTTACTGCTTGCTATTCTGATTCAAGTGTGGAACTCTATGGAAGACCCAATACTGGAGAAAAAACAAGTTACTTAACGTGTACACTATAGTTCTTAACCCTCCTAGCTGGTATGAGCTCATCTATGTCACAATATAAACACTCATGTGTAAGAAATCTGAGGTATGGGTATTAAAGCTTAACATGTTTTGAACTGCCTGTTAGTATAATACCGTTAGACTCCTTCCTCCACAACAGGGATAACTTAAGCACGTGAATTTATAAAAGATATCAGTAATAGATAACTACAGTATACAGGTAAGTAGCTTGTTTTTTACTTAGCGAAGTCTTTAATGACTCCTGAAATAGATGCCAATAATGTGATAGGATTGGTTTACAGGTTAGACAAGTAAGGATTGTGCCTTTTGAAAGGCAAGTATTGCTGGGTAACAACCAGTCTCATCTTAGGCTTGTGCCTATAAATGGCCAGAAGAATTGTGCTGAGTCAGTCTATGCACAAGCAATTTCAAAGGCTAAGCAATTATAGCCACCTCAATTTACTAAAAACAACAATAATCAGTTGTGTAAATAAGGACATTCATCCTGCACTTCTGCCGTTTTCAAGTACAATAACTATATTTTTTTATATAGCACTTCATTCTGCACTTTAGTTATTTCTAAGTGTTGTAAATACCATATATTACTATGAGACTGTTACCCATTTAAGGGGCATATTTATACTTGTTTTACGCAAATTTGGTGCAAAACGAACTCCATATTTATACTTTGGCGCTAGACCCATCTAGCACCAAAGTTATGGAGTTAAAGCCATTTTTTGGACTTGGAAACCTACTTTACGACAATGAGATGCAAAGTAGGCATTCCCGTGAAAAAAATGACTCTATTACCTTAGCGCCATATTTATCCCCCCATGCTAAAATCGTGCACAGGAGGGAGGAGGGGTCAAAAAATGGTGCAAAGCTTGCTTTGCACCATTTTTTAACATCTGGGTCAGGGTAGGCATTAGGGGACCTGTGAGCCTATTTCCATGGTGGACCACCATGGTGGAATAAGCCCACAGATGCCCTCCCCAGGCCCCAGGGGCACACCCACCAGAGGGACAGCGGAGGATGGGGGACCCCACCACAGGTAAGTATAGGTAAGTTCAGGTAAGTATTTTTTTTTAAGTGCCATTGAGGGCCCTGAAATGGGCTCCGCTACATGGCACTCGGTGCAGTGACCATGCCCAGGGGACCCTGGTCCCCTGTGCTGGCCATTGGGGTGGTGGGCATGACTCTTGTCTTTTCTAAGACAAGAGTCGTGTGGTATGGATAGTTTTGCGTTAGAAAATGACTGTAGGCAGGTTAGGGTCATTTTTTTACTCTAACCTGCCTAACGTCATTTTATGGTGCAAAACCCCTTTCTTCCATACCGCGAGCTGCACCCGATTAACGTCATTTTGTTTTACGCTAGCCTACCCTTTACCCTGGCTTGCACCATTCTATACATATGGTGACCGGCTGGTGTACATAAATGGTGCAAGCCAGTGCTAAACGTTTTGGTGCAAAACTGCATTAGTGAAGTTTTGCACCAAAATGTATAAATCAGGGCCTTAATATTATTGTACACCAAGTAAAGGCTGTCATTTAATGAGATAAAATAAAGTGCAGCTGAATATTACTGTTAAATTAAACAGCATCACTGTGTGGTTATATAATGGAAAATAGTATATAAACCTACAATGCCCCATTAAGTGGTTGTTTATTAATTTTCTATATCAATCTTTGTATAAAAGTAGTCGAGTTCCTGTATATAGAATGTCCCACTCACGATGCAACTTGCATTATTATGTCAGCACACTGAAACTGTTTTTGTGGAATTGTTTGCACCTAAAAAATAATAAAACAGGTGGAAAATAGCTACTGTGCACTCCCCAGGAGTTGGGTCCCTTGATGAACATGTTAACTCTAGTTACTAGACAATCACGTTTAGATGACCATTGTTCACCCGTGCTTTCAGTGCATCCACCCTACTGCCACAGAAATGTCAATCAGGCAGTTGGGGATCTCAAAATAAGGCTGTTGGCTCCCCAAAGAGGAGTGGAGGCCACTGCCCTCACTGATTTAGGGGCTTGTGGACCTGTGCATTTTAATCATCTGCTTGACTTGAGTTTCTACCAGCATGGGCCTTCAGGTAATGGGTAATGACATTTATCATTTCAGAGCTCATTGACTGCGACAATTGTACCAGCAGGGATGGCTGTAAAGGAGGATGGGTGTGGGACGCCTTCATGACAGTTCTGCGACGACGTACGTACTAACTGCAAATTGAATAATTATTCATGATCGATACCTTTTATTGATTACACTGACAAACCGTGAGTATTGGCCTTCTCCTGTCGGCCAGCTCTAGGCCACCACTATATTAAGAGGCTTGTCTTTTAAAAAGTGCACCCGCTCCTCTGCATACTTTCAGGATTGGGTATTTTAGGAATGTTCTACATGCTTAAGCTTTATCAGAAATAATGAAATTCTCATGTTGAATTCTCTGAAGCTCTTTTTACACCTCAGTATCTTTCATGCAGGAGGACTCCTCAGCATAGATTGTGAGGCTCACAGTGCTGTCCTAAAAGAGGAGGTCGCAAAGTCTGCATCTGCTCTGTGAGCAGCTACTACCTATGGCTGCAGTACTGTATCCGCCTCTTCGAGGCTGGGCAGTCTGGGACAAATTCAGGCTGCACAGAGTCCCTCACATGCATTCACACTGGACAATGACATGCTGACAGTGCTCAGGAGCAGAGCTTGGTCAGTAAGATTCATATTTTCCAACAAGTACGACAAGCAGGGCACATGTGAGGAGCTAAAGGAGCAGGGGAAAGGCAGATGCATGTGGATAGGCAGTGGTAGTAAGTGAGAGAAAACACAATTGTTAGACCTGGCATCCTTGGTGTGGTTTCCCCTGTATTTTTGCCTTTGCTTCCTGTATTTTTAACTATGTGCTAGATTTTGTTTTTGCTGGTTTTGGTAATCTGCATACTTTCCACTGCTGACCAGTGCTAAAGTGCAAGTGCTCACTATCTAAATTGTGATTATGATTGGTTATCCCTGCCTGGCATATTTAATTTACTAGCAAGTCCCTAGTAAAGTGTACTAGAGGTGCCCACGGCCTGTAAATCAAATGCTACTAGGGTGTCTGCAGCACTGATTGTGCCACCCACATGAGTAGCCCTGTAAACATGTCTCAGACCTGCCACTGCAGTGTCTGTGTGGGCAATTTGGAACTGCCAGTTCGACCTGGCAATTGCACCCACTTGCCAGGCCTATACCTTCCCTTTTACTACATAGACACCACCCCTAAAGTAGGCCTAAGGCGGTCCTACGGGCAGGGCACAGTGTATTTAAAAGGTAGGACATGTACTAGTGTGTTTTACATGCCCTAGTAGTGAAATACGGCCAAATTCGGTTTTCACTATTGCAAGGCCTATCTCTCCCATAGGTTAACATGGAGATTGCCTTTAAATACCTTTTAATCCACTTCTGGGTCAGATTGACAGTTGGGCTGTTTGTGAATTCACTCTAGGCAGTGACACAAAAGGAGCTGAGGTGTGTCCTGCATATCCTGATGGGTGTTCCTGGGCTAGAGTGGGAGGGAGGAGCTGACACCTGCACTTGAAAGAGCTCTGCCTGTCCTAACACAGTACAGTCTCCAACCCCCTAGAGTGTGGCTGGGGTAGGGCAAGGAAGAGGCAGGGTCTTGTGCACTACAAGGACTTTCCTTTGAAGTTTACCTATTTCAAAGGCAGAAATGAGTATAAATATTGGACTGCTGACCCCACAATTTTAGAACATTTCTGGATCAAGAGGAACCTCAGCCAAGGAGAAGAGCTGAAGAGCTGTGAGGAGGAATACTGCCCCTTTGCTGTGTGTTCTTGGCTGGGTTGGCCTGCAGTTGTTGCTTCCGTCTTAACTGGACTTTGCTGTGTATCCTGCTTGTGAAGATTCTCCAAGGGCTTGGACTGAGCTTGCTTCCTGTTAAGAAGTCTCAGTCTCATCACAGACTTCATCTGCCAGCACCTGAGCTCTCTTGCTGAGACCCCCTGACTTGCCAAGCGGTGCCACATCCAGTCCCTGGAAGGCAAGGCAGGCAGAACCAGAGTGAAAATCCACGCAACAGAGCCGAACGTCAGAAAAATCAACTGAGCACCTGCCTCGCAGCTGTAAAACCAACACAGCACCTGCCTCGCGGCTGCAGAAATCTACGCATCGCCAGCTCAGCACGACGTCATGGTTGCTGTGCATCTGGTTTTCCATGCTTTGTCCCTGGGTGTCAAATCTTCAACGTCACCGCACAGACCAGAGGCTGCTTGTCTGGAAATCTACGCATCCCTTCCCTCCGAGAAAAGAATCAACGCATTGCTTACCCAGCGGGGAAAGAATTGGTGCACGGCCTCAATTGTGAGTAAGGAATCAACGCATCGCTTGCCTTTCTGATGCACCCTCACCTCTGCAGCTTTATTTTTGATGCATACCCGCTACTTTGTGCTAAAACAATGTATCCATTGATTCTTATGGATTAAGTCTCTTTTTACTTTAAAATATGATATCTTTACTTGTGTGTGTTGGCTTTTTGTCATTTTGGTCTTGTTTGATTTAGATAAATACTGGCTATTTTTCTAAACTGGTGTTAAGTCCTTTTGTGGTGTTTTCTCTGTGTTACTGTATATGTTTGTGCAAATCATTTACACATTGCCTCAGAGATGAGCGTGACTGCTTGTGCCAAGCTACCAATGGGGTGAGTAGGAGTTATCTGAGCTGTGTATCTCCATTACCCTGACTAGAGTGAGGGTCCCTAGGTGGACAGGGTGTAAACTGACTGCCAACTAAAGACCCCATTTCTATATAAATATTTTGTTAAATAACCAACATTTTTGAAATCTTTCTAAGCAGAGAGGAAAAGAGTGTGAGTGTGCATATTTTGTCTGTAAGTATGTAAAAATTCCTGATGAATTCCGACAAACCCCCCCCCCCACCATACCTGGCTGAAAGCACCTGTACGCAACTATTTGCCAGAAAATAAATTGATTAGGGGGTATAACACCCCAAACACACTCCCTAGACTAGATATTTTTGTTATGCTTGTTACCCAAAATACAATGAGGCCGAAAGCTCCGTGTGCCTGTGTCATTGTGTTACCCTGATTTCATTGTTCTACGACGTATGTAGTAGTTTCCTGACCATACGACGTAGGCACTCAACAAAATGTGGCCAAGTTAGGTTTTAACCAGAAGAGTATTCAACTATGCTGAAGATGCGGCATGCCCTGCAGGAAAAGCGATGCACCCTGTGTGACGCTCATTTTAGCAGGGGTGCCTTTTGTCTCCGTGCTTGGGCCATGACTTGACTAAGGGTTGGTGCCTAGTGTTAGCTTATTCCTGGCGTAATGGTCTTTTTACCTGCGCCGAGCTGGGGAGGCCGTCTGTTGGCCCTCTCTGGTAAATCTGTGTGCCTAATGTGTATAAACAACCTCAGAAGGGCCAGAACCCAAAGTTCTTTCTTAGGAGGTGCCACCCACTTCCAGCACTGTAGTGGCCACTTCTACTACTGGCACCACTGCAAGTGCACACTTTTCCCCTTGTCTCAATGTCACAATTGTTTCACATTTTTCACACTTGTGTTCTCACTTCGTTATGTCTCCCCATCTAATCTTCGAATAATGCAATATTTTTAGGTTTTGTCGTGCGTTATTACTCTTTGCAAGCCCTAACACGTGTGGGCATATTTATTAAGATTTTATGCAATGCAGCGCAACAGCCAGAACCAGAGTTAGCAAACCGGCGCTAACAGATCAGTTGGTTTTGTATTTTTCAGCAGGTGAGCCGTCAGACCGGGGGCCTTTCCGTTCGGCAGCCCTCGGATAGTGTCTTTTATTTCGTCTATCGTGAGAGGGTGAACCAAGAATTCACTTTGCGCTATACTCTACTACGCGAGCGACGTGTTTTCTAAGTAGTTTAACTATTTGCGGGTGGACCCTGTAACTTTCAGAATCTGGGTCTACTACATATATAATTCCAGAATGATTCTGCCGGGAAAAGTACAAAAAGGATTTTTAAAAATAAAATATTTAGTAAGTGTCCAAAATCCCCATTAGCGGATAGTATATTAACTTAGAATAACACACCACTTATGCAAAACAAACTATATTTAAGAATCATAAGACAACAGCATTGTATATGGGCGTTCCACACAATGAAATCGGCACAGCGCTCGTGAAAGTTAGATTACAACAAAACAATGTACAACATATATTATATCAACAAGAGCCTGTGAACTATTATGTTCATTGTTATTCAAAATGAAGCAACTCCTTATTTTGGCCTGTGGCATTCAATCTGCATCAAGCTTATAATTTATTTCACTGTCGATGCTTCAACCCGCGTTTATGTTTTACTTGCGTGTATCTTAGAGGGCAATACATGGGATGGTTCCTGTTCTGCATGCCTACAAGGACGAACGACCTCTACTCCATTATGTGGTTTCCAAGGTTGTATTCCATCCTTGTTGTCGTGGGGAAAACCCGGTTTCAAACAATTTATGGGTTAAAACCTTGAAAATTAAATGAATTAAGAGTTTGATGCAAGCTATCTTTAAACATAATTAAACAAAAGGGATTATTTGACCCTTTATTAAATAATTTGTTGTGAAAAACGTTTTTGTTACTTTTCCCAGTAGAATCCTTCTGGAATTCTATTTGTTTTCAAGGTGGTTGTGTACTTGCTCAGGAGCACCTGTGCATTTAGAGGTTCAGAGGTGACTGTAGAAGGCATGAAACACCACCCGTATTTCTGTTGCTTCATATTGCAATTGACCATCATCATGTATGATTGGAGGGACGTCATTCGTGACCCAAGGTTTCCTTATGATAGCGGCCAGTGCTTTCGAGGGTCTCTCTCCTTCCCCATGTGCTCAGGCTTGCGTGTACTTGCCTAAATAGTTGACCTATCAGCTCACCAAGTTTGTTATATTCGGTGTTTTTTCATTTGAACTCTTCCCCATGATGACTACTTCTAGTCAACTGTCACTCCGTTTCTTTGATGTCCCTCTTCAAGGTCGCCATTTGTTGCTGTAATGCCTTGAGCACCCAGTTTTGCCTAGCCAGACAGTTTCCTCTTAGCACCACTTTAGAAGCCTCCCAAAGTGCTTTAAAAGCCTCCCAAAGTGTGACCTCTATTTCAGTAAAATAGTTCTGAATGTTGGTTCGTATTTTGTCCTTGAAACAGCTATCTAAGAGTATCATCAGTGACAGGCACCCTAATCTTGTCACTGGAGACACATCCGGCAGTGAGACTTCAAGTGCCACCGAGGAGTGGTCAGAAAGTGTACAGGCTTGGTGTTCCACTGTCCTCACCCCAGAACTAATATCTCAGGCTATGAGCAATTAACCTAGTTTAGACCACATATTGTGGACAGCTGACTAACACGTTTCCTCCCCTGTACCATGATGTGTACTGCTCCACATATCTGCCAATTCATAGATCCCGATAATGTTGTTGGGTTTACTAGCTGATGAGTGATCCCTAGACGTTGTATGTGGTCTGTCTACTGGAGGGTCAAGAGTAGTCGAAGTCCCCACACCATATAAGTACTTGCGTGACAACTGTTTGACCTTTCCCCAATAGGCACAAACAAGTTTGGGTCATCCACATTTGGGCAGTAAATGTTCACCAAAGTGACATGTGTGAAGTATAACACAACCTGCACTATGAGCAGGGCCACTGGAACTATGTGACAGGAGACGGCCAAATTATGCAACAGGGTTGAGAAAATTATGCAGCAAGAAAAGGCAAATTATGCAGCATAATGGGGAACATTGTCTTGGTCTAATGTCATTATTTAATCATTTTTAAACTTACTTACACAGTCTGGGAATTTGTTGTACCTCATTAGTAACAGTTTAACACCAAATATACCAATAAGCAACAGAAGGAGACCAGTCCAGCTCTGCAAAGGGCTTTTCACGGTGCAGCAACGCGTGTTGCTACATTTTTAGTAACTTTTGAACCATTTGAGTTTGTAACAATTTTTTGGGTAAAATCTGCAGAGTTTGTGACAGATGAAGGTTCATGTGGCAAATGCAGCGAATCTATAATTATTTGAAAATCGCTGCTGCTGCACAATCACATAATTCCAGTGGGCTTGACTATGACATATCTGCCCATATCATCTCTCAGCGAGCAGATCAGTTGGAGTGGAACATGCCTCATCTGACGAGGATAGCCTCTCCCCTAGCATAGCTTGAGAAGGATGACATAATACTTTGAGCTGCCCATTTCTGAAACAATCGTTTGTTGATTTGAGGTGTAAGGTGAGTATCTTGTAGAAATGAAATGCCTGGGGGAGGACGGGGTGTGAGTGAGCTGTGGGTTTTCTCTTTGATAATCAGTTTGGAAAAGCTTACCGCCCCAAACAGGGACACCAACATTTCCTGTACATAGAGTTCTATTTCCCCAGTTGCTGTGGACTCTGCAACTTCCATTATGCATAGATCATTCCTTCGAGAGAGTTCTTTAAGAGCTTCATTCTTTGCTTTTATTAGGTCTAGGTCCTTATGCATCTGAACAAGTTTTTTGCTGCCTGTCTGTTGATCCTCTTCCATGCTGGAGATTCTCTTTTGGCTTCTGAGATGCGTCTTTCATGATTTTGTGCCTTTGGGTTATGGTGTCCATTCGCATAGTCAGTGAATCTATCTTGCTATCAAAAGACATCGTCCGGTGTTGTATCTCACCAAGGAGTGATTTCATGTCAATCTCCTCTTCAGCAGGTTGGTGTTCACTAGTCGCTGGCATCTCCTGGGTGGTTTCAAAGTCTGTTCATCTGCCCAGCCACCCACCCGCCCAGCCTCAAACGTGATATTTTCCTGCTTTCGGTCCACTGCTTTGCCCATTTAGGGGTATGGTTGGTGTAGATTGTCACTTAGCTGAGTGTAATTCACAGAGCTGGGTAATTCACAGAGCTGGGACCTCACCAGCCACAGAATTACAGCAGCTGATCAGGACCCTGAAGCCAGGTGGCTATTTACTGGCCAGAGACTCGCTTCACCCCACTAGTGAATAGGGGGCATGAGAAAACTAGGTCCCCTGTTCTCGTTCCACTTTTGGCATCACAGTGCAGTGATTCAGGCAGTAATGTGGCCCAATTACCACAGTTCAGGACTGTCTGCCCACCTCTCTATTCCAAAGGGTCACCAGGCAAAAAGACCAGAGGCAGCCTCCTCCCAGGTGTTGCACAGACCCCCAGTAATCACAGGCAGATACTGTTAACAGGAGGAAGTCAAAAATGCATCCACATTATGGGAGTCAGAAAGGGAATGTATTTTACATTCACTCTCTGGTCTACCACCCTCTCAGTGCCTATAGCATTTTCCCCACTACTCAAGGCTCACATATAATGCAATTTACCATCAGCTTCTTATGCCTGTCTTAGTACTGAAATCTTCCGTCCTTGGGGCAATTACCATTGTTAGACCTGGCCCTTTTTGCAGGGTCATCCCCAAACATTTTGTATCCTTCCTCCTATTTTTTTCTGACCTCTTGCTGTTGGCTCTAGGACCCTGAGCCCTTTAATACTGTGGTTCAGTGCTAAAGTGCAGGTGCTCTTCCTTTCTAAAGTTGGCATGATTGGCTCACACCTAATTGGCACATTTAATTTACTTGTAAGTCCCTTGCACCGAGGTATTCCTATGCCCAGGGCCTGTACATTAAATGTTACTAGTGGGTCTGCAGCACTGCTTGCTCTACCCACAGAAGTAGCCTTTAAAAGCTGCCTCAGGCCTGCCAGCGCAGGGCCCGCGTGCGCAGTGACCAGACATCTAAATTTACTTGCCAGGCCTGGAACTCCCCTTTTACTACATGTAAGTCACCCCTAAGATAGGCCCTAGCTAGCCCTGTCGGCAGGGTGCCATGTACGTAAGAAGCGGGACATGTGCCTGGTTGTGTGCCTGTCCTGGTAGTTTCAAACAGCCTGTTTGGTTTCTCACTGCTGTCAGTGCTGCCTTACTCATAGGAGTGCATTGGAAATGCCCTGCCTTACGTCTAAGCGGTATTGTCAGATCTGTGAGGGGTAGTGTAGGCATGTTTGGTATGGTTGTAATGGTAGCGAGAAATGCTGCTAACTGCTGTAGGTAGATGTTTTATTACCATTAGAGAAATGCTTATGAGTCTGGTGTTTGCATCTGACTCCAATCCACGTCTGGGGCAGAGTGCCAGCTTGGCTTTGTGAATACTTTTCAGACAACCTGTACACAGGGAGGGTGGAGATGTCACAGAGGTGCATCTACATATTGAATGGTCTTCCTGGGCTGAGAGAAGGGGAGGCGAGGTACACCTGAATTTGTAAAGGTTGTGCCTTGGCCTCACACAAAGGGTTCGTTTACACCCAACTGATGTCTGGAGCACCTGTGTTGGAGGAGAACCTCTTCTCCCCCGCTTTATAAGTATTGTGCAAAACTGAGTATAAGTACAGGGGATTTTCCCCATGTTTAGAGATACCTTGAAACAAGAAGAGTCATTTTTGGGACACAGAATGCTGCTGGAGGGACTCACCAGAAATTGCCTTGGACTGTTGCTGTTGTGCTGACCTGTGACCTGCTGGGTCACTAGGAGGAACTGCCGCTGACTGCAAACCCCTTGTGCTGGCCTGCTTGTTGGGCCCTACCGCCCTGTGCTTCAAGTTATGTCCCCAGGGGCTGGGTGAGGTGGCCTTGCCCTCCTGCAACTACTTGCTTCCAGCACAAGGACAATGCTATGTTTGACTGGTCCTGTAATAGATATAAAGTACCCATCGGTATCACTTGATATTACCTTACACTCCCTACCCCTTGCAGGAGGGGTCACCCAAATGGTGAATATATATGTATCACCTTCTTGTCACACTGGCTGACCAAATAGGTACCTTTCTAATTGTGTCTATTACTTGTTGTAGGAGTTCTGACACACAGTTAGTCCTGATAAAAACCTTGATGTCTCATCCAGGGTTGAAACGTCGTCAGCAGGAGGCACAAACAGGCTGATGCTTTTTTCTCCTAAATTAGATTTAGGTCCAGGCAGAATATGCTCTTGTTTTAGTGGGATGGGTTTTGGCTGTTTATAAACACACAATTTAATTTGTTTATCACTGTTCACTTCCTTTTCTCTTGTGGTTTATTTTCTTTCACGTGGGAAACCCTTTACTGCTTTCTAGAACTTATCAAACGATTTTCAGATATTGTTCTGTAAATTGAATTATTTAATCACATGAATTAAATGTCTCCGAATAAGAAATTTGTAGTTGTTGATTATATAATAAGACTAAGCTTTCTTTGCACATACTGATTTCGCTAAAAGTCTGAAATATATCGTGAGACACATTGTTGCATGAAATAATTATATAAGCATATTCTCATAGGCTTATGGGCTACTCTTGCCCTTAGAATATAAATTCATCTGCATACCTGGCACTATCCATCTATCAAACTGTGACTAATGTATAACACTGCAGAGTATTCAACACCACAAATCCCATTTACATCCACGTCACCAAAACCATATCCTGGGCAAGACACTATGCCTCATGTTCTCAAGAGTGCCTCGTGCCACTAGCATGACAAACCATCACATACCGCTCGAAACAATGATTGAAATATACACTGGTAATCTTCATTACTCTGAGTTCTGTTTCTTCTAGTCCAGTTCCTAGGCAATGAGAAAGTTCTACCCCTCAGAAGGGCACCTGTAACCACCTGTTTAAAATACATTTAAACTCTTTCCATTTGCAGACGGAGTAAGAGGACATACCTTCCACTTTACTTTCCATTTCATCAGGAAATAGTAAACAATCAATGCCTACTCACCCAGGAAGAAGGGGGAGGGTAGGAAAACGGTAAGGAAGAGAAAGACACAGCATTATGAAGATTACCTTTAAGTAATCCAACCAATTCCAGTTTGTCCCTCCTCCTCGCTCCTTTACTAACCAAAGAAGATATAATAGGAAATAGAACAGTCCTTGATTATCGATGCTAATGTAGTTTATAAAATGCTCATACGCCCAAAAGGTTCATGGTGCTTGTGACCCTCCCCATCCCCTCACACACCACAATTTGTTTCCTGGATTTTATTGCTGGTGTGTGGACTCTGAACCGTGGGGAAAAAAGTTCAGCGTCCAGTATATGTACTCTGGCGCTTAAACACATGCAGATTGGTTAATCCCTAATTAACAAGTTTCCTATCTTCTGCAATGCCTTATCTACTAGAGACTCTTTCTAGCTGCAGATTCCTTATATTAGAATAGTCCCAGGCATCAAATTGGATACGGAAACTCTTGAGCAGTACATCTGCAGGCGATGGCGCTGATTTGCTCCGTGTCATCTGCGCCGGATGTGATGTGCATGGTGCTTATATAGGCACCTCCCCAGCATAATGACATCAGTTTCTTTACTGGAGTTTTTCCACACCAGAAGCTCGGATCCATGGCAGAAGGCTGATTGACTAGTGTTCAGAAACGGAGGGTCTGCGGGGACCATTTTAGGTAGGAAGACCCACTCGCAGTAACTGGGCAGCTGGGAAGGCAAATAAGGAATCTGCGGCTAGATGGCCTCTACCAGGTAAGACATTACAAAAGTTAAGTAACTTGGGGTCATATGTACGAAAGCTTTTCCCCATAGACACAGAATGGGTAAAATCCTTTGGTACATCTGGCCCTTGATCTCTAGCTGCTGATTCCTTACTTTAGAACTGATACCAAAGCAAAGAATAGTTACCAAAGCAATACCTCCCAGAAGTTGAGTCTGGAAACTGGTTCATTAGTACAAGGCGGGGCATTGCTCAAATATGCCTCCATGCTAAGACATGCCCAACCAAACACACTAAAGGCACTGATTTGGCAGGAAATCAACACAAACCAGGAGGAAGTCCCAAATCCATTGCTAAAGAGAATCGCTTTTGCCATAAAGCATCTGCAGGCAGAGGAGCTATGGCAAAAGTCTTTACCACATAAAAATTTCAAGCAACTTCTAAACAAACAAATTAAGATGCTCTCCTGGAGTAAGGACAAAGATAAGTTCAGAAATCGATCTCACTCTTGGATGACAATTAACACATATAAGGCTCTAACAGCACAGCCTTATATGGCAGAAATATAAAAAACGTCACTAAAAATAAAGGTGCTACATGCCAGACTCGGACTACTACCTGCATTGGAGGCCGAACCAAAATAGCTTAGACCCACAGACAACAGACGATGCAGAATTTACGCACATCACCGGGAAGACTTCATACACATCCTTTGTATTTGCCCCGCTCTACTACCCTGGAGAAAGCTGTATCTGAAAAAAAAATTCAACACCAGTGGTATGAGAACATGCAGGCAGGCTATCCTGTTTAGTCTGAAAGGATTGACTCCGCAACACATGGCCTGTTTTGCAAAATGTATTTTAAAAACAGAACATTCCTTACACCAGACCACAAAAAAACACAATGAGAAAACAAGCCTTCAACTGGCATAGGACATGATCACCAGCAGCCCCAGGCTTACGAGTAATGGCTGCAGCATTCACACCAACGGCACTCTGCATACTCCACTTGTGGATGGAACTATTTATATTTTATCATTTACAACAAAAAAAAACAAAAAACACTTTCTGATGTTTTTCACCTAGACGCCCTTTGAGAAATGTCTAATTTACAGTCAGTAACTCAGTGTTGTCCAGTAAGTACAACTATACATCTCAAGATGATCAACACGTGAACAGGGCTTAGCTGGACAAAAAAAACCACAAAGAAAGCAAGAATGTATTAATTGCTTTATGGTGTTTTTAACGTCTCCTCTTGTACGGTTGCAATGATTTTAAGTAATTACGCAATAAAGCATAAACATCACTGGTTCAGACCAAAAAGTGGGGGACTGAACAGGCAAAGTGCCTGTCAGTGCAGACCTGACTGTCAAGACAGTAGCGTTTGATGAACCTATGCAAGGATGCCCACCGAGCATCCTGACAGATATCCACAATGGAGACTCCGCAAACTAAGACAGTTGTCACAACTTTGGCTCTGATAGAATGAGCTCTTAAGCCCTCAGGGGGGGTGCTTCTTAGCAAATGGGTAGCACATCTTAATGCAGAAGACAGTCCATCTGGAGAAGGTCCGTTTCTGCACTGTTTTCCTCTTCTTCTCTCAAGTCAACCCGATAGAGAGCTGGTCATGCACCACTTTGGTGTGATCGATGTAGAAAGACAACACTCTTTTTGGGTCCAACTAATGAAGTCTCTCCTCCTCCTTAGAGGGGTGAGGCTGAGCAAAGAAGGTAAGCAGCCTCTTGCTTTTGCCACCTTTTGCAACAAAGAGGCATGGGTGCGGAGAACCAGTTTGGGAAGAAGTTTGCGTACGGAGGGTTAAAAGAGAACGCTTGCAGCTCGGTGACCCTTCTGGTCAATGTGATAGCCACCAGAAGAATATCTTGACCATGAGTGGTGTGAGGGGCAACTATGCATGGGTTTAATGTGTGAACACATTGTTAGACCTGACATGCCTTAGGGTGGTCACCCCTAACTTTTTGCCTGCCTCCCTCCACTTTTTTGGACCCTGTTTTGCTGGCTTTTAGACTCCCCGCACTTTACCACTGCTAACCAGTGCTAAAGTGCATATGCTCTCTCCCTTTTTAAACATGGTAACCTTGAATCCTACCTGATTGGTCTATTTAATTTACTTATAAGTCCTCAGTAATGTGCACTATATGTGCCTAGGGCCTGTAGATTAAATGCTACTAGTGGGCCTGCAGCACTGGTTGTGCCACCCACTTAAGTAGCCCCTTTACCTTGTCCCAGGCCTGCCATTGCAAGGCCTGTGTGTGCAGTTTCACTGTCACCCCGACTTGGCATTTAAAAGTACGTGCCAAGCCTAAACCTCCCCTTTCTCCACATGTAAGTCACCTTTAATTTGTACCCTAGGTAACCCCTAGAGCAGGGTGCTGTGTGGGTGAAAGGCAGGGCATGTACCTGTGTAGTTTACATGCCCTGGTAGTGTAAAACTCCTAAATTCATTTGTGCACTACTGTGAGGCCTGCTCCCTTCATAGGCTAAAATTGGGGCTGCCCTCATACAGTTTTGAAGTGGTAGCTGCTGATCTGAAAGGAGTAGGAAGGTCATATTTAGTATGGCCAGAATGGTAATACCAAACCTGCTGGCTGGTGAAGTGGGATTTGATATTACTATTCTAGAAATGCCACTTTTAGAAAGTGAGCATTTCTTTGCACTTAAATCTTTCTGTGCCTTACAATCCACGTCTGGCTGGGCTTGGTTGACAGCTCCTTGTGCATTCACTCAGACACACCCCAAACACAGGGTACTCAGCCTCACTTGCATACATCTGCATTTTGAATGGGTCTTCCTGGGCTGGGAGGGTGGAGGGCCTGCTCTCACACAAAGGACTGCCACACCCCCTACTGGGACCCTGGCAGACAGGATTGAACTGAAAGGGGACCTGGTGCACTTCTTAGACACTCTTTGAAGTCTCCCCCACTTCAAAGGCACATTTGGGTATAAAACAGGGCCTCTGCCCTACCTCATCTGACAATAGCTGGAGAAGAAACCTGAAACAGAAACTACATCCTGCCAAGAAGAACTGCCTGGCTGCTCAAAGGACTCACCTGTCTGCTTTCTACAAAGTCTGCTGTCTTGCTGTTGGCCTGCTGCCTTGCTGAACTCTTGTCTGTCTGTGAAAGTGCTCTCCAGGGGCTTGGATAGAGCTTGCCTCCTGTTCCCTGAAGTCTCAGGACCAAAAAGACTTCTCTTTTTCACTTAGACGCTTCATGCGCCGAAATTTTCGACGCACAGCTTGTTCCGTGGTGAGAAAAACGCCGCACACCGACGCTGATCGACGCCTTCGGGCCGACCGGAACTTCCACGCACGGCCTCACAAGGACAACGCTGCCCGACCAACAGAGGAGAAATGACGTGACGCCTGCTGTGAGAGCGAAACTTTGACGCACAGCCCCGCAGAATGACGCGCATCCAGAAAAACAAGCAGGAGAATCCACGCACAGACCCGGGAGATCTGTTAACTCCCGCGACCCACAGAAAGAGACTGTCCGCGCGCCGGAAAACGACGCACGACTTCCCCGCGTGAAAAATAACGACGCAAGTCCGTGTGTGCTGGGGAGAAATCGACGCACACACCATTTTTGAACGCATCTCTTCTTCTTCGGCCCTTTGCAGGGATTTTCCACTCCAAACCAGGTACTTTGTGCTTGAAAGAGACTTTGTTTGCTTTTTAAAGACTTAAGACACTTTATATCACTTTCCAGTGATATCACTACAATTTCACATTGCAACTTTATTCGTTTTGACCTGCAATTATCCTGATAAATATTATATATTTTTCTAAACACTGCGTGGTGTATTTTTGTGGTGCTATATTGTGGTATTGCATGATGTATTGCACAAATACTTTACACATTGCCTTCTAAGTTAAGTCTGACTGCTCGTGCCAAGCTACCAGTGGGTGGGCACAGGCTAAGTTTGGATTGTGTGTGACTTTCCCTGACTAGAGTGAGGGTTCTTGCTTGGACAGAGGGTAACCTGACTGCCAACCAAAAACCCCATTCCTAACATTGGTGGCAGCGGTGGGATAGGACTTGTATTTGTGCAGTGACATACAGTAGCTAAGTATTTCACTACCTACCCACAGTTGAAGGTCAACTTGATTTTTTATCTCTTGTTTTGCAAATTCATTTTCCTGACAATTTTCAAAAACTAAATCCTCACTCAACATGTCTCTGACTTGGTCTTAAGTAGGAGACTTTGACCTAGCCCTGTTGGATACATATACGGTCAAACCGTTAAGAGGGTTCTGCAGGGTGATGAGAGTACCCACCCAAGGGGCCTCCAAAAAGGAGAACTTTCAAGTGGCGCTGAGGGCCTGGGCAGAAGCCCATTTAGAGGAGGATGGTGAGGAAGAGGAGCCAGAAAATGACCCCTCAGAGGATTTGTTGCTATCAGTGGAGGATGTTACCACTGCAATTGTGCCCCCTTCCAGACCAGGGAGCAGTGTCTCTCTGCAAAGCCTGACCGCAGAGGAAAGGAGAGAAGAAAGGGAGTTCCAATTGCAAATGGCAAAACTGAAAATTGAGGCCCAACAGGAAGACAAGAGGGCAGAGAGAGAAACCAAACAAGCTGAGGCTGAGAGAGAAGTCAAACAAGCTGAAGCTGAAAGAGCAGCCAAACATGTGGAAGCTGAAAGAGCTTTGGCTGAGAAGAAACTATTGTTGGCTCATGAACTGAGTATCAAGGAGCTGGAGATCAAGGCGAGACAGTCTGAATCCAGCAATAATGATGGCAGCATACAGACAGGACCTGCTGGAGAAAAGAAGGTTTGTATACCCAAAAATGTGTTGCCCAGTTTTGTGGTGGGAGATGACATAGATAAATGGTTAGCTGCTTATGAAGTTGCACTAAGGGCTCATGAGGTTCCTGAAGGGCAATGGGCGGGTAGCTATGTGGGGTTATGTGCCGCCATTGGGGAGGGACTCACTTCTCACATTGGATCAACCTGATCAAAACACATACCCACTTCAGAAAGCCACTTTACTTGCCAAGTTTTGGCTGACCCCTGAGGGATACCGTCAGAGGTTCAGGGACAGCACCAAACAAACCACACAGACATGGGCAGATTTCTTTGACTTTTCCAGTAAGGCACTGAATGGATGGGTGCGGGGCAACAAAGTAGTTCATTAGAAAGTGTTATATGACTTGATTCTGAGAAAGCATATACTCAATGTTACCTATACGGAGTTGCGCCAGCACTTGGTAGATAGTAAGCTGACTGATCCCAGGAAGCTTGCTGAGGAGGCGGACCTCTGGGTTAGCACCAGAGTGTCCAAAAAGGTACCTGGGGGGGACACCCACAAAGGTGGTCAGGGTTCCCAACAGAAGAAAGAGGGGGGAGATAAACTTACAGATAAGGAACTCTCAAAAGGCCCCCAAAAGAATTCCCAGGGAGGGCGTGGCAACCATTCCTTTTCCAGATTTGGGAAAAAGCCAGGGACCTATGATAGGTCAGGGAAATCCAACCCCAAATGCATGGAGTATTAGCAGTATGGTCACTATAAAGGTGACCCCCAGTGCTCCAAGAGGGCACCGTCCACTACCGGACAGACACCTGGGTTGACTAGTGTAGCGCTTGGGGGGGAGATGGACCCAGATAGCTTTGGGGAGCAGGTAGAGATTTCCCTAGTGTCCCTGGCAGAAAGAGAAATGGTGCCCAAAGCCCACATGCCCTGAAATACTTCCAAGTACAGGCAGTGGGTCACCATTAATGGGCAGAAGGTGGAGGCTCTGCGTGACACAGGAGCCAGTATGACTACTATCCAGAGTCAGCTGGTGTCACCAGAGCAGATAGTCCCTAATACATTCCACCAGGTCATAGTCGCTAACAATCGTGAGAGTCATCTACCGGTGGCTCTGGTTCCCTTTGAGTGGGGGGGGTCTCTGGTACTCTGAAAGTAGCTGTGAGTCCTGCCATGCCTGTAGATTGTCTGTTAGGCAATAATCTTGAGCATACTGCTTGGAAAGAAGTAGAGCTCAGATCTCACCTGGAGATGTTAGGGTTACCTGAGTTGGTCTGCATGACCACACGGTCCATGGCTGCCCGGGAAGGGAGTCAAGGGCGTCTGGAGCCTGGAAAGATGGCACAGACAGCTGCCAAAAGGGAGGGCCAGGGGCGTCGGAAACCCGCCTCTAATGTTCCCATGATGGTAGACGAGGCCTCTGAGGAGGAGGAGGAGGAGGCCCCTGAGCCAACTGGGGAGGACATAGCTGACCTGGGTAACCTACCTGAACTTGCTGGCTGGCAAGTAGAGGAGGGCCAACCAGGGAAGCATTCTGCAAGGTGCACAAAGAATGCCCCACCCTTGAGGGTCTGAGGAAGCAGGCCACAGCCCACGCAGCAGGTGCCGCCTCTGGCGCTCACCATATTTACTGGGAGAATGATCTCCTTTACAGTGAGCGTAGGATTCCAAGTTCTGGGGCACCCTATGTGCTGGTGGTCCCCCAGTGTTACCGGAAATTCATACTAGGCCTGGCTCACGACATTCCCCTGGCAGGACACCTGGGCCAAGGCAAGACCTTTGACAGGCTTGACACCCACTTTCACTGTCCAGAATCAGGAAAGCCTCAGATAACTTCTGCAGAGCTTGCCCCACCTGCCAGGCTAGTGGGAAGGCAGGGAAACGGCTTAAAGCTCCCCTGCTCCCGCTCCCCTTCTCCCACTCCCAGTCGTTGGCACACCCTTTGAAAGGGTGGGCATCGACATTGTTGGTCCCTTGGACCCCAAAACTGTCTTGGGCAACAGGTTTATCCTGTTTTTGGTGGACCATGCCACCTGCTATCCAGAGGCACTCCCTCTGAGAACAGTGACTGCACAGGTGGTGACCAGAGCCCTGTTGGGAATATTTACCCGTGTGGGATTCCCTAAGGAGGTCGTGTCTGACCGGGGCACCATCTTCATGTCTGCATACATGAAGACCATGTGGGATGAGTATGGGGTGACCTACCGGTTTACCACCCCTTATCATCCTCAATCCAATGGGCTTGTTGAGAGATTCAACCAGACCCTGAAAGGCATGATTGGTGGCCTGACTGAGGCCATGAGGCGTAAGTGGGACGTCCTCTTACCCTGCCTGTTGTTTGCTTATAGAGAGGTGCCCCAGAAAGGGGTGGGGTTCATCCCCTTTGAGCTTCTCTATGGTCACCCTGTCAGGGGACCCCTAAGCATTGTTAAGGAGGGCTGGGAGAAAGCTCCCCAGGCACCTCCCCAGGATGTGGTCAGCTACATGCTGGCCTTCCGCAAACAAACCCAACGCTTCTGGAAGCAGGCCCAGAGTAACCTCGAGGCCAGTCAAGAGGTGATGAAGGAGTGGTATGACCAGAAGGCCACTCTAGTTGAGTTCTCACCTGGAGACAAAGTTTGGGTGATGGAGCCAGTAGAGCCCAGGGCTCTCCAGGACTGCTGGACTGGCCCCTTTGAGATCAAGGAGCGTAAAGGGGAGGCCACTTATCTAGTGGACCTCAAGACCCCTAGGCACCCCCTAAGGGTCCTCCATCACAACCGGCTCAAACCTCACTTTGAGTGGTCTGAGGTCAGTATGCTCCTGGTCACAGATGAGGGCATGGAGGAGGAGAGTGAACCTCTCCCCGACCTCCTCGCTGTCAAAGAAGGGGATGGGTCAGTAGGGGGTGTCATTCTCTCTGACTCCCTGACTCCAACCCAGAGAGGGGACTGCTATGGGCTGTTAGAGCAGTTCTCCCCCCTGTTCTCCCTTACTCCTGGACTAACCCACCTCTGTGTGCATGACATTGACACAGGTGACAGTCCCCCTGTAAAGAACAAAATTTGCAGGTTGTCAGATAAGGTGAAGGCCAGCATCAAGGAGGAGGTCTCCAAGATGTTGACTCTGGGGGTTATTGAGAAATCTAGTAGTCCCTGGGCCAGCCCTGTGGTATTGCTTCCCAAGGCTACTGCCCCAGGTGCGAAGCCAGAACTCCGGTTCTGTGTGCACTACCGGGGTCTCAATTCAGTCACCTGGACTGATGCTCACCCCATTCCCCGAGCTAATGAGCTCGTTGACAGGCTAGGTGCTGCCAAGTTCCTGAGTATGTTCGATCTTACTTCCGGGTACTGGCAGATTGGCCTGACTGAGGGGGCTAAAGAAAGATCCGCATTTTCCACCCCTGATGGCAATTACCAATTCCGGGTGATGCCATTTGGGCTGAAAAATGCCCCCGCTACCTTTCAACGGTTGGTTAACGGGGTCCTAGCTGGTAAAGATGCCTTCTGTGCAGCTTACCTGGACGACATAGCTGTCTACAGTTCCAGCCGGGAGGAACACCTGCTCCACCTCAAGGAGGTGCTTCAGGCTCTGCAACAGGCAGGCCTGAAAATCAAGGCAAGTAAGTGCCAGATTGGGCAGGGTTCCGTGGTGTACTTGGGACACCTAGTAGGTGGTGGCAAGGTGCAGCCACTCTAGGCCAAGATTGAAAGTATCAAGGCCTGGCAACCACCTAGAACACAGACTGAGGTAAGAGCCTTTTTGGACCTCACTGGATACTACCGCAGGTTCGTCAAGGGCTATGGTACCATTGTGTCCTGCTTGACAGAACTCACTTCCAAGAAACAACCTAGGTTGGTGAATTGGACAGAGGCCTGTCAGAAAGCCTTTGATTCTCTGAAGGAAGCCATGTGCACGGCCCCCGTGCTCAAGGCCCCTGACTACTCCCAGGAATTTATTGTACAGACAGACGCTTCAGAGCATGGCATAGGGGCTGTTCTAGCACAGCTGAATGAGGAGGGCTCAGACCAACGAGTAGTCTTTATTAGCAGAAGACTATTACCATGGGAACAAAGGTGGAGTGCTATTGAGAGAGAAGCATTTGCTGTGGTCTGGGCACTGAAGAAGCCAAGACCCTACCAGTTTGGGACTCACTTCCGGGTTCAGACAGACCACAGGCCCCTCAGATGGCTCATGCAGATGAGGGGTGAGAATCCAAAACTCTTGAGATGGTCCATTTCCCTACAGGGGATGGACTTTACGGTGGAGCATCGCCCAGGGGTTGACCATGCCAATGCTGATGGTCTCTCCAGATACTTCCGCCTTAGCGATGAGAGCTCCCAGGAGGTCGGGTAGCTCTCCCCACTTTCAGCTGCGGGGGACACATGTTAGACCTGACATGCCTTAGGGTGGTCACCCCTAACTTTTTGCCTGCCTACCTCCACTTTTTTTGGACCCTGTTTTGCTGGCTTTTAGACTCTGTGCACTTTACCACTGCTAACGAGTGCTAAAGTGCATATGCTCTCTCCCTTTTTAAACATGGTAACCTTGAATCCTACCTGATTGGACTATTTAATTTACTTATAAGTCCCTAGTAATGTGCACTATATGTGCCTAGGGCCTGTAGATTAAATGCTACTAGTGGGCCTGCAGCACTGGTTGTGCCACCCACTTAAGTAGCCCCTTCACCTTGTCCCAGGCCTGCCATTGCAAGGCCTGTGTGTGCAGTTTCACTGTCACCCCGACTTGGCATTTAAAAGTACTTGCCAAGCCTGAATCTCTCCTTTCTCCACATGTAAGTCACCTCTAATGTGTGCCCTGGGTGACCCCTAGAGCAGGGTGCTGTGTGGGTGAAACACAGGACATGTACCTGTGTAGTTTACATGCCCTGGTAGTGTATAACTCCTAAATTCGTTTTTGCACTACTGTGAGGCCTGCTCCCTTCATAGGCTAACATTGGGGCTGCCCTCATACAGTATTGAAGTGGTAGCTGCTGATCTGAAAGGGGTAGGAAGGTCATATTTAGTATGGCCAGAATGGTAATACCAAACTCTGCTGACTGGTGAAGTGGGATTTGATATTACTATTCTAGAAATGCCACTTTTAGAAAGTGAGCATTTCTTTGCACTTAAATCTTTCTGTGCCTTACAATCCACGTCTGGCTGGGCTTGGTTAACAGCTCCTTGTGCATTCACTCAGACACACCCCAAACACAGGGTACTCAGCCTCACTTGCATACATCTGCATTTTGAATGGGTCTTCCTGGGCTGGGAGGGTGGAGGGCCTGCTCTCACACAAAGGACTGCCACACCCCCTACTGGGACCCTGGCAGACAGGATTGAACTGAAAGGGGACCTGGTGCACTTCTTAGCCACTCTTTGAAGTCTCCCCCACTTCAAAGGCACATTTGGGTATAAAACAGGGCCTCTGCCCTACCTCATCAGACACTTGCTGGATAAGAAACCTGAACCAGAAACTACATCCTGCCAAGAAGAACTGCCTGGCTGCTCAAAGGACTCACCTGTCTGCTTTCTACAAAGGACTGCTGCCTTGGTGTTGGCCTGCTGCCTTGCTGAACTCTTGTCTGGCTGTGAAAGTGACCTCCAAGGGCTTGGATAGAGCTTGCCTCCTGTTCCCTGAAGTCTGAGGACCAAAAAGAATTCTCTCTTTCGCTTCGTGCGCCGAAATTTTCAACGCACAGCTTGTTCCGTGGCGAGAAAAACGCCGTACACTGACGCTGATCGACGCAACGCCTTCAAGCCGACCGGAGCTTCAACGCATGGCCTCACAAGGACAACGCCGCCCGACCTCCAGAGGAGAAATCGATGCGACGCCTGCTGTGAGAGCGACACTTCGACGCACAGCCCCGCAGAACGACACGCAGCCGGAAAACAAGCAGGCGAATCCACAAACAGACCCGGGACATCTGGTAATCCCCTCGACCCACAGAAAGAGACTATCCGCGCACCAGAAAAACGACGCACGACTTCCCCGCGTGAAAAATAACGACGTAAGTCCGTGTGTGCTGGGGAGAAATCGACGCACACACTATTTTTGAACGTATCTCTTCTTCTGCGGCCCTTTGCGGAGATTTTCCACTCCAAGCCAGGTACTTTGTGCATTCTGACCCCGGCGGGCGGCGGGAGCCGCCCACCTGGAGGGAGCCGCCATATGGCCGCTCCGCGGTCGAAAGACCGCGGAGGCCATTCTGGCTTTCCTGCTGGGCTGGCGGGCGACCGCCAGAAGGCCGCCCGCCAGCCCAGCGGGAAACCCCTCCCCACGAGGAAGCCGGCTCCGAATGGAGCCGGCGGAGTGGAGGATGTGCGACGGGTGCAGTGGCACCCGTCGCGAATTCCAGTGTCTGCAAAGCAGACACTGGAATTCAAAGTGGGGCCCTCTTACGGGGGCCCCTGCAGTGCCCATGCCATTGGCATGGGCACTGCAGGGGCCCCCAGGGGCCCCACGACACCCCTCACCGCCATCCTGTTCCTGGCAGTCGGAACCGCCAGGAACAGGATGGCGGTGAGGGGGTCGGAATCCCCCATGGCGGCGCAGCAAGCTGCGCCGCCATGGGGGATTCCCAGGGCAGCGGAAAACCGGCGGGAGACCGCCGGTTTTCCTGGTCTGATCGCGGCCAAACCGCAGCGGTCAGAATGCCCTGCGGGGCACCGCCAGCCTGTTGGCGGTGCTCCCGCATCCCCGGCCCCGGCGGTCCTTGACCGCCGGGGTCGGAATGACCCCCTTTGTTTGCTTTTTAAAGACTTGAGACACTTTATATCACTTTCCAGTGATATCACTACAATTTCACATTGCAACTTTATTCGTTTTGACCTGCAATTATCCTGATAAATATTATATATTTTTCTAAACACTGTGGTGTATTTTTGTGGTGCTATATTGTGGTATTGTATGATTTATTGCACAAATACTTTACACATTGCCTTCTAAGTTAAGCCTGACTGCTTGTGCCAAGCCACCAGAGGGTGGGCACCGGCTAATTTTGGATTGTGTGTGACTTATCCTGACTAGAGTGAGGGTTCTTGCTTGGACAGAGGGTAACCTGACTGCCAACCAAAAACCCAATTTCTAACACACATTAATAAAGTTAAAACCAGGTTAAGGTCCCATTAGGGCATAACAAAAGGTTTGAGGAGAAACAGGTGTTGAAGACGTTTCAAAAAGCGTGTTACAATAGAAGACTTGAACACGCCAGCGACACCCAGCTGATCATATCCCTCACCAAAGATCCCCACACTGCCAAAGCTAACCTCCACCGAGGAATGAAGGCCGTAGCCGACTGGATGAAGGACAGCAGACTGAAGCTGAACTCAGAAAAGACGGAGGTCCTCATTCTCGGACTCACCACATCAGCCTGGGACGACTCTTGGTGGCCCACGTCACTAGGCACAGCCCCGGAACCCACGGACCACGCACGCAACCTGGGGGTCTTCCTCGACTCCACTCTCTCCATGACCAGGCAAGTCAACGCCGTCTCCTCATCCTGCTTCAACACCCTCCGTATGATCCGCAGGATCTTCAAATGGATCCCCCTCGACACGAGAAAAAACGTTACCCAGGCCCTCATCACCAACAGACTCGACTACGGGAACGCCCTCTACTCAGGAACTACAAACAAGCTCCTGAGACGACTCCAACGCATCCAGAACGCCTCGGTCCGACTCATCCTCGATGTCCCCCGCCGCAGCCATATCACACTCCACCTGAGAGGCCTGCACTGGCTCCCCGTCAACAAAAGGATCACCTTCAAGCTCCTGATCCACGCACACAACGCACTGCACAACACCGGACCCACCTACCTCAACAACCGACTCAGCTTCCACACCCCCACCCGAAGCCTCCTCTCAGCCAACCTCGCCCTTGCCACAGTCCCCCGCATCTGAAAAACCACCGGCGCCGGCAGATCCTTCTCCTACATCGCCGCCAAGACCTGGAACACTCTCCCCACCATCCTACGACAGACCCAGGACCTGCTGGCCTTTAGAAGACTCCTCAAGACCTGGCTCTTCGACCAGTAGCACCCCCTCCTCCCCAGCGCCTTGAGACCATCGCGGGTATGTAGCGCGCTTTACAAATGCAGTGATTGATTGATTGATTGAACAGGGAGAATTGCTCCAGCAGATGAAAAAAAGACGAAATGGCTGACAGATACCACTTATCCATGCCTAGAGAGTGGGCTAATGATAACACAAACACCAAAACTTCAAAAGAGGATGCAGAAAGAGATTCAGCTTGCTTTGCAGTGCACCAACCACAAACTTGTCCCAATGGCAATTGTTTATGGTCTTTGTGGAGGGACGCCTAGCTGCCAAGATGTCCCACAAATCAAAAAACTCTCCTTGAAACCAAGATGTCCTCACAGTCTCCGGGAAGGAGTTCGAAGACTCTTCAATGCTGCAGTTCAATCTCCATGTTGCTACAACAGGAGATTCTCCCAAAGGGGCAGCCTGATCAGAGGACAGAAGATTATGCTCAGGAGTTTGAGATACCATACTCTTTGTGCTTAATCCAGAACCACAAGGATGACTTGGGCCCAGTCCATTCTGATCTTCTTCAGAACATGGGGCAGGAATGATATCAGTGGGAAGGCATACAGGAGTCCTGAGCCCCACACGAGAGCCATCTTGAAAACTCGAACGCACAGAAGTGCTGACATTGCACGTTCTTAGAGTGGCAAATAGATCTAACCAAGGTTCTCCCCAGTTGTGGAAGAAATCTTGCACCACCTTCGGATGTTTACACCACTTGTGATCCGCAAGTCATCGGCGGCTGAGTTTGTTAGCCCTGGCGTTCAAAGACCCTTCAAGGTGTTGCACAACCAGGATAATGTCCTGATGCTCCAGCCATGTACTAAGGCTCAGATTCTACCCCCCATTTGTTGCAGTACCACATTGTGTCTGTGATGTTGTCCATGAACTCCTGAACCAATCTTCCCCTGGAGGAAGGTCACCAGTACTATGTGAACCACCCTCAGCTCCAACAAGTTGATGTGGAGCTGAAATTCCGTCACAGAGTCCTCTAATCACTCAGATGGCACCCCAGCACACAAGTAATGCATTTGTCATTCAGGGAGGGGAAGGAGAGGGGTCTTCTGCTGACCCAAGTGCGGTTTGATAGCCACCTTTGCAGGTCTATTGCAGTGTCTTCTGATAAATGGACCAGGTTGTAGAGATTCCCCTAATGTCACATCCACTGGAACTTCAGGCCGTACTGTAGAGACTGCATATGCCAGCCAGCATGCTTTACCAGCAGGATTCAGGCACCAAGAGACCCAGCATCCTCAGAGTCACTATCCCAAAAATGCAAGATAGAGGCTGAAACATCGGTATAATAGCCTGATGATCCTGATGCACTGCTCCAGATGATAGGCATGGAATTGCACTGTTTCCAGAATGGCTCAGATAAAAGGGAGTATTTGAGAGGAAGTCAGGTGTGACTTAGGCACATTGATAGTTAACCCCAGCAAATGCAAGAGGTCTGCCGTAGTCTGGAGGTGTGTGATGACTACAACAGACAGTGGTCAGGGTAAGGGAAGACTGGAACCCCTGTTAAGGGCCTTTAAAACTATGATTTCTGGACAGTCAATAGTCATGGCTTGCTTTCTGGTGAGTGACAAGCCTTCCAAGACATTGCTATGGCCTGTTTGGTAAGCACATGGCCTAAGTTGAGAAACCTGATTGGTCTGGTTGTTTGCACATGGGCGGGAAGAGGTCCCACCAAGCAGTTCAGTATTTCTTGGTGTACAGCCTTGCCCTACACTTTTGCAAGAATCAAATCTATTTGTGCCAAGTAGTTTGTGCTCACACGGCAGGCCCAAATCATATATAAAAAATCAGCCACAGGTGACCGACATCAAGAACAGGTGTCAGTAGATTTTGGGTACATCCTAACTATCCTTACTGTGGTCTCATAGGCCTGATGCAATTGTGTGAATTTAATTTAAAACGTAGATTTCTACTAATTACCGTAGCATACTGCATGCTCATGTCCCACTCCCGGTCAGTAAGCTCCCTTCCCAGGGCACACTCCCAAAGAATTTTACCTAGCCCAGATTGGCATAGAATATCATTGACATTGTGACATATAATTGAGTAATGGCCTTTTGTTCTATCCCGTGGCTAGGAATGGCATGAAGGATGTCCCACGTAGGCAGCTCAATCTGGCCCTCTCCATATATGAACCGGACCACAGCCCTGAGGCTCAGTATGCAAGGACGTGACCCTAGCCCATTTCACATTTATTAGGCAGGATGTCATTGGGTTAGAGAGTGCCATTAGAGAACAGGTGTCCCACTGTTAGTATCCCGACCTAGGCCCACACCCCGTGATTATGGTAACCCAACTGCACAGGGGATCTTGGATGAAGCCAGAGGGGATCTCTGGGGCATACAATTTCAGCAGTCCCAAACACTTTTTTAACCATACCCAGCACTGTCTAACCACCTGTACAGCCTATAGGCATTTCTGTAGGTAGAGGCATCTTGCTACAGCAACTGCTTCGTATATATATATATATATATAGGGTCCATCAATCTCACAAATTCCATCTGCATTATATCCCATCCTGGGGCCAACTATCTTGTGTGTCATTGAAGTTGCGCCACCAAATAGTACTATTTGTAATTACGAGCACCCAGACGCCCTTTCCAGCAGTCCTTGGAGCTTCCAGAGTTCCACTCTTCTCCTGCCTCCGCCTCAAATCAGCTGTCATCGGAGAGTCTCAAACTCTGTGAAAAATCCTCTATGCAGCAGCAACGGGAGAGCGGCAAACCCCGAGGGAGCAACAGCATCTTGAGGGCATGGGGAGAGTACACCAAAAGACAAGGGAGCCTCTACTTGCTGCTAGAATCCAGCCCAGGTTCTCACTGAACAGATGGACTTCATCACACTAGATATGCAGCTTAGATATCAGAATCTGTCAGCTTCTCATATCCTGGAAACAGTTTACTTTCAGGCTAGACACATGGCCAACAACGTTAACAGCATCATCACTTCGGGGAGCTCACCTCAGGATCCCACAAATCTGGAATAGTATCATCTGCATGCATCAACAGAATATGGGGGTGATTCCAACCCTGGCGGTCGGTGATAAAGCGGCGGCCAACCCGCCAACAGGTAGGCGGTCAAAAAAATGGAATTCTGACCCTGGCGGGAACCGCCAACACAGCCCGCCACTTTAACACACCGACCGCCACGGCGGGACAGACAAACAGGTTGGCTTTCACTGCCAACAGGCAGGCGGCAGACAATTTACCGCCCACCCTATCACAACTCACCAATCCGCCACCTTTTCCGGGGCGGGAGCCCCGCCGATAAAAACACGGCTGAAACAGACTACGAACGGGAAAACGCTCATCGAAACACACTCCACGAGGAAGGAGGACAGCATGGAACCCGAATTAAACATCGTACCAGCTATTGTCTACCTGCTCATCTACCAGGAGTACGAACGCCGGCACAGACGACAACGGTGAGTACTGCACCTACGACACAGGGGAGGGGGGAGGGGGGTGGAGGAAAGCTTACGGGCACACACATACGCCATACACCCCCCCCCCAAATACCTACACACCAATGCAGAGCAACAAGTCAGAGTGACACCCCCCAAACCCCCTGGAAGAATGCAAAGACAAAATGAAAATGATCGTTCAAATTTATGTATAAAATAGGTTCATTGAAGTCATGGTAAATATGCAATATGAAATATACAAAATAAAGAATGAACATAGTGAAAAATATAAACATAGGCAATAAGTCCTGCACATTTTGTTAAATTTCCATAGTCCGTGGGCCAATGTGTACAAACACATGGGCAAAGCCCACACAGGAGACCGGATACCATTGGAGAGAACACTGCTGGGGCATCAGATGATAAAACTACAGGCACCTCAGGGGGAAGGGAAGGGGGCACCTCAGCCACATGAGTCCACGACGCCAGATCCACGAGTGGGGCCTCCATGCCCACTGTACCATCCTGGGGAGTGCAAAGCCACAGTCTCTCAAGTCTCTACAGTGGGAGGGTTGCCCACTGGACCATCCTGGGGAGTGCAAAGCCACAGTCTCTCAAGTCTCTACAGTGGGAGGGTTGCCCACTGTGCCATCCTGGGGAGTGCAAAGCCACAGTCTCTCAAGTGTCTACATTGGGAGGGTGGCCCACTGGACCATCCTGGGGAGTGCAAAGCCACAGTCTCTCAAGTCTCTACAGTGGGAGGGTTGCCCACTGTGCCATCCTGGGGAGTGCAAAGCCACAGTCCATCAGATGGATAACCGACTCCACTGGTAATGGAGGAGGCATGGTGCCCAGAGTGCTTCGTGAAGACCTGCTCGACACAGAACCGGCACTGTCAATGGGCCAGCGGTGCTTGAGACGGCGTTGCCCAGCGGAGCGGTGCTTGAGACGGCGGGGCCCAGCGGAGCGGAGCTTGACACGGCGGGGCCCAGCGGAGCGGTGCTTGACAGGAAGGGCCCAGCGGAGCAGTGCTTGAGACGGCGGGGCCCAGCAGAGCGGTGCTTGACAGGAAGGGCCCAGCAGAGCAGTGCTTGACAGGAAGGGCCCAGCGGAGCGGTGCTTGACAGGAAGGGCCCAGCGGAGCGGTGCTTGATAGGAAGGGCCCAGCGGAGCAGTGCTTGAGACAGCGGGGCCCAGCGGAGCGGTGCTTGACAGGAAGGGCCCAGCGGAGCGGTGCTTGACAGGAAGGGCCCAGCGGAGCGGTGCTTGACAGGAAGGGCCCAGCGGAGCGGTGCTTGAGACGGCGGGGCCCAGCGGAGTGGTGCTTGACAGGAAGGGCCCAGCGGAGCGGTGCTTGAGACGGCGGGGCCCAGCGGAGCGGTGCTTGACAGGAAGGGCCCAGCGGAGCGGTGCTTGAGACGGCGGGGCCCAGCGGAGCGGTTCTTGAGACGGCGGGGCCCAGCGGAGCGGTGCTTGAGACGGCGGGGCCCAGCGGAGCGGTGCTTGACAGGAAGGGCCCAGCGGAGCGGTGCTTGACACGGCGGGGCCCTGTTCAGCGGTGCTTGACACGGCGGGGCCCTGTTCAGCGGTGCTTGACACGGCGGGGCCCTGTTCAGCGGTGCTTCTCACGGCGGGGCCCTGTTCAGCGGTGCTTCTCACGGCGGGGCCCTGTTCAGCGGTGCTTGACACGGCGGGGCCACGTTCAGCGTGCTGGACACGGTGGGGCCCTGTTCAGCGGTGCTTCTCACGGCGGGGCCCTGTTCAGCGGTGCTTGTCCTGTGTTTCCAGGGAGCCAGACCTGGCCAAGACTTCCCGCTCAGTCGCCATACGACCTTGCGGTGGCGGGGCCCTCCTGTGATGGAGTCTTGGGCCCGTGGGTGTCGTCCGTCACACCCGGAATGGGGCTGGTGGGGCCCTCCTGGTCAGCTCGCCTGCTGCCTGACTTCTCCGTCCTGCTGCCCTTGCCCTCCTTCGCTGAAGCTCTGTGGCCCTTGCCTCCCTTTGATGATGTGGCAGGTGACGGGGCAAGGCTACTGTCCTTGGTGGCAGCCGTCTCAGGCTTGTCGCGCCGGCCCTTATTTTTTTTTGTCCTCTTCCCAGGGGGTGGGCTGGCTGTCCCCTTGCTGCTGGCCGATGTTCCTGCCCTAGGAGCTGGTGGACTCCAATAGCCCTGCACTATGGTCATAGTAGATGCAGGGCTGGTGGTGGCTGAGGTGCTCTTTGGACTCTTACCAGATGGAGGGGGTGGGTCAGTGGTTGGAAAGAGGTCAAGGTTGGAAAGGAAAAGCAATTTTGAAAGACAGGGACGGGTAGGTGTAGTGGGTATGGGAGTGGAGGAAGAGGATGTGGTTGTAGGAGAGTCAAGTGTGCTGTCTTTGGGTGCAGGTGCTTGTGACGGAGGCTGTCGTGAGGTGGATGGCTGTTGGGTGGGTGGCTGCCTGCGTTTGTGTGGTTTGGAAGAGGGGGTGACAGACACACTGGGAGAGGACACAGGGGACGTGTAAATGGCAGTGGGGGTGGTGACTGCACGTGTGCGGACTGTACTGGAGGGTGTGCTGGTGATGGAAGTACTGGCTGATGGTGGTGTGCATGCAGGTGTGAGTGGAGACGTCACAGGGAGGGAGGAGGGAGACGAGGAGGTGGGGGACACAGAGGTGGTAGTGACTGTTGGCATGTCTGCATCTGGATGTTGCTTGGGTGAATGCTTGTGGGATCTGTGGTGCTTATGTCTGGATGAGCTGCCCTTGGGTGTTGAGGTGTGTGCAGGCTGGTCTGATGGTGTGGATGGGATAGGCAGAGGAGCAGGAGACTGGGACTGGGTGGAGGCAGTTAGAAGAGGGAGGCTGGAGACAGGGACAATGGCTGCCGTCAGTGCTGAGGCCAGAGCGTTGAACGATCGCTGATGGGCAGCCTGACCCGAATGAATGCCCTCCAGGTATGCATTGCTCCCATGCACCTCCCTTTCTACACCCTGGATGGCATTCAAAAGGGTAGATTGCCCAACAATGATGGTCCTCAGGAGGTCAATGACCTCCTCACTGAGGGCAGCAGGGGTAACTGGGGCAGGGCCTGAGGTGCCTGGGGCGAAGGAGATGGCCTGCTTCCTGGCCGAGCGGGCACGGAGCGAAGGCTGAGGGGCTGCTGGGAGGGCGGGGCTGGTGCGCTGGGTGGCGGCTGTACCTGTTGTGGCGGTGGGCACGGATGTTGCCGCCACTGCAAGGGAGCTCCCTTCCGAGGACGTGTCGTGTCGCTGACGTCTCCACGGGTCCCCGTTGTGGAGCTCCCCTCGCCCTCCGTCTCACTGGTGTACTCGGAGTCTGTTGCATGGCCCTCCGGGGCCATGTGAGATGCAGCTCCCTCGTGCGCTGATGCCACTTCTCCTCCGCCTGATGATGCTAATGCACACATGAACAGGAAGAAAAAGAAAATGGGTGGGGGGAGATATGAAGACAGGTTGAGTGCATGCATTGGTAACACCGTTGTCGGAGAGGACAGACACAGAAGCCCCTAGCACTAGGCCACGCAATCGGGGTACATTACTCAGTTCTTGTGACTAGGCCTACAGGTCTATGGACGACAAATGCACACATGGGTGAGGCAGGACCAGGGATAGCTGTACTTGGCACCCTACGGAGGGGCCTAGCCTACAGAAAGCGCCCTGGCCTAGAGATACCCACAGCCCTCCTCCCCAACCCAGACACCTCCACTGCGCGCAAAGATAGCAGAATGTGCTGATACTCACCCCCTTGTGTCTGCTGTGATGTCCTCACGCGCCCATCCAAATCGGGGTAGGCCACCGCCAGGATCAGGGACATCAGGGGAGTCAATTGACGGCTGGCACCCCTCCTACGTCGGGAGGCCATCCCCAGCAGAGACTCTGCGGTCTTTCTTGTCCCACGGCGGATGTCCTCCCACCTCTTTCGGCAGTGGGTGCCCCGTCTGTTGTGGACCACCAGGGCCCGGACGTCCTTGGCGATGGCACGCCAAATGTCGATCTTCTGATGGGCGCTGACCTATGTGACATGTACAGGGTGGGAAAGGAAATATCATCACTTTTCTGCATGGTCGATGTGAGTGGCCCCCCCTCCCCAACCTTGCCATGTGGCACATGCTCTCATCTGTCGTGCGTTGCACTCCTCATTCGCTCCCCTCCCCACCATCTTACATCCACCCCACTCAACACAGGCATAGCCCATTCAACATGCACCCTGTGTACTAACCTGTTGGTCTGGAGGATCGTAGAGTAGCGCATACTGGGGGAGGACCCCATCAACAAGTTTCTCCAATTCCTCAGATGTGAAGGCAGGGGCCCTTTCCCCAGTCGCAGCAGCCATTGTATCTCCCAGACTGAGGTCACAGCAGCACTTGCAGTATAGGTCCTCTCCTGTGGATGATCAGGTCTCGAGTGATTTATCAGATAGAAAATGGCGGTCACGCCCGCGGCGGTGCGTACCGCGACCCCCGGCACACATCGTCATTGGCTCCTGAATCCCATAGGGTGCAATGTTAACCAATGCGGCTTTGCACCGCGGTCTTCGACCGCCTACCGCCACGGTGTGCCACGCCAGCGCATTGACCTCACATCCCACTGTCACACTTCACAGGTCAGGCAGCCGCCATTTCAAGGCCCCACGTGGCATACTTTCAACTGCGTCACACAGGCCTAGGCCGTGCATTGCCACTCATACAAGCCTTTCAATGCATTGCGATTCTTTTACTGTGCAAGCTGTGTGAACGAACCTGTGGTTTGCTTGACTTTCTGCTCCATGTTGTCCTTCCTAGGCACCGTCCGCTGGGACTTGCGAGGAGAAGGATTAATCCTCCCGTGTACCGACCGCTGGTGGACCTGTCGACAATGGAAGAACAACATTTATACTTAGATACAGGCTTGACAGAGCCACTATACATGAACTGTGTGCCCAGCTGGAGCCAGACCTGATGTCCCCCATCCGCCAACCCACAGGGATTCCCCTTCTGCTGCAGGTTCTGTCAGTGCTCCATTTTTTGGCAACTGGGTCTTTTCAGACAACAGTGGCCATGTCATCAGGGATGTCTCAGCCTATGTTTTCTAAGGTTTTGTCCAGAGTGTTGTCTGCCCTGATGAAATACATGCTGAGCTACATTGTTTTCCCTGAAGTGGAGGATTTGGCTACAGTGAAGGGTGATTTCTATGCCCTTGGACATATCCCCAACATCATTGGTGCCATTGATGGGACCCATGTGGCTTTGGTTCCCCCCAAAGAAAGTGAGCAGGTGTACAGAAACAGAAAAAGTTATCATTCTATGAATGTCCAGGTGGTCTGTTTGGCTGACCAGTACATCTCCCATGTAAATGCCAAGTTCCCTGGGTCAGTGCATGACGCGTATGTTATGCGAAATAGCAGCATCCCTTATGTGATGGAACAGCTACAGAGACACCGTGTGTGGTTATTAGGTGACTCTGGTTACCCCAACCTGTCGTGGCTACTGACCCCAGTGAGGAATCCCCGGACCAGGGCAGAGGAACGGTACAATGAGGCCCATGGGCGAACTAGGAGGATCATAGAAAGGACCTTCGGCCTCCTGAAAGCCAGGTTTAGGTGCCTGCATATGACAGGTGGATCCCTAATGTACTCACCAAAGAAGGTGTGCCATATCATCGTGGCCTGCTGTATGCTTCACAATCTTGCTTTGCGACGCCAGGTGCCTTTTGTGCAGGAGGATGGTCCAGATGGTGGTGTTGTAGCAGCTGTGGAGCCTGTGGAGAGTGAAGAGGAGGAAGACGACGGGCGGGGACGACACGGACAACAGGGATACAGTCATACAACAATATTTTCAGCAGCACACAGGTAAGAATCACCCACGCCATTTAACATTTACTTAAGGCCTCATGCGTCTCTACTGTCTGTGTTTCCCCCCAGTTCCTTTTAACTGAATTGTGACTTTCCCTTCCCTTTTCAGAGCTGTATGACCCACTGCGTGACTTCTGCTTTGTTTGCCCATGGACTAAAGCTTATTGACATTGGTATGTTGTCATCATAATGTAACTGAACATTATTGCACCGTTATGGGTAATACATTTGTTAAGAATACAAGCAGACTCCTGTTATTTTAAGTGCAATAAGTGATTTATTTTAAGTGCTACATATAGGTACATGATTGTAAAACGGTGATGGGTGGGGGTGGAGTAATGTCCATGGCAGAGTTCAGTTCTCAGTCTCACAGGTGCATTGTCCATATGCCTGTGGAAGGATGGAGCAGGGGCAGTTAAAGGTTGGACAGGGTGACAAAGTGGGACAGTGGGATGACATCAGGGGGTATCTTATGCTGGCGGGGGTCTTGGCATCCTACTCTGTCTTCTTGTGAGATCTCAGGTTCCGCTTGCGGGTGGTTCTTCTTCAGCAGGAGGTGGGGTTCTGGTGGCCTGTCGTTGTGTGGGGGCCTCCTGTCCACTAGCGCCGGCGGAGGTGGTAGGCTGTTCCTAGTCCAGGCTAGTGACAGGGGCCCTTTGGGGTGCCACATGGTCCCGCAATGTGGTGACTATCTGGTTAAGGGCCAGGACGATGGTCCCCATTGCGGAACCAATGTTCCTCAGTTCCTCTCTGAACCCCATGTACCGTTCCTCCTGCTGTGCCTGGATCTCCTGGAACCTGGCCAGTACCGTAGCCATCATCTCCTGGGAGTGGTGGTAGGCTCCCATGATGGTGGTGAGGGCCTCTTGGAGAGTGGGTTCCCTGGGCCTGTCCCCCCCCCTGTCGCACAGCAGCCCTCCCAGTTCCCCTGTGTTCCTGGGCCTCTGTCCCCTGGCCCCAGGTCCCTGTTGTTGTTGGGGTGGTGGGTCAACCTGGGTGCCCTGTAGTGGCGGACACACCGCTGATTGACGTGTCCTGGAGACAGAGGCATGGGCCCGCTGGGTGGGAGCTGTGCTGGTGTTCCCAGAGGGGGTTAGGTCTGCTGTAGCCTGTGGCTGTCTGTGGGGAACCGACTGTCCAGAGGTCCCCGATGGGCCGGGCTGATCATCTGGGTCCAGGGAGACAGAGCTGCTGTCATCGCTGGGGGCCTCTTCTGGGGGTGGGATGGACATCTCTGTACCCTCCGTGGCGGTGTGGTGGCGTTCGGGTCCTGCAGGGGTATAAGGGTATGGTTATTGCTTCTGTGTGTGGCATTTCGTGTGATGGGTGGGTGGCCGTGTACCCAAGTGCAGGCATTCCCTTGTGGGGGCTTTTGTGAGGGTGGCTTGTGGGGGTGATGTGTGTGTGCAGTGGGCATGCTTTGGTGATGGGTGTCCATGCTTTGTTATCGCATGCAGGCCTTGGTGTTGGGATGGGTGGGTTGTGATGGTGAGCCATTTGCAAGGAGTTGGTGTGATGGGGGTGGGGGTGAGGGTGGGGGTATGTGCTGGCATGCAGGTGGGGTGGGGGTGGGAAGTAGTAGTTAAGAATTGACTTACCAGAGTCCATTCCTCCAGATACTCCTGCGAGGCCGTCAGGATGCAGGATGTGCAAGACTTGCTCCTCCCATGCTGTAAATTCTGGGGGAGTAGGTGGGGGTCTGCCGCCAGTCTTCTGCACCGCGATGTTGTGCCTTGATACCATGAACGCACCTTCCCCCGTAGGTCGTTCCATCGCTTCCTGATGTCCTCCCGATTGCGTGGATGCTGTCCCACCGCATTGACTCTGTCCACTATCCTTTGCCATAGCTCCATCTTCCTAGCAATTGTGGTGTGATGCACCTGTGCCCCGAATAGCTGGGGCTCTACACGAACTATTTCCTCCACCATGACCCTGAGTTCTGCGTCAGAGAACCTGGGGTGTCTTTGGGGTGCCATGGGGTGGTGTGGATGAGGTGAGGGATGTTGTATGTGTTGTAGAGTGTGATGTGTGTGGTGGTGTATGGTGTTTTGTGCGTGGTAATTGTGTGGGTGATGTTGTGATTTGCCTCTGTGTGATGGTCTACTCTAAGCAATGCTGTCTCTCTCTGTCCTTAATTCGCAATTGTGGTCGTAGGGGTTTGTGGGTGATGTGGGTGTGTGTTTTATATTTTATTGGGTGTGTGGGAGTGGTGTGTATATGTGTATCAGGTGTGTGTATTTCAAAATGTCCAATGTGGTTGTGTTTTGTAAGGGTGTGTGTATTTTGAGCGCGGAGGTGTGTACCGCCAATGGAATACCGCGGTTGAAAGACCCCTGCGTGGATTCGTGGGTCGTAATGGCATGGGCGTTTTTCTGTTGGCGTGACGGTGGAGGTTTGGTCATCGCCATTTTTTCGCTGACCATGCTGTAACTGGATGACCCATTCAGGCCCCCTCTAATAAAGGAGAACAGCTAAAGTCTCCATTACCAGAAAGAAGAGCATCTCTGCCTAGTGTGGCACCCAATAGACAACTGTTGCAAGATTGTGTGACGTGTGCAGATCTTTGTTAATAGATGGGTGTATAAAAATGTTATCCACAAAGGATCAAATGGTCTGAAGTATTGCAAATAAGTTAGGTCACAAGAGAGTATTGAATGCTTTTTGAAATCTGTCAAAAGAATGACCAGGTTTGCGGCAACCACATGGAACGTAACATGGAACAGGTGCTGTAAATTAAGGAAGAAGTTACGACCCGGAATAAACCTACATTGGTCCTCATGTAATAAGGCAGGGTTAAGCATTGTATTATATTGGCATGAAACTTGCAGAGGGCTTTCCCTGTCATGTTGATGAGTGATAATGGGAAATTGGAGCATACATTGGTGGGTGCCTTTCTGCCAGTGTTTAGTGTCACCTGACTGTTAATGACTCTCCTGTGATGAGTTATGTCTTGCTTCCAGACAGTAGACAAATGGCTTTGGTGTTGGTGGAGCTGTTTCTTCCCTAACAGGATGGTCATCTGGATTGTGCCCAGGAACTTAATTAAACATCAAAAGTGTTTATTCAGTCACAAACAGATGTTACTCACATAGGTCTGGCTTTTAATTGTCTTGATAGCCAATTGGACACCAATTCCAGTGAGAGAGGGGCTGCCTGCAGAACTGATTTAGAGTGAACACAAGGGAGGGATAGCCGATTATACTAGCCACAACTCTGGATGGGCCCAGGGACCTCTGCAGAAGGAACAAAATATACTACCATGTTAGTGTTAGGTTAAGAAGGGCACTGTGGGATAGCTTTTAGTAAAGCACACAGGAAGTGCTGTAAAAGTGGATAGGAACACCCCTGGGAATGTTTTGGTTAGGGAAAGACCAGGAGTTTCACCCACCCTCAAGTTTGCATTGGGCATCAAAGTGGTACCCTCAGTAATCTCCTCAAAACACCTATGGACATCCAGAAGACAAAAGAAGGACTGCTTTTGCTGTTAAACCTGTGGATAGAGACACTAAGGGCTGCACCTGCCCTCACTTGTACCCATGCCAAAGCGGTGGACTCCACAGGTTAGTTGGCTGACCACTTGCTAAGCTTCAGGGACACAAAAGCTGCAAGAAGCCCACCTGCCTTGAACCCTGCTGTTGTTGTCCCCTGGAGGGAGTACTGACTCCCAAATGGGTTCGCTAAGGTCATGGGGTCCGTGGATAAGTGTCAAAGTGTACTCCTCCTGCCTAACCCTAAGAGCTGGGACTTAGAAACTTTTCAATGATTTTTGCCTGGCGAATCGACAGAAGATTGCAATGAATCTGCAAACTCAATCCGATGAAAGTGCGTTGCTGTTGGGGCAAAGATTTTGGTTGCTCCAGCTGGGAGCTTTTCCACAGCAGCAAATCCATTTTAATGGAACATCACTGAGAAGATTTCAGCCTCATGGAGCCCTGTTTGGCCACAGCTTGCAGCCATGCCCCTCAGAAGGAATCCAAAAAGTGACTAAGGGCCTGATTTAGAACTCAGCGGACAGGCTACTCTGTCACAATGGTGACGGATATCCCATCCACCAAAATCTAAATCCCGTAGGATAGAATGGGATTTAGATTTCAGTGAATAGGATATCCGTCAGTGTTGGATGGAGTAACCCTTTTGCTGCGTTCTACATCAGGCCCTAAGTCTGAAGGTGTAAATCTTCACCGGGTGAAGGCTTCAAGAGTATCCAGATGACGAGGGACCATCCTTTGGTGTGAATTTTGAGTTTCTCCCACTCTGAGCTTTCCAGTTGTAAATCAACAGCTTCACCAAAACTTTGTCCGAAGGTTATTTGGCCTTGTGGAACCTTTCCAAGCCACAGCCTGCTGCCTTAGCCCGCTGAGGATGTTTAATTTCAATTTCTGAGATTGTCAGAAGGTCAAATCCTGATTTGTGTGAACTTGGTTTCTGTATCCGAGCAGTATTCCTTTGCGTGGGCCGTAACTCTTGCCTAAGTACCGGTCAAGCGCAACCACGGTTGGCACTTAACATTGTTTTGGCAATATTTTGACTTAAAACTTCAAAAAAGCATATGTCCGGTTTCCTATGTCTGATTTTTTGTCATTTTGGTGTCTGTTTGCTCAGTAAATGTTACTCTATTTTCATAAATTGGAGTGTGATTTCTATTGTTTTGTGTTGTCTACTTTATAACGGTTTTGGTAGTGATAATTGGTGTAAACATTGCTCCTAAGTTAAGCCTATCTACTCTGTTTTACTATTACCAAGGGTTGAGCTCAGGTTTAAATTATTGAGACCTAACTGGACCACTGACATTATTACGTGGTGAGGACTCACATCCTCTCCAACTATTAATCCAGTTTCTCACAGTGCTGAATTATTTATAATGTGAGTATCAGCAGATGGCAAGAAGGAATGCTGTCAGATCCAGGAACTTTGAATAGTCAGCCCCATATCTGTTACAGCCTAGAACAAGGCTTTTTCAACCAGACATGCCTTGAGGGCTTTTCTAAAAGAAACTAAATCAGACTTAGAGTGCACATAAGGAGGTAGATTGTTCCACTCTACTGGAACATGGCTAGAAAATCTACAACCACCAAATTTGAGAATTTTAAATCTCTATATTTTCAACCGGCTGGCAGTAGAAGAGCGAAGAGTCTTTGAAGAAACTTATTTTTTTACTCTCTTTGCAACAAAAGTAGGAGCAAGATGATGGATGGCCATAAATTCTAAGCAGCAGGTTTTAAACTGTATTTGTTGCTTAATAGGCAGCCAAGACGGAGGAGACACTGCAGCCTTCATCCTCTTAGCAGTGTTTTAGACATCCTCATCCAGTGGCTACATGGCATTGGAATCCAAGGGCACGCACTACATGGATCTGCTCCTTCATATCTGGAAGGACACAGTCAGTCAGCCTAGCGTCGCACACCTCAAATGCCTGCAGCCTCATCTGCAGAGTTCGTAAGGGGCCCTCCCTGACTCTGACCCTTTTCAACGCATACATGATCCCTCTAGCCAGCATCACCAGCCCTCACAATATCAACGTCCTTTCCTACACCAATGAACTGCAACTCATACTCACCCTCCCGGACAAAACACCCAACACCCAAATCAAGTTCAATGCCTGCCTGACTGAAATTGGCCACAGGAAGACCAACTGTCTGAAGCTCAACACCAGAAATACTGAAATATTGATCTTCGGGAAGTGCAGTTCACAGTGGGACTCCACTGGTGACCAAAATAGGTAGGCCCGACACCAACCCCCACCCAACTATGTAGGGATTGGGCTGCCAAGAAAAGCATTGTTTCTCTTCCTCTCTATGGTGAACAGAAGGCCAACAGGCTGCTTACTGAGACCTCGAAGAAGGAACAGAAAGGCTCATATTGATAACATTTTGATAAAAGTGTAAGAATTTCATAGGATTACAAGACAATTGAATTTATAATCTAATTTAGAGTTTGGCAGATAGGTTACTTCTCCACAAATGTGTTGGCATACCCTGTCCACCAAATTGATGGTCTGCCTTCTCTACTTACAGTTGGATGGACTCTCATGTTTCTACCAGCAGAGTCCCCACTGGCTTACACCAACCAGGAAAAGCCTGGGCTCCCAAACTGTAAAAAATAGAAAATATCACACTGCCTGGGAGACACCTGGCAGGGTCACCAGGCCATTGCACTTCTCGTCCTGGTTTGGGAGTTTGTAAAACAAATATTTCTGAGTATCCATGTGAAATATGGCGACTGTGCAACAAACTTTCCTAGCCTTCAGAGAAGCTGCAACACAGGTGCAGCACTCTTTACACATGACAGTCCACGTGGGCAGCTGAGTAAATTCCTTCACTGCCCTTGTGGAAAGAAGTACAGCGTACCCGGGTTTAAATGATGCCCTAAGTTCTTAGAACACCATTTAACAAATGAGTTCCAATGGTGGTTGCAAGAAGGTAACGTTGGAGACCTATGTGAGTTCTGAATTGAAATTGGTATCTCAGGTGCAACCCCAGTTTACATAAAGGCCTCACAGAAGCTAAACTGTTAGATGTAGACATCTGCACATGTAAGAATGGCCATTGAAAAGGAGACTGAGACAGGAATATATACCATTCCTTACATACCTACATGCTACTGAGAAGAGAAAAACAGTTCTTCTTGGCCTAGCTGAGGTAACCACAATTACAGAAGTTCTGTCCCACATGTTTCTCAAGAGTAATCTGTAAAGAAGGGGGAAAGGAAGAGAATAGATTTTTTCGGGTCCAGGCAGACATCAAGGCATCTACCCAGAGTGCCTGAGGATCCCTCCTCTTGTAAAAGAAAACGGGCAGTTTGGAATTGTAACAGCCTATAAAAAGGGCAACTTCCAGGTGTGTGGGACTTTGGGAGTCTGAACCTGAGACATATCTGCCAAAAGTTATTCCTCCTCAGGCAGAATTGTGAGTACTGTAGTAAGAGTCTGCTCAGTGTGTCCACTCTCTACAGAGATGGAACAAAATGCCAGGGAACTTGAGGTTCAGCCATTACCAGTGATTCAGGATTCCAATAAGCAAGAACAGGCAAATGAGGGATCTAATATTTAACCTTGCCCCGGGACCACAAACATCACTGCAGCATGCAGTCATGTCTCCTTGAACCTGAAGTCAAAGACACACTGGAACAGATGTTATCCATAGAAGGAAGGGGAGGCAATTCTGCAGCTTTATAATCCAATGAGTAGGGAGGAAAAACCTTTCCAGTGGATGTGTTGAACCATGCTCCAACGAACTTGAGCTGCGGAGTTGGCTGTAGACGTTATTTTTCTTTGTTTAATGTCCAGCTGTGGTCTTGCCAGAGCATGCAGACATGACAAGAGTGTCTTTTGTCATCTGGTGATGAGATGAGAAATTAATGAACTAGTTGTCCATGTATGGGTGGATTTGTATGCCTTCTTGTGTACGATTCCAACGAGTGGGGCAAGTACCTTTGTAAACACACGTGGAGCTGACACCAAGTCAAATGGAAGGATCTGAATCTGAAAGTGTTCTTTGATGTTTGGAATTTCGGAAAGCATTGATGACCCTATAGGGTTGAAAAATGAAATTATGCATCTTGGAGATCTAGTGATGACAGATCTCCAATAGATATGGCGGGAATTATGTCCTTAAGAGTGAGCATCCTGAAATAAATAGCCTCTATGAAGGTAGTCAAATCATTTAGATTTATGACAGGACGGAACTCTCCCAAAGATTTAGGCACTTGAAAAAGAATGGAGTATACACCTTTTCCTTCCAGGGATGGTGGAATTCTGATAATGGCTCCTTTCTGCAACAATTTCTCTGTTCCCAGAGAAATTTCCTCCTAATTCCAAAGCCCTTTTGACTATGGAGTTGTCTTGA